>NC_040909.2:51625758-51930716 GCF_004126475.2 Phyllostomus discolor | reverse complement strand
GGAGTGGGAGTCAACCTCCCCACCTAGTGTGAAGCCCACTCTCTCAACACCTCCTTAACAGAGGCAACACCACAAGGTCCCCCCACCCTCTCTCACCCCAATGTGGTGATGACTGAGGAGGAATGCAGCTCCAGGAGTGGGCTTTACCTGATTGAGAGGCCTGGGAGGCCCCGTGCACTGGGAGGTTACAGAGTGCAAAGACTGTAAGACTGAACACAAGCCATACACCCTACACCTCCCTGAAGCCTCCTCAGTCATCTTCTGAAGTACACAGAGTCACAGCATTTTGGAGTTGAACACTCAGATGTCATCTGCTGGGAAGATGGCGAATGCAGCACACCTGCTTCCTCCCACCTTGCCCGCTCCCACAGCAGACATCACCAATCAATCCCAGCACTCTTTCCCTCCAAACCCACTAAATCTAATAGTAGATCCTTTGCTGTTAAGAGGGAAACCTATTTGACAACTCTAGTCTAAACTTCCTCATTTTACAGTTGGCAAAGGCAATGGGAGAGATTTCTGACCAGTCACACAGCAGATTTCTGAAGAGCAGCCCAAGCTTCCTGATGTACCCCCTCCAGTGCTCAGTGTCATGTCCTAAGCCACAGCACCAGGGGCTCCCCCAGAGATGGGGCAGCTGGAGGGGTGGCCCCGAAGCCCAAGCCCAAAGAGCAAATTCCCTGCCTCCCAGTGACTGGGCCCCTGAGCATCATCCCCTTCATCCCTCAGCTTCACTGTGAAGGCTGGATGGTCAGAAAATCAATTCTGGAAAAGCCTGCTTAAGCCGACCTGTTGACATCGGGTTTACCAGACTTAACTGCAGTTGCTCAGGATCCGGGCAAACTCTCAGGTGGTTCCTGAGGCCTGGAACAACCCGCCAGCATAGGTGAGACCCTCTGGTCTCGAGAGTAAACTGCACTCTCTGTGAGGGGGCAGGCAGTCAGAGGTGGGGCTGCAAGCCTCATAAAAGGACCCCCTCCTGAGCCTCATCCTCAGCCAACCCCACTGACAGGGGCTGGGCCCCTTTGTGGAGAGTCCTGTCCCCGTCTTCAGCCTTCTCTCTCTCTCTTCTGAGCCAGAGGCCTGGGCATGCACTCTCTCCTGAACAGCCCCCCAGGCATGTCTCCACTCCCAGCCCTCACTCTGGTGATCAGGTCCTGGTTGAGCTCTGGGTACGGCCATCAGGTGGGTGTGCTAAAATTCGGGGTAAGGGGACAAACTGCCTAAGACAGGCATTCCGCTCAGGTCAGCCGGTCTACAAACTCAGCCAAGGGGACCAAAACCCAGCCCAGGGCAGCAGGGTGCCCTGGCATGGGCTGCATTCACTCCTAGGAAGGGGCTCCTTTCCCCACTCAGAGGCGCCAAGGGTTTGCCAAGCCTGGCACCAGTGGGCTGCGCCCCTCAGAGGGGCGCTTCTTCCTGACTCACATAGAGACTTTCCATAAACTGGCAAAGGCGCTGGAGACGATCCTCATCCCGACCACAGCATCCCTCCTGGCCTCAGCCCAGCCCCGCCCAAGCTGCTGTGTGGTCATTCAGTGAACACTTACTGAGTGCCCACTCTGTGCCAGGCACAGGAGCTATTGAAACAATTTCACAAGATGATAAATAGAAAGCACTTGCCCCCGTGCCAGCACACAGCAAGCCCTGGGCGTGGGCCCGCTTCTCCAGGGAAGCCTGTGGGTCTGCTCCCAGCTCACACTGGCACAGCTCAGCCAGATGCCCGGTGCAAGGGCCGGCAGGGAGAGAGGCTGCCCAGCCACTGCTCTCCCTTTGCAGGTGAATTTTCTCTAATTCCATGTTTACCAGTCCTCCCTAGTGTTACCTTCACAACTGTCAAGTTGTGTTAAAAACACCCATTAGTATAAATTAGAACCTGCCAGGCTGAGGGCGCACAAGCTGACATCCCAGCTCTCGAACAGTCTGCTGAGGGCTGAGTGGCTCAGCAGCTGTGTTTGGGGACCCCACCTCCGCTGCCCGCCTTTCACCAGCCTCCTGGGTTGGCCCTGTGAGGGCCACATGGTGACGACGCAGGTCTCAACAGAGGTGCCACATAGTGAGACCTCCGTGGGTTCCGAGGACAGTGCTAAGCACTGAGAGGGAGAGCCTGCATGCCTGCCTGTTCCCTGTCATCTCCCAGGGCCCAGCCCATGGTAGGTGCTCAAGGCATGAGTGATGCCTAGATGAGGACAAGAAGAGAAATAGTCAATAGTAACCTCTGCTCGCTTGTTCCTCACAAGCACCCAGTGGGGCAGCCACCACAGTTATCCCACTTCACAGGCAAGGAGGTTGAAGGCTTGCCCAAGGGAACCCATTGGTCAGAGACCCTCCTACCCACCATGCCAGGGCCCCCAGGAGGTTGTCGACAGGGACCTCTGTGGAGGAGGGGAGCTCAAAAGGCTGCTGTGGCCCCAGAGACATGTTCTCAAGAGAATCTCTTAATCATGGTGACCCTGTTATCACCACCACTCATGACTCCGCATGCACTGACCAGGGGCCTGAATCGGGCACTGAGCTGGGGCTGGGGCTGGGGCTGAGACGGGAAGCCCCAAAATGTATTCTGGGGTGGTCCGACATACCACTGCTGCCACCAAGGTGGGTCTGTTCCCTCCCCAGGGGTCGTGAGGAACAAGTGTGACCTCAGCAAGCCCTGCCCAAACAATTTCTTTGCGTTTAAAATCCTCAGCGGGGCCGCCAACGTCGTGGGCCCCTCCGTGTGTTTCGAAGGCCACATGTAAGTACCGGAGGGACTCCTGTGTTTCTCTTCTTCGGTTTCCGTCATTCATTCATTCATTAACTAACTCAGAGGCTTCAGGAGCAGGCGCTGAGACCAGCCCAGACGTTCCACATGCTTCCTTTAACTCTGGGTGGTTGAGTCACAAATAACAATAACCCTAACAGCTTCCATGTCTGACAGCACCTGACTGCCTACAGCATCATCTTATTCAATCCCCCAACACTCCCAGAGTGTGGCTATAATTATTCCCTTTGTAAAGATGAGGAAATTGAGGTTCAGTCAGTGTCACCCAGCTAACTGGTGATAGAGCCAGGAGTTGAATTCAGGCCTGTATGGCAGCCAAGCTGCTGGGCTTCTTTTGAAGGCAGATGCTTATGGGGAGGGTTCAAGATCAAGAGCTAGGCATCAAAGTCTGAACCCAAGGGGTGCCAGGACTTGCAAATGCAAGAGAAAGGGGGTAAAGGCCATGGGATAGCAAGTTCATCCTACAGAAGCAGCCAGAGATGAAGATTTCAGTCAGGATTCTGAACCTAACTCCAACTCACTTACACAAAGCAAGGAACTTAGTGGTTCACATACCTAAAAGGCCAGAGGCAGTGGGCTTCAGGACCAGCTGCATCCAGGGGTTCAAGCCATGTCATTAGGGCTCCCTCTCACACCATCCTCAGCTCTGCTTTCCTCTGTCATTGCACTGTTTTTTTTTTTACGGAAAATAGACTTCATGTCTATGGCCATACCACCCTGAACGCTCCTGATCTTGTCTGAAAATAGGCTTCGTCATGTAGAAAGCAGGGAGGCCACAGCAGGCTGACACATTAGTGCAAGCTAGCACCCCACAGGAAAGAGAGCTTTCCCATCTGAATTGTCCCTGTAAAAGTCCCCAGACAGGTTCTCATTGGCTGGCTTGGGTCGAATGGCTGTGCCTGGCCCAAACACTGTGGCCAGAGGCACAGGATGCTCTGCTGTCCAAGCCTGGGGGAGAGGTCAGTCCTGAGAACCACATGGCCTAAGACGGAGAAAACAGTTTTCCCAAGGGACACCAGGAGACAGAGTGAGGATACTGGGCAGACAGGCACACAGTCGGGCTCCACATGGGGAGTCACAGACACCACTGAGGATAGCAGCGACACTCTGGGTTCTGTCTCCCTCAAGGCCTGGGTGGTTGGGCTGGCCCCACCTCCACAACCTGAGAGCCCCAGGCAGGGATCTTTCCTCTTCTTGGAGAAGACTGTTCTGGTCCAAACAAGCCATGAATGACTCCTTGGAGAATCCAGCCCACCGATCATTTCCAGAAGAAAACAGATGGCCCAAATCACTGTGGGTGCTTCCCGATGCCTCTGCATCGTGCCATGTGGGCCCTCTCGGAGTTCCAGAGCTGGGGAAGCAGAGGGTGCACTCCACACTCAGGACTCACTGTCGTATTTTGTCTTTCTTTCCTTCTTCAGGATCATGAGCCCTGTGAAAAACAATGTGGGCAGGGGCCTGAACATCGCCCTGGTGAATGGTGAGTTGCTGATCCGCCGCCCAGGCAGCCCCCACTGTGGAGTGTGCATCTAGTCTCCCAACACTGGCTCAGCCCCTTCCATGTGCGCTGGGTCAGCAGCAGTGTCAGGAGGGGGGCCTGGCTGGCCTGTGGGAACAGAAGGATGAAAGACCAGGTCACACCGCAGTCCAGCCAGGCCCCTGCCTGTGTGCCTATCCCAGAAGGACATGCTTCTTCTGGGGGTTTACACCAACACCCATGAAACCACAGGGACAACACAATTTTGACAATAGCCTGTGGCCGGCCTGGCTACAACCTGCTGCTTTTCTCTTCCCCCAAGTGCGCCCCTGCCGGGGAAGCCCTCTGGGATAGTATCTGACAAGATGCGCCCAGACTGGGGCCTCCTTCCTCAGCCCTCACAAAGCCCAAAGACAAAACAACCACCAACAATACTAAAAGCTAACATTTTTTGAACTTTTACTATGAGCTAGCTATTTCATTTAATCTCATCATCACACTAGAATGGACCATGCTCAGAAACCGCACTGAGTTCCAGGTCAGCAATGAAGCTCAGAGAGGTTAGGCAACTTGCCCATGGTTACACAGCCAACAGAATCACACAGGTGTTAACCTGGATCTGGCTGGCTCCAGGTCTTAATCACTCCACTGAACTACCTCAGTGGAGTGAGGTAGACTAGAAATGCCTCCAAGGATGTGTGCGCCTACTGTATGCCAGCTGTGGGGAAGTCTGAGAAATCACTCCAACGAAAGGATTGTTAAAGATTCATGGCTCTTAACCTTTTAGGGGGCAGAGGTTACTTTGAGAAACTATTCAAACTACATCTCCTTCCCTTAATTCCAGAAAAATCCACAAATACACATCTCAGTTTAACAGGTTCATATCCCCCCTTCCAAAATCCCCAGATGAAATGTCCCAGGGGTTTGGAAATTAGTGACTGGAAGGATCCAGGAGGGGTCCTGCAAGGTGAGCTTCCACCCCCATCCCCACCCCCATCCTCATCCCCACACCTTCACACTCTTCCGGATTCCACAAACCACCTGAGCGGGAGGAACCGGTGGTGAGATGTAGAACCGCCATCTCCTCTGCAACATCTCCATCTAGTGGCAGAAAGTGAGAACTGCAATTTTCCTCCAGAACACCGGGTTCCCTGTAGCTTTTGGACCGTTTGCAAAACCCACAGAGCACAATTGAGATTACTGAACTCAGGGCACTGAGTACAGTTCAACCCACTGAAAATCTCTTTCCCTCCAAGAGTTAGAGGACTCAAATTGTAGATTTCCTATTTTGGTGGAAATAATGATGACAATTGTAGTTATTTTCATTACTATTTTGCCGCTAAATTGTGTCTTGTGTGCTATTTTAAATATATCTTATTCAGTTCCCATAGCCCATTGTTCAGATGCAAAAATTGAGGTAAAACTGCTGAGTTGTTCATTAGGAAGTGGTAAGGCAGCACATAGACCCAGACTGTTTGAATTCAATTCAGTTCCAGGGGCCCTCCTCCACCATGTCCTTGTGCCTCTCAGATCAGCCAGCCCAGTAGTTATTGGGCACCTGCTTAATCCCGCACGCTTTCTATGGGACCTGATTTTATTCCATTATTATTCTATTTCTAGACCTTAAACTACAGAGTAGTCATTTTCCACAAAATGACAGGTGGAATGACCCATTAAAGCAAATAATTGTGTTTTTTCATCCCTTAGGATCCACGGGAACAGTGCTGAGACAGAGCTTTTTTGACATGTACTCTGGAGGTAGGCACCTCTGCTGGCCATGAGGCCGTTTGTGGGCTGTGCTTCCTGTAGCATGGGGGCTGTCAGGGTGCCAGAGGGCTTGGCTCTTGCTTCCACAGAAGACTACCAGAAAGAGGCATGGTGAGAGTTCACACGGCCCTGCTGCCTTTGAAACTCCTTTCTACTGGCTATTGGACTCTCCCGGACACAGATCCTGAGACAAGGATTCAAGTGCCATGTTTTATTTGGGAGGAGGTGATCTCAGGAAGTATAGTGGAGAAGTGAGACAGGGAGAGGAACGCAGCCTGTGTGGTGTGTTATCAAGCAGTCGAACACTGCAGGCAATGGGGACTCAGGAGCCGACGTAGAATACATGTCTCAGAGGTATCCTGCAGGGACCAGGGCTCTGGGGACTCCCACCCCTACTTATGTGACACTTCCCACACTTGGCCTGTCTCAGGGTGCAAAGTGGATGTGGAGGCCAAAGATCTCCAGGCAAAGAAGTGCTGGTGCTGGCATTGGAGGCCAGACATGCATGCTCCTGGAGTCTAAGGATGAGGTAAACGGCTGGGTTAGCTCTGCTAGGCAAAGGGTGTTTCAGGCCACAGGACAGTGGGCCAGAGGAGAGAACAGGGCCTCCGGAGGCCCAGAAAGGACAGCTGTGAGGCTCCAAGCTCTCTCTTTCTGCAGCTGTCTTTTCTTCTCTCTGCACAGACCTGCATTCTGAGCTTCCCTGTGTATAGATTACCCCTCAGGAAGTCACGATCCTCCCTGCCCTGAGCAAAGCCAGACAACAGGGCACTGACTTATCTGGGCTGGAAGTCCAAACATGTAAGTTCCTGCCAGCAGCTGAGGGTGGGGCAGGACTCTGTCCCAAAACTCTGACATCTCCCAAACTGGTGGAATTAGTCCTGGGCCTCAGCGAGGAATGAAAAGCGGCCCTTTGCAGCTGGGCTAAGGTCTGGGCTTTGCAAGGACTGGTTTCCATGGGGACAAATGAATTCAGCTCAGCCCACTTCTTGGAGCCCAGCCCAACTCAGTTTCCCTCCAGTGTGCCTGCGGTCACAGGGCCAGCTCTGGGCTCCGGCATCTGCATCCCAGGGCGCAGGGCATGTGACCATTCACCCCAGCTCCTCGCACAGTGTAAGGGGCTCTGCTCTCACCAATCAGCTGGCTTCCTTCTTCCCTGAATCCCCATCTTTCCCTCCACCTCCAGGGAAAACCTACCTTACTGCACCCACCTAAACACATGAGCTCAAGAAAGGAGAAAGCCACCAGGCAGCAAAGAGCAGGAAGCCTCTGGGATTTTCGAACAGGGGAGGGGCTGAAAGTGGGAATGGGAGCCTGCTGCCCGGGGAACTGGGGCCTGTGTGGAAGGTGCTCTACAGCAGCACCCTTCCAGGCGGGCAGCAGGGACCCTGCCTGGGCCCAGAGCTTCATAGAGCCCCGAGATGGCCATCCTCCAGCTGCATCCCATCTGCAGCCTGCCCTAGAACCCATGCAGATGTCTTCAGACCTGTCCCCCAAACTGCAGGCATGCCCCCAGGACCTAAGGGGTGGCTGTTGCTGCAAAGGGCGGGGTGGTGTGGATGGAGCTTACATGGGAAGGCAGGATGTCCATACACAGGCACACAGGGCCCCTTCTGGTGCAGGGTGGAGCTGGACATAGGCATGAGAAGAGATAGGGGTGGGCGATGGGCTAAGGGCCAGAGGTCTTCATTCATTCTCTGTGGAGCACCCGAAGATGTTCCAGGTGGCCTGGGGCCATTTTTATGGAAAAGACCCAGTCTCTGGAGTCAGAGACCAGGCTGCATGACCTGAGGCAGGTGACACCTCTTGAATCTCAGTTTCATTACCTATAAAATAGAAGTAACTATGATGTCCACTTCATAAGGTTGATATGAGGACTAAATCACTTGCAATAATCGGTGGACAGGACCAGCCTGGCTGGTGGAGGGGCCTGGGGAAGCTCATTCAGTCTTCTCCCTTGCGTTCCCTCCTCCCTTACTCTGTCCACCTGATTCAGAAACAAGGAGGTCATCTGTCAGAATGAAAAGGGAAAAAAAACAATTTAAGAGATGAAACTAAGTTTTATAGTGTCTTATTATGAACTTGGATGTAACCGTGGCTGATTGGGAATAAGGAACCAAATCATAGTGAGAATAAGTCAGGCCTTCCCACAGGAGATGGAGGTCAGAACAGAAGGCACACTTCCTTTTCTCCAAACATCCACTGTCCACCCCAGACAAGAGCCAGATCTTGATACCAGCTAATGAATGCATGGTATTTTCAGAGCGCATTCTCTTAACTCAGGGGTTCAAGGGCCATTTCACTAACAGGGCCACTGTGGTGGTTGACTGGAGACTCTGTGTGACTGAACTGGTTGGTGGCCAGCCCTGCTCGGGGGCCTTAACTCTTCCCCTGGGTCCTTGACATCCCCAGGGAATACTAAGAATCAGGGGGCTTCATGGGTGAGTGGCCTGTGGGCAGGCAGTCACACAGGCCCTGAACTTAAAGGAAGCATATACTGGGTTAGATGTTCTGCCATCACAGTCCAGAAATTCTTAATAATTTTTTTTAACAAAAGGCCCCATGTTCTTACTTTGCACTGGATCCCTAAAATTATGTAGCTCATCCTGCTAATAATGGTACATAATTCCACTATAGTGTACTGACTACATGCCCAGAGTCATTGTCACATTTGATCTTTACAAAAATGCTATGAGCAAAACTATTAATCCTCGTTTTGCAGATGTAGCCCCTGCTTTACTCACTAGGCCAGTGTTGCCCACACATCAACCGTTCAAGAGCTCCTTGCACAAGTTATACCATGTCCAGAGAACCATCTGTGTTATTAGTATTTTCCTTTAAATCAGCTCACTTTTTAACCTAAGTAAGTATATCTTAAAAGGAAATTACATCATCACCCTATACTTAACCATTAGTGCTTTTTGGGTCATAACAATAAGCACAACAGAAACAAATCAGTGTCCTAGAAAGGAGCAGGGAGCTGATGGCCCTCCCCCTCACAACTAGGCCTGCTCTCTGCCAGATGCAGACTTTTCATGGTGCAGGATGGTGTTAAAGATGCAATAGAGCTTTGTTCCATGATGTAAGTTGGAGAGTTGTAGGAGCCTAATATTCTCTCTCAGTGACTCCAGTTGCCCACAGCCCAGTGGGCGTACCCTCCAAAGGAATCCAAAAAGACATATGCACTCCTATGTCCATTGCAGCATTATTTACGGTAGCCAAGATATAGAAGCAACCTAGGTGCCCATCACTAGGCAAAAGGCTAAAGAAGATATGGGGCATGTATGTGTGTATATATATGTGTGTGTGTGCAGTGGAATATTACACAGCCATAAAAAGAATATTTTTTTCCTTTTATTTAAGTATATTTTATTGATTATGCTATTATAGTTGTCTTTTTTCTTCCTTTTAGCCCCCTCCACCCTGCACCCCCCTCCTACCAGCATTTCCCCCTTTTGTTCATGTCCATGGGTCATACGTGTAAGTTCTTTGGCTTCTCCATTTCCCATACTATTCTTAACCTCCTCCTCTCTGTTTTGTGCCTACCAATTATGCTTCTTATTCCCTGTAACTATTCCTCCATTCTCCTTCCTCCCCCTCCCCCAATAATCCTCCATGTGATCTCCATTTCTGTGATTCCATTCCTGTTCTAGTTGTTTTCTTAGTTTGTTTTTGGTTTTGGTGAGGCTTTTTTTAGGTTCAGTTGTTGATATTTGTGAGTTTGTTGTCATTTTACTGTTCATAGTTTTGATCTTCTTTTTCTTATATAAGTCCCTTTAACATTCCATAAATAAGGGCTTGGTGATGATGAACTCCTTTAAATTGACCTTATCTGGGAAACACTATCTGCCCTTCTATTCTAAATGATAGCTTTGCTAGATAGAGTAATCTAGGTTGTAGGTCCTTGCTTTGCATGACTTAGAGTACTTTTTCCCAGCCCCTTCTTGCCAGCAAGGCTTCTTTTGAGAAAGCAGCTGATAGTCTTATGGGAACTCCTTTGTAGGTAACTCTCTCCTTTTCTCTTGCTGCTTTGAAGATTCTCTCCTTATCTTTCATCTTGGGTAATTTAATCATGATGTGTCTTGGTGTGTTCCTCCTTGGGTCCAACTTCTTTGGGACTCTGAGCTTCCAGGACTTGGATGTCTGTTTCCTTCACCAGACTGAGGATGCTTTTCTTTATTATATTTGCAAATAACTTTTCAATTTCTTGGTCTTCCTCTTCTCCTTCTTGCAGCCCTATGATTCAGATGTTGGGACATTAAAGTTATCCCATAGGTTCCTTAGCCTCTCCTCACTTTTTGAATTCTTGTTTCTTCATTCTGTTCCACTTGAATGTTTATTTCTTCCTTCTGTCCAAATCATTGATGAGTCCCAGTTTCCTTCCCTTCACTGTTAGCTCCTTGTATTTTTTTTCCTTATTTCACTTTGCATAGCCTTCACTTCTTCCTTTATTTTGTGACCAAAGTCAATCATTTCTGTGATCATCCTGATTACCAGTGTTTTGAACTCTGCATCTGATAGGTTGGCTATCTCCTCGTCACTTAGTTCTTTTTCTTGAGTTTTGACCTGTTCTTTCATTTGGGCTATACTTCTTTGTTTTGGCACACCTGTTACATTGTAAGGGACAGAGACTTAGGTATTCACCAGGCAGGGCAGCCCACTTTGCTGCACTGTGGGGCTTTATGTGGGGAAGGAGTCAGGGAGGGAACAGTCCCACTTGCTCAGCTCTTGGCCTTCTTTCAGTCACTTCCCTCACTTCCCACTAGCCAATTGTGCCCTTTCTGGTGCTGAATCCTGGGTGGGTAGGTTTGTGTGCATTCTAGAACCCCATGGGTCTCTCCAAGAGACTCTCCTATGATACTGGGAGTTTCTCCTCCCACCTCAACACCCACAGGTTTTTACAGCCGGAGGTTTTAAGGCTTTAGTTTCCTGTGCTGGAACCCTGAGTTGCACAGTCTGTCTCACTCCCCAGTTCCTCCCAGTTTATCCTCATGCAAGTGTGGGATATCCCAGTCCACCAGCTACCACCTTGTCACATGTCCTTTCCACCCCGGCTTCCTATCCCCACCCCCCCTACCAGTCTAGATGAATGCTTGTTTAACTTCTTGGTTGTCGGACTCTCATACAGTTTGATTTACTGGCAATTCTGGTTGTTTTTTGTTTTTAAATTTGTTGTTATGCTTCTTTTCTTTGTGCGAGGAAGTGAAGCGTATGTACCTATGCCCCCATGTTGGCAGGAAGTGCCCAAAAAGAATAAAATCTTACTATTTGTGACAACATTGATGGACCTACAGGATATTACACTAAGTGAAATAAGTTTGACAGAGAAGAACAAGTACAATATGATTTCACTTATATCTGTAATGTAAAAAACACCTAACCAAACTAACAAAACAGAACAGAAGCAGACTCCCAGACACAGAGAACACACCGATGGCTGCCGGCGGGGGGGGGGCGGGGATGAGTGAGGAAGGTACAGGGGAATAAAAGGACACACTCCCAGTTATAATACACAGAAGTCACGGGAATGTAATGTGCGGCACAGGGAGTATAATCAATAACACGATAACAACTTTCCATGGTGACAGATGGTCACGACTTCTCGTGGTGATCACTCTGTAAGATATATAAATTTGACCTTTATCACTATGTTGTTCACATGAAACTAATATAACATTATATGGTAACTATACTTTAATTAAAAAAATAAATAAGTCAATACAGACAAACTAGGCTCCTAACCAGTAGAGAAGGAGGCAGCTGGAGTGTGCAAAGAGCCCGGAGCTCCTGAGAGAGGACTGAGCCCCGTCCCCTGAGAGAAAGTCCCTAATGGCCCTCAGACCAGTAGTTCTCACCCCCAGCTGCATATCAGAGTCACCTGAGGGACGTTCAAACCCCAGCACCACCCCCAGACCACCTGAGTGAGGACACCCGCACACCTGGGTTGGGAGCTCCACCCCACCATGCGACCTCCCACTGGGCCCTGAGTGGCAGATGGAGCTCGGTGTCAGCCTCCTGGGCCACTCCTGGATTGGGAGGGCAGTAGGAAAGAATGAGAATGGCCAGCAGTCTCCCCCCTCAGTGACCAACACCTTGCTTTCCTTCCTCCCCCAGATCCTATGCTCCTGGTGAAATTCCTTAAAGAAGTCACAGAGGACATGCTGGTGCTAGTGGCCTCCTACGATGACCCAGGGACCAAGTAAGTGAGAAACCCCCCTGCCAGGCCAGAGGGAGAAGGGACCAAATCTTCCAAGTCCTCCATCCCTTTCTAGCTCCCCACTATTCCCATCTTCTGGAAACTTCTGCTAAGGAAACAATCAGACAAGTGCATAAAGAGATGTTCTAGGAGGTTCATTACAGCCTTGGTTACAACAGTGAAAACCGGACACACTCTCCCGTCCAGGATGACTGACCAGTTACAGAAGTCATGACGGGCAGATTATGGGACAGATTTTCTTACATACCCAAGAATACAGACTACATCAAAAGTGGAGGGGTAGAAAATACTTAAAGACATGGAAGAATAGTTATCCTTCAGTATTTTTTATTTTTTTATTACAGTTTGCATTCAACACCTTTTTAATATTAGCTTCAGGTGTTCATCCTATAGTATTAAGTGAAAAAAAAAAAAAAAACAAAAGCAGGTAGCCATAGCTGAGGGGCTAAGTCAGTCAGAGTGTCATCCTGTTCACCAAAAGGTTACAGGTTTGATCCCCGGTCAAGACACATACCTAGGTTTCAGATTCAATCCCAGGCCAGGGCACGTAAAGGAAACAATTAATCAATGTTTCTCTCGCACATCAATATTTCTCTCTCTTTCTGTCTCTTCCTCCCTCTCTCCCTCCTTCCCTCCCTCCATTCATCTCTCTCTAAAGTCAGTGAATATATCTCCAGGTGAGGATTTTTTTAAATGCAGGTTATGAAAGAGTTGGTATGATCCCACAACACTGGGGAAAAAGACATGAAAGAAATATATTAAAATTTTACAATGATTATGTCAAGGGAATTAGACTGTAATTTTTAGTTACTTTGTGATGTTCAATATTTTCCAAATGAGCATGTATTACATCTGTAAACAGAAGCAAAACTGTCCTAACGCCTCTCCAGCTCCCTCTGCATGGCCTTCAGGGGGGAGTCCTGGCCCCCCGCCCTGTTCCTCCCGAGGTGACTCCGCAGGCTCCGTCGCATGTGGCCAAGGAGCGCCCAGTGCTTGAGCAGTTCGCCCTTCTCCCATCCCTCGGCCTGACCATCCTCTCCTGTCCTCTGCAGAATGAACGATGAGCTCCGGGAGCTCTTCTCCAACTTGGGCAGCTCTTACGCCAAGCAACTGGGCTTCCGGGACAGCTGGGTCTTCTTAGGGGCAAAAGACATCAAGAGTAACAGCCCCTTTGAGCAGGTGGGTTCCTGGCAGCCTCCCCATCCCAGTGAGGGCAGCAGTGTCAGGGACAGACGGAAAGGACTGGGGTGGCTTGGGAAGGACACACACGGTGGTGTGGGGAGGGCCACTTGGCTGTCATCCAGCCCAGAGGTCAGGGTGGCCCACGTGGCTAATCCCCCAGCAGGAAGTGGCCTTGACCATTTTACAAAAATATATATAAATGCATAGATTCGTAAGTGCCAAAAAGGAGGAAAAGGAGAGGAGAAGGGGACAAGGACAGTGAGGCTTGGAAGAAAGAGAAAGGAACGTGGAGAGGAAGGCTGTGTGGTGGGAAGGGGAGCCCAGAGCAGGGGTCAGAAAGCCTGGCTTCTGGCCCCACTTAGCCAAGCCTCCCCCTCCCCGGGGCCCAGGTCTCCCCAGCTGTAAAGCGGGGAGGGGTTGGGTGAGGGGAGCCTGAGGCCCCTTCTAGGTTCCCTGTGGAGAGGGTGAACTTGCCCCAAGAAGGGAACAGAGGAGAGCCCACCTGAGTATGTGGGAGGAGTCAGGAGGGCTCCACAATATCCGGCTCACAGCCACTATCCAGGAGGCCGAGGGGAGGGGGTCAGGGAGGCACCCAGAAGTGGAGTTTAAGGAGTGCTCACTGGAGGAAGAGGGAGTGGACGGAGGGTTGGGGGCCCCAGGGAAACACTTCATCTTCTCCCCTTGGCCAAGGCAGACCCCATCTTCATATTCCCAGCTCAGAGCAATTCTGAAACCCAAGAGACTTGGCCAGGCCTTCCCTGGCATGGTGAGGAGAAGGTTCAGCTCTGCCCAGATCCAAGACGGGGAGCTAAAGGTCAATGATTCAGACACGCAGGACCACTGAGGGGCCTGGACTCTGTCCTGAAGGCCGTGGGGAGCCATGGGAAGCTTGAGAGAGAGAGAGAGTGACAAGAGCATATTGATAATAAGAAAGCCTAGCACTCAGCAAGCGCTTGCTCTGTGCAGGCACCAGACCAAGTTCCGCGAGGGGTCTTACATTAACACCCACCATGAAGTAGGTACAATTACGATCCCGTCTCACAGACGAGGATCCCAAGCCCTGGAGCAGTTTTAACCAGCTCGCTTGGGTCTCAGTGATGTGGATGGATTTCTCATCCGGGTCTGCTGCCTCCACAAACAAGTGTTTCCTGTCCTGACCACTTTCAGAGCGGCCGCCCTGGCTGAGCTTGGGGAGCACTGCGGAAGGTGAACCTTGCGAAGGCAGGGAGGAGGGCTGCAATGATCAGATACCTGACCAGCAGCTGGCAGGGCAGGGGCTGCAGGGGCAGAGCAGGGGCAGAGTCAAGAGGCCTCATGCTGAAGCCAGGGAGGGCGACCACAGTGGGGCTGCAGTGGGGTTTTCCTTGTCTGGAAAACGTGGGCCTGGTTCGTATGCACATGTTTCAAAGAGAGGTAACTAGAAATTACTTTTTTTAAGATTGTGTTTATTTATTTATTTTTAGACAGTGGGAAGAGAGGGAGAAAGAGGGAGAGAAACATGTGTGGTTGCCTCTAGCGCACCCCGCACTGGGGACCTGGCCCACAACCCAGGCACGTGCCCTGAGTGGGAATTGAACTTGTGACCCTTTGGTTTGCAGGCCAGCACTCAATCTACTGAGCTACACCAGCCAGGGTATAGAAATTATTTTTTAAAAAGCAAGAAATAACACAAAGTATGTTGTGCTGGAAGTGAAAAGGAAAGGACCCTCTGGGTGAAGAACACAGGAGGTGGGGCCAGGGTCTCCAGAAGGTCCTGTGGGAAGTCCTCAGGGGAGGGGTGGGGGCAGGCTTTTCCGGGAAGATGTAGGGCAGGCACTGCTCCTCCTTAAAGCACAGCTTCCAGACCCAACAAGACTGGACCAAGACAGCAAAGGGGAAGCACATCAGTAGAAGAAGGTCAGCATCATCCTTTGCCTGAAATTTAGGATCAGTTTTCTGGGACCCACCACCCAGAAATGAACCAAAGACAGTGATGCCATAAAGCCGTCGTGTCCTTGCTCCCACACGAGGGAAACTGGGTTCTGGAGAAGCAGCATCTGGAATCTACTCTTTCTCCCCAAGGGTTAGCCCAGTGACTCCAACTGTGGATTTTGCCATTTACACTTTTCTTTCATAAGCTAAGCCTAGGCATGTTAAAGTCAATCTTACCTGATTTTATTTCCTTTATATATTATTTATATGTATTATTAATATTAAACAATATTAGACAGTGGTTCCACTGTGTATGTACCAGATGGGTGGCCATAAGCAGGCCCCCTTTGCCTCAGTTTCTCCATCTGTGTAATGGGATGATGATAGTATGCTTTTCTTAGGGCTACTGTGAGGATTAAATACATAAGGCACCTTGTGCCTGGCATAGCGCAAGCATTCAATAATTGCTACTATGCCTTTTCAATTGTTGCTATTATTATTTTGGATATTCTAGAGGGACTGATGTGGAATTTGGCAGAGGGACTAAACTCTGCAACCCCACCCCTATCCTCAGTGCCCCCCCCCCATGACAGACAGTGACTAGGCTCTGATCCCATCTCTGAAACCTTGGGCAAGTTCCAGCCCCTCTGAGCCTCAATGTGCCCATCCATAAGATGGACTGGTAACATCCAATACTGCCCTGCATGGGGCAATGGTGAGGATAAAGTAAGTGAAAGCATTTGGGTTTTAAAGCACAGTGTAAATGCAGGTGTGAGTCCTGAACAGCCTCCCCCATTGTCTGTTTCTCCCTCTTCTCTCACTCTCTAGTTCTTGAAGAACGACCCCGACACCAACAAATACGAGGGCTGGCCAGAGCTGCTAGAGCTGGAGGGCTGCGTGCCCAGGAAGACATTCTAGGGCTGCTGCAGCTCCTCCTGGGTTGCGAGAGCTGGACTGGCTGGAGCTGAAGGACAGCGGGGACGAGGGACCGAGAGACTGTTGCAGCCGTGTGGAGCACTGAGGGTCCATGCACTCTCTGCGCACTTCCCCTTTTCAGGAACAAAGCCTCGCCTTGGCTGAGGCACTGCCCCACCTGGAGGCAGCCAGCCTCAGAGGGTCCTCCTAGGCCCGCTGCCTGTGGAGAGAACAGGTGGACTTTCCCTCAGGGTCTCTGACTGTTGCCCCTGAGAAAGGATGGGCTCTCCACACCAAGGCAGAATTAAACTTTATTATTGCTGACATTGAATGAACTTTCTGAAAACTCGGTGTGCAGCATTCCTCCCTGCAATAGGAAAGGTCTAGATTGGGATTACTTGGGCTGCAAGTTTGAACAGGTTGGTGACAGCTTCTGGCAGCAGGTTTGCAGCTGGAAAGGAGGTTGACTTCACAAGGATCTCTGTTCAGGTGTGGAAAACTCCACGGTTCCCAGCGTAGGGTGTGAGACCCAGAGGAACAGAGCCGAGGGCTGGATGCTGGACGTGGAGAACACTGCACCTGCTGCTAGAGTGACAGCCGGAGGGGATGGGGAAGTGGGGGGTTCTGGCAGAGGTGGGAGAGAGTAGGTGCGCTGAAAGGCAGGCTTAGGGAGAACATCCTAGCTGTCTTTGCAAAGTTCCCCAGGAGCAGCCCCTGAGGTTTATTTGAGAAGTGATTCTAGAAAACACCAATAGGAGCATGGGGAAGTAAGACAGGGTAGAGAAGGAGCTAATAAAGGATGTGCTGTGAGTGAGCAGCACTAACCCGCAGGCACCCATAGGAATCGGTGTAGAGCACACACCCTGAGATCTCCGAGGGTCAGGAGCGACCTCATGCACCACCTCCCATCAATCATTGTTGGAGGGCTGCTAGTGTGGGGGCCCGTGTGAATTCCCACGCCCTTCTCATCTGCCCTACGTAGAGAAGAGTAGTCATCTTAGCTTCACAGAGAGTCCTTAGCCGAGAGGTGTTGCTACCACCCACCAGAGCCCATGGAACTGATGAGGCCCAAGGGATATGGTGCTAAGACCCCACCTGGGGTGTCTGAGAAGCACCAGGGGTCTCTAGACCAAATCCTGGGCGCAGAGAGCACTAGCACTCCTGGAGTGTGTACCGGGCTCCAGGGCTCACTGAGAAGATGCCCACACCCCAGTGCAAATGCCCCAAGCTGTGGAAGAGCAGAAGCTGAAGTCCTGTGCACTCCATTGGTGAGGGCTCCCAGTTCCCAGCCCTGGGGACAGGCAGGGCTTCAAATGTGCTGAGGGGATCTGGGGTAGAGACAGACAGAGTGTGGGAGCTCTGGCAGGGAACACGGCAGGCTGGGACATGGGCTGCCGTGGCGGTAGGGTCGAGATCAGCAGGGAAAGCCTGATGAGACACATGGAGCAGGCCTGGCTGACGAAGGAGCCCAGCCAGCCACCTGGCCAGTCCCACATCCCCCTCCTCCTCCAACCACTTGTAAATCACACTCAAGGGTTAAAAATGGGGGTTGCTCGCAGCCCCAACTAACCACGTACATAGAAACACACCTCAATATAATGCCTGGCAGGTTTGCATAAGCAAACAAATTTGCTCCACTCCCTCCATTGTGTTCCAAGTGACCAGGCTCTTAGCCAGCACCAGACGTGGGTGTGAGCAAAGGGCCCCCACTGAACCCCAGTGCCTTCCTTCCCAACCCCAGAACTAATTGAGTAAAGCAGCATGGGGGGCTTCTGCAGGCCGAGGACCCTGACCAAGCCATCCTTTTCTCTCAGCTGACTCACTCCTGGTCTGACCAGTAGTTACCCACATCGGGCAGTGAGCCATCAGAAAGGCCAGCCGGGCACTGGCTCTGCCGCTTGCCCTCCGGCTGAGCACGTCATGCCACCCCTCTGAGGCACTGTCCCCCTGGTAAATGGGAGACCATGTCAGTTCCTCAGGGGCTCCCAGGCATTAAATATGATAAAATAGTTGACAACTATACCAAGAGTTGTCAAAAAGAGAAATAAATAAATAGAAAACATCTGACCAGATACCCACTCTGGAATGAAGGTAGCAGGAAGTTTCCCTTACAACCAGGAACTATTTGAATTCTTTCCTTAACAAGCAAGGATGCCTCATGAAATTAGAAGCGAACTATAAGGATTGCCAACAAGAGTTCATGGCCAGAAGCTAAGCAAAGCTCTTGGCAGGGGTCTCACTGGGACCCCAATATTTTTTCTGAGTCCACCTGCCTATGCGCACCAGCCCGAAGAAATGCACATGGCAGGAAATTGCAGTATAGAAAGAAAAAACAGTTTAATATTGAGTTGGCCAATACGGAGACAAGGAGCTCATGCTCTGAAGACAGGGCTCCCAGAGGGCATGTAGGTTACAGATTATGTAGGGCAAGATCACAAGGCACCATGGGCTAGGGGCTTTTGGGGCCATGCTGGTTGCTGATTGATTAGAGGTGAGGTGAGGGTGATGCATCTTTTCTTCAGGTTTTGAGGACAGTTCTTAGTCTGTCTGATCCCATGGAAAAGTAGCCAGGGGGTCATTCTACCTTAGAGCTCAGAAGCTGAAACACAACTTAGGTGAAGATGTTATCTTTAGCCTGCCAGGGGTCCAGACCCTGTGACCTTTAGTCGAGGCTGGGCTCCTGTCTTCTGCTGCCTTAGGGGTTGCTGATTATGGAGGGAAAAGGCCAGGTCTCTGAAAGATTAAATGGGTGGATGGATGAATGGATAGATAGATAGATAGATAGATAGATAGATAGATAGATAGATAGATGGATGATAGATAGACAGATGATTTGTAGAGCTGGGATTTAAAGCTAAATTTAATTGAAGTCACAGGGACCCTTGGTTTCAGTGGCCATTATTTTATAAGCACATGGGTGGCCACCTGGTTGGAAGAGAAGACACACAGTACTTTTCCAGGAGCTGCACTGCACAATGCTTTACAGACAACTGAGAAAATGTCAATGGGATGAGGCAGAGGGCACGGCCCCTGGATGGGACTGAACAGGGGTCTGGACTAGGAGACAAGACCACTGGTCTGCAGGAATTGTTGTCATTAAAAGGTCAGTTCTCGATGAGGAAAAGTGCAGAGCGAGGACGCTGCACTTGCTGTGGAGCCTGTGGGAGAGGCCACTGCTGCCGCTCACTGGGGAACTGCGGGCTGAGACTGCGGGCTGTGCACGCCCATCCTACCCCACACTGGGGCGGGGCTCAGCGGATCAGCCTCCAAATACGGTTATGGAAAAACACAACAGACCATCAGCTGTACCACCAAAAGCCACCCAGGAGACAACATTTTAGAGGCAGCCACCCTGGGCCCCCTGGGATGGGTGTTGCAGAGTGGCCAGCATCTGTCAGACTCGACATCATTTCCAGGGCACTATGGGGGCCCCCAGCTCAGCTCAGGATGGAGCAGGTCAGAGTCCAAGAAACGGCTGCAGACAGACGGTAGAGAGTGGTCTATATCACTGAGTCTATTACCACCAAGAGCCAGTTTCCTCACTCGACAGTTGTTACTCGCCTGTGACATGTCAGCCCCTAGGGAGGCACTGGAGGCACTTCGGTGAAGAAAACCAGGCACAGCCCCGGCCCACAGTCTGGGGGGGCAGGGTGGGGCACAAGTCAAGAGACAACATAGCTTGGTAAGCATTTGTTGGGGGAAGGACTGCAGAATCAAGAAAGGTGTCCTGGAGGAAGCCTTGGGGATGCATAGGAATTCACCAGGCGAGGAGGGGAAGGAGGAGTGTGTCGGGCAAGGGAACAGCATGAACAAGGCCTGGAAGGGCAGGGGGCAGGTGAGAAGGGCTGAGTGCCCAGGAGTGAGACCTGAAAGGCCTTGTGGGCTGGGCAAAGGGGCTTGGACTTTGTCCAGGGTCACGAGGACACACTGAGAGATTTAAGCTGGGCAGCCCCATGATCAGATTTGCAGTTTTAACAAAATTCCTCTTGGCTGCTGGGTGAAGAAATCAACAGAGGCGGGGAGATGAGTGAGGAGGCTGGCCTCATCCAGGGAGAGAGGGTGGTGGCAGGGACCAGGAGATGGCACAGGGATGGGAAAGGGGGGCCAGTCCTAGTGACATTCAGGAAGTAAAATGAACAAGACTTGGGGACTGACTTTCTCATCATTGGGTGGACAAGGCTTCAGGAATCTCTGCAAGCTACTCATGGCCTCAGAATTGGGGGCCATATTTCCCTACCCTCTTCTGGTCAACACTCTTTC
Organism: Phyllostomus discolor; assembly: GCF_004126475.2. Lineage (NCBI taxonomy): Eukaryota > Metazoa > Chordata > Mammalia > Chiroptera > Phyllostomidae > Phyllostomus > Phyllostomus discolor. The sequence goes on along the minus strand of NC_040909.2, from coordinate 51,910,226 downwards.
TTTCCTCTCTCCCCAGGAGGGAGGACCGGGCTGGCGAAGAGGGGAGTGTATCCATCTGTTCCCTCAGTCACGGCAAACTCTTTGCAGCAGCTGTAAGTCCAGTCCTTGCCAATAGGTGGCAGCCCAAGACAGAAAGGCAAGAGTGGCCAGGCTTCTGGGTCCCACCCAGTTCTTGGGAGTGGACTTGACAATGGGCAGCAGATTTACCATCCCTGTTATTAACAGCATTGTAACAGCAGCACCTAACTTCTATGAAGAACTGCTGTCGTCCAAAGATGCTCTGCAGAGTCTTCCATGCAGCACCTCACTTTATCCTGACAGCCTGTGGGGTAGGTGGCCACTGTTACTCCCTTTCACACGTGAGGAAAATGAAGCTCAGAGAGATCAAGTGATGTGTCCAAAGTCACATAGCTAAGTCACATAGCCTCAAAGTAAGGACTGGAATCCCAGTGGATCTCCATCACTACAGGCTTTTCAGAAACACTTGCCCTAGAACTAGTCTCCTCCTCCCTCTCCCCCACTTCCTCCTCTGCCTCCTTCCCCTCCACTTCCCCCTCTACCTCCTGAAGGCTTCTGCAGACATTTGAAAATTGCTCAGGACCTTGGAATCAACGTTGTCCATATCCACAACTTTTTCTCACAACTGTGAGAAACAGAGCAGCAGCCAATGAGATTCCAGCCTTAATCTTGCCCCATGTTGGCAACAAAGAGAAGGAAAGGGCTGGCTCCAGTGAGGAGGAGGGGACTACCAGGGGGTACTTTGAGAACTTGGCCCCTGGCCTGGAATCTGGCCTCCAGATATTTTCCTGGCCTGAGTTCAGAGCCACCCGACCCCAGCCCTCCTGCCCAGCCCACTGCCCCTTGAATGGAGTTTTCTGCTGCCAGAGTCCCTGCTCTGGGACAGCCTGGGCCACAGGCCACGAATGTCTTCAGAGACCTCGTATTAATGGCTTCTCCAACCTGAGGTTTGCACCCCCACGCACCCCCCAGCCCCGTGTCCCGGCCGCCCCACGCAGCCTCCGCTCTCTGGGCCCCATCTGCTGAGCGGTGCCCAGCCCGGCAAGAAGGCCAAGTCCTTCCCCACTGGGCCGGCCAAATGTCACTGCTGTGCCTGTGCTGCCTGCTGACTGCACAGTGAAAGGACTGCTTTGCTTCTTCCCAACCCCAGCTGCCTCGGTTTCCCTTCTGGAGAGTGAGGCAGAGGTCTAGAAGGTGACTGCCACAGAAACTCCTGGAGGGTGTGTGGGCCATCTAGGGACATCAAGCCCTGCTGTCAAGACCAATCACCCTAAGCCTGTCTGAGGAGCTCCAGGCTTGGGAGCAGCTGTGAAAGCCGCCTTTGTGCCTGAGGAGAATGAGCTGCAAGAGGACTGGGGGCCTTGGCCCAGGGAACCCCTCTGGCCCCAGCTCCTGAGGCCAACACCAGCAGGGAGGACCCCCAGCCTGGTCCCCGAGGCCCACCCAGGCCTGGTGCCCACTCCGTGCCATGGGAGCCACCCAGGGGAAGAAGGTAGGAGCCCCAGAGGGCCCTGGTGGGGCCCTGGACATGGAAAGGGAGACTGGCTCCGCCGGGTGGGAGCCCTCACACCCACACCCGCCAGCGCCTGGGCAACTCAGCCAGGCACTGCCCTCCGGTCTCCCTCCCTGAGCTCACCGCCAAGATTTGCATCTAGAAACCTGGCTGGGGCTCTGGGCAAAGCCAGTGGCTGATCTTTCCGTCTCTGGAACAGACCTGGGGGCTGCCTGACCTCTCAGCAGCCCAACCTTACACCCGCGGCTCTCTGCTTCCCTGCACGCAGGCTCCCTGGCCGCCTCCCGGTGTGCAGGGGGTGTCGGCGCAGGTGGACACAGGAGCAACATGAGAAATAAGGGTCATTGTAATTAAGTTGGCTAACCGGTTGTTACCAGTTATCGGGCTTGTGGGCAAGTTGTTGAAGCTTTCCGTAACTCATTTCCTCATCTGTAAAACGGGGACGATAGTACTTACTATCTCAGAGGCTTGTAGTGAAAATTGAATGAATTAAAATATGGTAGGTATTTAAAGCAGTGGCTGACACATAGTGGGCTAAGTGTAAACTATACTCTGTTATTATCAGAATGCCTTTAACATTATTATCCAGAACTTTCTAAACCTGGGCTGTCAGCTGGGGGTTTGTAGAAGGCACAGCCAGTGCTGGTTCCTGAGAAAGTGGTCTGCGGGCACTCTGCACCAGCACTAGAGACGGTGCGTGGGAGGGGCTGAGTGAAAGGTCACCTTCTCTCCCTGGCCCAGTGGCTCCATCGGGTGGGGCGTCGTCTCGTGCACCAAAAACGTTGCGGGTTTGATCCCCAGTCAGGGCACGTAAGAGACGCAACCGATCGATGTTTCTCTCTCACATCCATGTCTCTCTCTCTACCTCCCCCCCATCCCCCCCTCCTCTCTCTCTCAGATTAATATATATGTCTTCTGGTGAGAATTTAAAAAAAAAAGATCACATTTTCAAGGCCCACCCAGACCTCCTGGATCAGATCCCCTGGGAATCTGAAGTTATTCCCCAGCTCTCCATGGATTCTAGTACATGCTCACAGTCCACATGGGGCCAGGGATGTGACCCCCGCAGTGTGGGCAGGCTGCCCAGGATCCCTCTGGATCTCAGCTCTCGGTCTGTAAAGTCGGGTGGTACCCAGAGACTCCAATAAACAGGGGCTCTAACCTCCAAACAACCCATGATGATCTAGTGCATTAAAGCTAGGGAATGGCTCATGGGAAGGGGGAGAAGGGTGGGCTTTTGGCCCCATTCTTCTTGAATCCAAACTTTCTGCCAACCCAGCACATCCCACATTTTTTAAACTTAAAGTAAAACACATCATGAACCCCATGAAGGAAGTTCCCTGGAGCTCAGTCTCCTCATTAGCAAAATGAGGGTGGTCGGCCAGATAACCCCGGAGAGCCTCCTAGTGCTGGTGTCAGCTCCTGCCCCCTCAGTGGCCCCCAACTTCATTTTCCTAAATGCTTTTCATCCAGGAGCTATTGCTGCCCCTCACAAAGCTCACTCCTGCCTAAAGGGCCAGGGTGGGTCCCCTGCAGTCAGGGCAGGTAGAGTATCTGACCCAGCCCCAAGGAAATCCCAGAGCTGCCTTGGCCCCAGCCAGTCCACCCTTCCTGCTCCTCCCTTTCCCAGGGGAGAATGAGCTCAGTCTCTAGATCCTGTCTCTGCTGAACATGAATGCGGGGAGTCACCTCGGAGACCAGCTTCCTAGGCCTAGAAGAGACCCTAACAAGGTCTAACCCAGGAATAGCAAAATGTGTCTCCTGCCCTGCCTCTCCCACTTCCCTCGCCCATGGCAGACATCACAAATCAATCCCTGCACCCTTCCCCACAAATCTAGACAGCCTCAGAATCCTTCTCAACACAGTATCTCAAGTCTCCCCCCACCAGTCTGTCAGAACCAGCCCCCCATTTGAAAGCCATGCCTGTCCTGGGCCCAGTCCCCTCCCCCGCCTTCAGGGAAAAGCCCTCCAGGAAGAAGGCAGCAGGGCACCGAGACTGAGGACATGGGCTTGGAGGCAGACTGGCCCCGAGTCAGGTCCTCCACATCCTCCTCAACTCTGGGCAAGTGGCTGAACCTCAGATTCTGCCTCAGTAAGCTCAAGATCCTTCCCAGAGAGGTGTAAGACCTAAATGACATCATGCCTGGGACAAAACGGGCGCTCAGCCAATGTCGTCTTTCCCTGAATTTGATCCTCTCACAACTGCTCCTTTGAGTCACGAGGGCGTTGATATCGCCCCCAATGTCAGGTGAAAAAGCTGAAGCCCAGCAAACGTGGCTTCCTCCGGCCGGTCAGTGGTGGAGCCAGCCTGGGGCAGGGCCCTGAGCACGTCCAGGCTGGGGCCCCTCACCATCCCCGGCCTGTAAGCCCGCCCCACCGCCCACAGTCCCATCTTTCTCTCTCTCGATTTCTGAAGGCAACAGCCCACTGGCCTCTGAGTGACGTCTGTGACGGGCCTGGCCTCGTGGAATAGAATGCCCGGCATCTGATCATTTAATCTCCCACTAGCTTGTCCCATGAGGGTCACTGTACAACCTCAGACCCATTCCCACAGTTGCAGCTTAGTCATAGCCATAAAATAAAAGCTTTGGAAAATCCTTGGTGACAGGGTCCAATCCTCTCCCCACTATACGGCTGGGAAGACTGAGGCCCGGAGAAGGGGAGGACCTGCCCAGGGCCGTGCAGCCAGGGCCAAGGCATCTCCACAATGCCTGGCATCTCCAGGCCAAAGTACAGAACCCACAGGAAGGCTGTGATTCCCCTTCCCTAGCACCTTGAAGGGCAGGACCGGGCTGCTTCTTGGAGATGACTCCTGCCCACTAAGGCACTCTCCTGGTACATTACTGTCCACAGAATCCTCACCTGCTCCCGCACCAGCCTCCCACAGAAAAGGCTCACTGGGTACTTGCTGCCTGGTGCTGGGAGCTGGGCTGAGGGTGGAAGGGCATGGTCCCTGCCCTCACCGCCTTCCCTGTCGGTTGGAGCAACTGAATGCAAACAAATAATAATAGTGACAGTGGAGATGGGTGTCACTGCTCAGATATTAGGGGCATCTCTAGCTGCATCGTAGGGACTGGGTGTGAGGACTCCAGGAAGTAGATAACTGTGGAAATCCCATAACTTCGATGTCTCATTCAGGATGTTGTCTGCTACAAAGAATGGAAACCCCAGGTCCAGCTAGTTTAAACAATAAGGAAATGTATTGGGTTCCCTAAATGGAAGTCCAGTGGCTCAATAATGTCTCCAGGACTTTTCCCAGAAGCCCCCAGCTAAGGTTCTCTTGAATTTCATTGGCTCAAATTAGGTCATGCTATCACTCCTGACTTGTCCCCTAAGACACTGGTTTTGACTGGAATCCCAAACCTGTCGCTGGCAAGGGATGGGGGTGGGACTGTGTGACCAGAGCCCCCGTGAAGCTGGAGATCAGTTTCCCTGTGGCAGGGCTAGTGCACAATGGGAGGGGTAGGGTGGATGCTGGGCATTTAATCATAATGCCCGCACCCCGCTGCCCCCGAGGAAGGGAGGACAGCGTCTGTGACTGCAGTGTGAACAGAGAGAATGGAAAGAACTTGAAAGCTCATGGGTGGGGCACAAGGAGTGCAGAAGTCAGAACACGGAACAAAGACATTGTACTCATCCTCATGAACTTCCCTTGGACTCGGCATTTTTTAATCTGCAAACTTGTTACCTTGGCCACTATCAGAAGTTTTGTAAGAATCAAATGAAGGTGTTCTCAGTACATGGAGACGATGTCTGTGTTTGGAATATTCTAGAAGCTGCAAACATTGGCCAGTGGCCATATGTTGATACTGGAGTGGCGAGTACAGTGCAGGCAGCATGTCCTGTTTTCAGCCCTTGCCTCACACGGCGAGGCCACAGCTCCTTGGGCAGCAGTGTGTCTAGAAAAAGCAGCTCCTGTGGGCGCAGTCACCAGCTGCATGCTCACAGAGACCACAGGTCTGGGCACTCTGTCCCCAGCCCCCACTCAGCAGCCAATGTCTCTTCCCCAAGAAGGGGACGGGCCCAGGAGCTTCTGAAGGCTCTTCCTACACAAGGTCAGCACCCCAGGCCCTGGTCTCCATTCCATCCTTACAAAGGCTGATGCTAAAAACAGATACTAAAGGATACCCTGCTACTAAAAGATACGTATTACTGGTAATAGCTCATGTGCATTGCAGCTTTTGCACTAATTCTCTGATTGAATCTTCCAACAGCTCTTAGAAGTGGGTACTTTTATTGCCTGAACAATCTGAGGCATGCAAAGATTAATCAAGAGTCTCAGAGACAGCCAGCTAGAAAGTGGTGGAGTCAAGTTTTAAAGCAGGCAGTTTAAGGAGCCTGACCTCCTAGCCAACAGACTTCAGTGTGAGTCTCACAAAAGTGGGCCCTTGAACAGGCAGACCGGTATTCAAATCCCATCTGGGTCCCCTACTGGGGCAACTTGCTTAACCTCTCTGAGCCTTAGTCTTCTCATCTGTCAAATGGGATAATGAGTTCACCTTCCACACTGGGATGAGGTGAGGTGCCCGGCAAACAGCAGCTGCTCGGGAAATGGTGAGTGAAGTTATTATTGTAGCTCTAGAAGCTGCAGGCAGCACTCCAGCAGAGAGGGGCCGGCTGTGCTCCCAAATCCACAGAGTAACCCCTGAAGGCTTGGGCACTTAGCATTCTCTAAAACATTTCACCAGATTCAACACTATCCAGGTTTTTTACTTCCCTAAACAAATCCTGTGTCCTGACGGTTGATGTTTGTGAAGATGTTCATCACTGTGCATTCAGCTTCGTTAAAGAAAGTCTCTTTGGATGAAACAAATGGGAAAAGACATGGGCGATGTGGCCAAATTGGGGAAATGGCCTGGAAGGGTGTGTTTGTTCCTACAGGGCCCAGAAGGCACTCGTGAGGCTGGGCCCCCGCCAGCGCCCCAGTTAGGATCCCGGCAGAGGAGGGATGGCTCCTGGGGCCGGCACCCAGTTCAGGGGGGCATGAGGACCTCGTTAGGAGGCTCTCCCTGTCCTTGCCACACCATGGCCTCCACTCTGCCCACTGCCTCAAACTGCTTCTCTGAGGGGAGCTGGAACCAAGCACCCCCTCCTCAGCACCATGGGGAGTCCACAGCTGGATTCCCAGAGGTCCCGGACTGGGAGGCTTGGGGACAAGAGGAGGATGCTGTCAGGGGCCCGTGGGGAGCGAGGGAGAGGACGCCCTCTCTTCGCCCCCAGCAAAAGCAGAGCTGAGGCTCCTCGCTGAACCCTGTCCCCCTGAGTCACTCCAGCCTCCCAGCCTGCACTCACACCAGGTGCCCTCCGGCTGCCCTCCAAACTCCTACCCCAATCCAGCCAGCCTCTGAGTTTCAGGCCCAGCACCACCCACCTTCTCTTGTAAGTGTTCTTGAACCAGCTGTGTACTGAGTTCTGACCGCACACCTGACAGCTACTCCATCACAAGGTGTGAGGGAAGAAGAGAAGGAGGAGGGATATCAGCTACTGAGTCCCCCCTCCCTCGCTTGGCCACCGAGGTGCTCAGGGCCTTCACATGCTGTCCCTCCAGCCAGCTCCAGCAGGGCAGTGGCTGACACGCCCGTATCCCTGGGCGGGTGGACAGCACTCATGGGCCGCTCCTCTGCCCTCGTTCCCACTCTGGGCCTCCGCGCAGGTCCTGAGGCCTGTGCCCTGCCTGACACTGGGTGGGACACTCCACCTGCTTCTCTCATATCATCCTCACAAATGCCCCATGAGGAGGCTACTGTTCCTATCCCCATTTCATGGACCAGGACGCCGAGGCTCAGTGCTCACCTGCAAGGATGTGGCAGGGCCGAGGACGCCTGACATCTGCCCAGCCAGGTGGCCCTTACTCTGGCCAGGCACACTGCCTCCTTACCTCAAGCCCTCCCTCCACCATGACACAGAGGAGGAAACCGAGACCAGTGCGTCAGGCTCACAGTCGCTTGGAAAGCATGTAGGTGGGGGAAGGCGAGACCTGGCATCCAGGTGAGGCTCTGGCGTCCACTGACTGGGCAATGTCCAAGCCTCACTTTCTCGTCTGCCGCGCAGAGGTGGAAAGAACCCCGACGCTGGCATCACAGTGTGAGCTTAAGTGAGGAAGTGCCTGGAGCACCTTGAACACATTCCTTTCTCTCTGGGTCTCCGTTTCCCCACATGTGGACTACAGGGTTGAATTAAATGATTCCCACTGCCCCTCCTGACCACAGCAAATTTGACAAACTCCAGTTGATTTTTGGGAGGCGTGGGCACCTTTCCAGACCTTTCAGCTGGAGCCCAGAGATGGAGTTCGAGGCGCTGACCTCATCACTTTGTTCTTGGCAGGACCCAGTATGAAGCGAAAATGTGAGCCCCTATTCAAAAATTACTGTGACTCGCAAGGCAGTGAAAACAGAGGATCAGTCCGAGCACAGGATCTTTCTGAGTGCAGTCGAGACCACACAGGTCACCTGCCCGGAAAGCCAGCCCAGGTCGTCAGTGCGGCCAGGGAACGTCGTGTGTGGAGGGCCGAGTTCCTGGGCTTCAGGGACTGGGCACAAGCACGCTGCTGGCACCGTGAGCATGGCTGTCCAGCCCCGGAGCTGTCACTTGGTCCCAGGCTGTCCTTTTATTCCATCAGTTCACCTGTGGACTGGGAAGCCCGTGAACAGGCTGGGGGCAAAGGATGTCCTTTCTCCCACATGTCCCCTCCTTGCCTGCCAATAGCCTTAAGGTTTTGACCCAAATTCCCACACTTCCCACGCTGCTTCCACCAGCCAACCACACACACAAACACACACACACACACACACACCTCACCTCACCTCACCTACACGACCTCCTGGCCAAATGCAAAATCCTCCGCAGCCTGAGCAAATTGGTAAGCAAACTGTCTTTCCCTCCACTGTGAACCGTCCTCCCCACCTCACTCACCCCACCCTCAGAAGGGCCTGGCCAGAAACCCGGAAAAGTTGGAGTTGACATTTCTTCCCTGGCAAACCCCAGGGACAGAGGGTGGGGTTGGAGAGTTGCAGGGGGTCTACTGGCTGCAGATGAAAGGGGCATTTGAAGGCAGGCAGAGTGGCTTTTGGAAGCAGGAAAAAGGCAGTTTTCCTGCCCCCCCCAAGGCCACCCAGTAGAGCTTCCCTTCTCTTCTGCCCTTGGCTTCCCCAAGCTCAGTTCAGGAGTTGAATGCCCAGGGCTGCCTTGAACAGATGGACCAGCTGGGCACTGCACAAGGCGATGAGCGGATGGGTGAACAGGGGAGGAAATCCAGGGCACCCTCCCCCAGTGGAGCCTTGTGCCCAGTGCTGGTTGGCTCTGCCAAGAGGAAGGGATGGCACTTTGTAAGGATACAATGACATCATTGCAATCCTCTCTTCTGAGGTTTGCACTTTTCCTCTCCATCCTTATGGCCGGAAGCCTTGCTTGGGAGGGAAATAAATCAAAGGAAGAAAAGAGAGACAGAGGCCAGCTCAGCAGACTCTTCTAGGAAGCCTTCTCTGAGTGGATCTCAAATATCTGTGCAGGCTGAGGGGCTTAGGTAAGAGGAGAGGGCCAAGCCAGTCTCAGAGCTGCATTTGCATAACCAGGCCTCAGCTTTTACTAAACCTGGAGGCTTATCAGGGGTAGCAGGGAAGGAAGGGGTCATGGAAGTTAGAAGCTAGAGATTAGAGATTAGAAGGTTCCCTTAGGGATCCCAGCGCTCCTCCAAATTCCCCAGGTGAGGGCAAATCCCACTATAATTTCAAATGTCTCCACCACTCTGACCACAGTTGTAATTTCATATTTAATTTTGTGATTTATCCATGAGGAAAGACACCACATTTGATTTTTAGCTCACCAGTGTGTCCCTGGTACTTATCATTTAATAGGTGCTCAATAAATTCAGGAAGAAAAAGAGAGAGGGAGGCTGCAGCCCCTGGAAGTAACTCAAGGGTGGGATTGAAGACCGAGCTCATGAAAGGATCCACAGAACCTCAGGCTGGGGCAAAGGATGTCCTTTCTCCCACATATCCCCTCCTTGCCTTCCATTAGCCTTAAGGTTTTGACAAAAATTCCCACACTTCCCACTCTGCTTCCACCGGCCCACCACACACACACACACACACACGCACACAAATCTCACCTGCACGACCTCCTGGCCAAATGCAAAATCCTCACTGATTGTTCATCATTCATTCCACAAGTGCAGACTGCGCACCTTCTGGGCCCCAGGGTCCCATCACTGGGACCAACCAGTAACAGCACCCAGGTCCTGTCCTCGGGGTGCACGGCCAGCAGTACAGAAAGCAGTCATGGGCGATGACAGGGCAGGTGCCAGGTGCTCTGATGAGGGAAACACAGAGGCCCCAGAGCAGGATGGGACCTCACAGGGAGAGGAACGGTCAGGGAAGCTCCTGGATATGCACGCTGTGATCTGAAGAATGAAGAAGGCTGAACAGGTCAGGGGGCAGGGAGCAGCTTGGGGGCAGGACAGCATCTCAGAGGTCTGAGGGGCACCTCCCAAGAACTGAGAGAGCCTCGAGGTTTGCCCACCCCCCTTCCCGAGCCTCATGGTACCCCCTGATTCCTGGTTTGGGGTGGGTCTGCCATGGGGTGGGTTCAAGTGCGGCCTCCACTCCCCACTCCCTCATCGACCCTGCCCCTCTCCCTGCCACAGCTCCTTCCTCCCAAAAACCCAGCTATGCTTCTGCCTCAGACTCTTTGATCAAGAAGAACTTTTTCTTCTCTACTTTCTTTTGCTCAATTATTCAAAATAGGGGTGAGAGAAAAAGAGAGAGTGGCATGGAGAAAGGCACATAGAGAAGGTCTCCTGAGAGCAGAATGGGGAAACCCCAAGCCTGTGCTCCCCCACCTGGCCTTCGGGTGCCCACTTGGCTGCTTTTCCACTCCCAGGTGTTTCAAGGCCTCCAAACAGGAAAAGGGGAGAAGGAGCCAAGATGGCTGCCTGTACCCCCTCCTCAGGCCCCAGGGGCAAATCTCCCCTTTCCTGGATGGCAGAGAGAAGGACATTTTTTTCATTCTTTCACCTTGCCTCACGCACCTCCTCTTAGTCCAGTCTTCTCCACTCACTAACATGAAAAAGTCTTTGCCTCAGAGGTCCTGAGTGACTCTGGGCAAGACCATCTCGCTCTCAAGGCTCCAGGTCTCCACCCCCGTCAGGTGTGGTAGCTGCGCTACCCACTAGTTTAGGGGTAAATGAGTTGGGGAAAAGGGAACATCACCCCCAAAGGATGTAGGGCCAGGACCCCAAGCATGCAGTGTCATTAGCCCCTCTCAGTGGCCTGGCATGGGTGGCTCTCCTCATTTCACGGCCATCACGGGGTCGGATGAGATCACTGAGTTCAGATTCCCCAGCCAGGCCTCGCAGAGACCCCGCACGGCGCGGCCCAGCCTTGGCCTATACACACAACAGGGACTGAAACCGCCCAAACGGTTCAGACGCCCAAGCAGTCACAACACCTCTCAGGCCTCTAACCTTCTCATCTGGAAAATGGGTGCTTCCAATAACTGAACTCCCACAGAAACCTCCTCACAAACCCAGCCACAAATGTACGACTTCTCCATTCACCAATGTAAAAAACCAGACTCAGGTTCAGTTCACTGTTCAAGAGCACAGTCAGCAAGTACCAAACTGGGACTTGAACCCGCGTACATCTGGCTCCACAGCCCACGTTGTCATTGCCTTGTTTTTCAAATGTCAGGATGAAACTGTGCATCTCAAGCCAGAATAAATCTCCACCTGGGTGGGTAGAGTTACTAGCCTGGGCGGCTTCAGTCCCACCGGGAGCAGCAGGAGCAGCGCTGAAGAAGGGCCCTAAAGTTCAGAAGAATTTAATTTCCATCGTGAAAGGGCTTGGAGGTGGGGCAGGAGAGGCCAAATCAAAAGCCAGCTTTTGAGAAGGCAGAAACCCCAAAAAAATGCTCCCTCACTGGGCCCCAGGGATCTGCTTTCAGAACATTGTGTCTCCTAAGCTGACATGAACGAGAGGCTTTGTTTAAGTGAGAGATCAGATCTCAGGGCCTGGGGCAGAGAGAGAGGGCGAGGAGCTGGGACTTTTCTTTTGTGATCTAAAAATCTAAGAGGAGGCCAAAAACAATCAGCGAGGCCTCTCCAGGGAAGCAGAGAGAGCCTGGCTTGGTCTTGGTGACATCTTAGTCCCAAGGAAACACAGGATGAGGCCTGGGATGTCCCACAAGGGACATCACACCCAGAACCTGCAGAACTCAGCCAGAAACTGGGCGGTGATGCCATTTTGAGGGACCACCCAGGGTTTTTTCCTGATGCACCTGCGCTCTTGGACACACTTTGGGGTCATTTGGGGTACACAATGCGGCAGATGTTTGTGGCAAATTTCGATGTAGCAAAAGTCCACCTGGTGGACTCTCCCTTGTCGCTTCCCAGGACTGGCTCCTTCAGGTCTCAGCTCAGAGAGAGGCCTTCATGACCCCTTCAGCTAAAGTAACCCTAACTCAGGCCCAGATCCGGGAGCTGCTTCTCAGAACTTAAACACCATCTGTACTTGCCTTCTTTGGTTATTTCCTTAACTGTTTCATACCCAGCTTTCCCAACTAGCATCCAGCTCTGTGAGGACAGGGACCTTGCCTATCACTCACTCTGGAGGCTCGGACCCTAGCACAGGTCTGATATGTGGCAGGCATGAGTGAGCCCACAGCTACCATTCAGGGGCCTCACTGCTTCATTCCACAAATACTTCCTGAACACCCACTTCTCAGCCAAAGGCTGCCCCAGGCCTGTGGCACAGAGGACAGCCCAGCGCCAGGAACGCTTGTCAGTTACTCTGCCCAGGACAGACAGCACAGGCCACAGTGAGTGACTGACTCATGGGAACTGGGAAAAAGGTGCCCTTCCTCACAGACCTTCACAGTCCCGGAACCTCACCCTGCTGGGAGTGTTGCTGTGGCCTTTCTTGTGCGTGTCTCGGCGTGTCCATGTGTGTCTCACACATGGATCCAGAAGCAGGACTGCTGAGTCTGCGCGCACATACTTTCTCACCTGTCGGGGACGCACAGCTTTACTCTACCCTCAGGGGCTCCACTGGGCCTGGGGGTTATGTTGACCCCAGACATATGCACCGGAGAAAAGCTCACAGATTTCTGCCTGTGCGTGGGGGGCCCCATGGGAGGACGAACACCCCACAAGTGGATAGGCCCCAGTAGCTTACATACTGGCTTGAACAAAGAATAGCCACTGAGGAGAAGTAACTGAAATATATGGAGAAACTAAAGGAAGATAAGAATTGTTTTAACAAGGTCTGTTGACACAGCTTTCTCTCGGCCTCAAGTCCCTATATCTGGTGATAAGAATGTTTCTCTGCTCCTGGCTCAAGGCAGGTATCTTTTACAGGGGAGTTCAGGGCCCTTCTCAAAAGGGAAGCTCAGAGTACCCTTCTTATACCTACTGTTTTCGAAGTGTCTAGCTCAAACTAATCTTTCAGCCAAAGTAGCATACTTCAGGGTGGCATTTTCTACCATCCTGCGCCTCTCTGCTAGATAAAGCTGGACTGGTGGTAACAAGTCACCTCCCAGCGGCGGGGCATGCAACTGGCCCACCTTCTTACCAACATTTCCGTTTGTCAAGCATCTTCACCTTTGTGAAGCTCATAGATGCAAACTGACATCTCTTTATGGTTTTGCTTTTTTTAAAAAAAACAGCAGACTTGATTTAAAAGATATACTTGGAAGCCTATAAATTTTTCTCAAGCACTCATGGAGCGTTTACAAATGCTTCACATTCTAGGTTACAAAATACATCCAGGCGGCAAAGAATCTGTATCAGACACTTCACAGTGTATCTCCAACGTGATTAAAGGAAAATCCCAGACAAATAAAAAAAACAGAATGTGTTTGGAAGACACAATCCACTTGTAAATTGACCAAAGAAGATATCAAGAAAAATATTATATATCAAACTGTGTGGGATGCATGTTTAAGGAAACAATATTTCCTAAAATGATATTTAAGGAAAAGTTTATAGCCTTAAATGCAAATAGAAAATATGTCAGAGATTTAATGAGCTAAATGGCAAAGTTAAGAAGTTGGTAAAAGAACAACAGAATCAATCCAAAGAACACAAAATAAGGAAAAAATAATAAGAGCAGAAACTAAAGAAGCAGAAAACAAATGTATAATAATGAAAATCAATACGGCCAAAAGTTGGCTCTTTTACAAAGATAGTAGAGAATCATGTGTCTGACTTTATGCCTGTAAAAATTTAAACTTTCTGGAAACATCTAGAAAATACTGTTGAACAAAATTGGCTTAAGGAGAAATAGAAAACCTGAATAGTTAATAACATTTAAAGAAATTCAATCATGAGTTCATCGTTCCACAAAGAAACCATTAGACCATCAGTTTTACAGGTGAATTCTATTAAACTTTAAAGGAATTCATCAACTTGGTTTTATAAAAAGTCTCCTAGATAATAAAAATGAGAGCACACTTCCCACCTCATTTTATAATAAAATAACTTTCACATCAAAATTAGACAAGGACAGTGAAGGGAAAGTAAATTACCGGCCAACCCTCGCAAAACACTCACACAAAAAAGTCCCGGGCAGCCCCAGGACCCACCCAGGACCTGGTGGCCCTGGGACCACTTTTCACCCATATGCTCCCGACACCTCCTCTCTGTGAGTCTAGTCTGGGCCAAGCAACTCGGGGCCTCAGGGCTGACACGGCCACAGGCTCCCTCTCCTCGGAATCCTGCCATTCCAGAGTCAGGCCAGAGTCCATGGAAAGTTCGAGTGGCAGTTTTTCCAGGGATGTCTCAGCCAGGTTCAGCCAGGTGAACACTGGAGAAAGGGAGGGACCCCGGGTGACGCTGGCCCTGTCTGCAGGCACTCCTCTGGCCCTGCCTGCTCTGTGCACGGCCAGGAGCCTCCAGGCTGCAGAGCCCCGGCCTGCCTCTCCGAGAGCCATGGGCTGAGAGAGTTATGGTGTTGGTAGGAGCTGAGCCAAAAGGCTGTCTGGGCACATGTGACATGAAGACCTCAGACTGGCCATAAGAACTGAAGCTTCCTGCCTTCTGCCCTCGGCCCAGCAAAGGCTCCACCATCCCAGGGCAAGGTAGCCGTGAAAGGCTGAGCATCTTAGGACGGCTGGAGAGGGACAGAGAGCAGGGCCACCTCCAAGTTCAACCTACACGGGGTGGTAATAGCCCTAGGATAGCCAACCCTAGGGAGGGGGCATCAGGAAAGGCTTCCCAGAGAAGGTGCTCTCTAAGCAGAGCCCTGGAGAAGGGGGCCAGGCCAAGAAGAGGGCAACAGCCCTCCAGGCGGTGGGAAGAGAGGCCTTGCCACCACTCGGGGGACTGCAGGCAACTCAGAGCAGGAGGCAGAGGCCAGACAGGGCCAGGGCAGGAGTGAGTACTGTAGGATTGAGGAGAGCAGAGGCCAGAGGTTGGTGGAGCCTGCAGATCCAGGCTAGGGAGCTTGGCACGGGAGGCCCAAGGCCGGCAGCTGGAGTCAGTTCTAGCACAGCATTAGAAGCCTGGGCTGTGAAGTCAGGAGAACTGTGGTTTGACTCCTGGCTTCCCTACTTGCTAGTTTGTGATGTTGGCCACCTCCTTGACCTCTGTTGGCCTCAGCTTCCTCACCTGTGAAATGGGTTAAAAACAGAACCTATTAAACACAATACTTGGCACATAGTAAGAGCTCAACAAACAGCTACTATTTCTGTTGTTATTTTATCCGGCCAAAGAATTAGTTGCTTCCTTGGGCTCGAGTTCAGGGATAGTCATGGCTGGTGATCCAGAGCTGCCAACCAGAAGAGACTATGTGTCCTTCCAGTGGGACCATACGTGAAGCCCAGGAATGGAGGGGTGATGAGGAAATGGGGGAGAGCAATAGAAACAGGCCCTGAACTCCATCCACTACCCAAGAGCCAGAGCCAAGGATCACTCAGATTCGCCAGAGCGGAGGGTCACTCAGATTCGCTGCCTCTGAGAGAGCAGAGTCCGCACAGCTGCTATGCAACCAAAACAAACCTGACTCGGAACAATGCATTAGGGTGGGTGATGACAGGCGTGAGGGGAAGGAATTACAGATGTTTTGGGGTTTTCCTCTTTATTTTCCAAACTTGCCACAATACTCCATTTTTATCATTTAAAAAATGAAACTTTGCTCCTGTCATTTTTTAAAAATTTATTCTTTATTACTCAAATAATACATTTTTGTAGAAAAATCAGAAAATACTGATCAGAAGAGAAATAAAATCACCCACCGGCCTTCCGCCCAGTATATCCGCACCTAACGCGTGGTGCGACCCCGCCGGACCTCCGCCGCCCACATCCCCACTGTACCGGAGACGTGTAAGGACTTCCTCCGCACACTCCACGGCAGAGCCCGCGCATCCTCTCGCCTCGGCGCCTTCTCCAGGATGAGGATGCGTAGTGTTCCCCTAACCCGGACAGGCCACAATTTGCTCCGCCAGTCCCGGATGTGGGGGCATTTAGGTTGTTTTCTTGTTCTCTCACATCCCAGTAGATATATTTTGGTGACGTCCTTTCTTTGGGATAAAGTCCGTGTTCAGGCTCTCAGAAGGGTTTCTATGGAGGTGGGGACAAAACGCTGTGTGCACGTGGATCCACGGCCTGGAAGATGACCTTCCCTCCTCACGACCCCTCCGGTGGCTCCGAGTGGGAACTCAGGGTTGGGACTTGTCACCAGAAGGCTGGAGAAACAGGAGGAGGATGTGGGGGTGTTGGGGCCCAAGGCCTGGGGCCCCGGGCAGTGCTCAGTGAAGGTTTGTTGACCAACTCGGAGTGAGGGTTCTGTTTTTAGAGCACAGTGACTCAGGTGTCGGGCTCTGCCAGCCAACTATGATAATATTATGCCCCAAAGAAAATAAACTCTCCTGTGAGTTTGAGACCCACCTCATTTTACAGTGAAGTCCCACAGGGGTGAAGCCATTTGCCCAAGGTCACGTGACAAGAAGGGGGTGGCTGGGACAGATTCAAGTCTTCCATCTCATCCCCCATCCCCCTGCGAACTTAGGCCTTAGGATTGGGACCAAATGCAGTTCCTGTGTGGTGGGGCCTTATTTTGGGCCTTTGTCTCTTTTCCCACCACCACGCCCTGAGAACACCCCCACCCCACCCCTGCCAGCTCCCCCATCTCCTGACCCCCTCCCCTGGGAGAGTGATCCCTACAGATCCAGGAAACTGGCCAGTGGAAAGAAATACATGTGACCCCCCCAACTCCAGCTCCACGGACTTGCTGCTTATTCATAAATAAAAGAATGCCCAGGCTATTTTGGGCACCTGTAATTTTCTACTTGAATAACTAGGGAAGTGGCTGCCTGCCCGCTTCTCTGCCCCGCTCACTGCGCCAGAACCAGGGAAATGCGATCTCCCCTGGCGTAATGGGATCTAGGGCCAAGCCTCGCTGCTGATTTCCTTGCTTTTGTCCTGTTCCAGAAAACCCAGGTGTCCCCTGTGCCACCTCCTTGGGGATCTGGGGAGGGGGAATCTGGGCCAGGTTTGAATGCCATGGACTAGTTGGCTCCTTCCAGGTACAGGAGGCAAATCCCAGCTCTGTCACATGTCCAATATGGGACTTGGGGCAAGTGACTCACTCTCCGAGCCTCAGTGTCTTCATCTGTAAAATGGGGATAATTATACCGCCTTGCAAGTTTGGAACAGGTAAGTGGCCTGGATCTTAGGGTTGCTGCTGCTGCTGCTGCTATTTCAGGTATGAGGGAGGGGCTATTCTGGGAAGAGCCCCACACAGGATTCTCAGGCTGCCCTCTGGTTCTACTGCTGACTAGCTCTGGGCTTGAGATAAGCCAAATCTCCCCTTACTAATGTTACACAAAATTATTTTTTCTATATACCAAAGTAGTCCATGATTGGTTTTAACACTTAGAAACATGAAGAAATTTAAAATCATGGTAACTCTGAACTGCTACTATTTAGTGAGCACCTGCTCTGGTGCAGGCCACATGCTAGGTGCTCCCCATTCTCTGGCTCTGATTCTCTCAAGTCTGAGCCTGACTGTGGATGAGAAAACAGGGCTCAGAGAGGTGCTGTGACTCACATAAGGTCACACAGCTGGTAAGCAAGTCAGAAATCAGACCCAGGTCCCTCCCTCTCCCCAGCTCATTGCCCTGTTTTCCTATTGTAGTATAACAATTATCCCAGTATCACCCTGATGGGCATGGCTCAGTGGCTTGGGCATTGTCCTGCAAAGCGAGAGGTCACCAGCTGGACCTGGCCAGGGCACATGCCTGGGTTGCAGACTGGTCCCAGTTGGGATACACGTGAGAGGCAACCGATAAATATTTCTCTCCCTCTTTTTCTCCTTTCCTTTCCCTCTCTCTACAAATAAATAAAATCTTTTTAAAAAATTGCCACAGTATCAACAGCTTCAGACAACACACTTTGATCACAATTCCCATGGGCTGGCCTAGCTGTGGCCTCTGCTCCATCTCACAAGGGGCTGGTCAGGCTGTGTTTTCATCTGGAGCCTCAGCTGGGGAAGAACCTGCTTCAGAGCTCCCTCAGGTTGTCTGCAGAATTCGTTTCCTGTGGTTGCAGGACAGACGGTCCCAGATATTTGCTAGGTGTTGGGTCCTAGGTCCTAGAGGCCACCTGCAGTTCTAGAGGCTGCCAGTAGTTCCGGCTATTGGACTTCTCAGCATGGGTGCCCACATCAATCAGTCAACAAGAAGAATGTCTCTCTCTCTCTCTCTCTCTCTCTCTCTCTCTCACACACACACACACACACACACACACACAGAAACATATACTACCAGAATTATTGGAGTGACAAGCCATCACCTTTGCCATAGTATGTTGTTAGAATCAAGTCATCCCACCAACACTCTGAGGCAGGGGTCCCACCCAGGGGACGTAGGGGTATTTCAGGGTATTGCATGCCCCTCTCACCAAAGCCAGCTTCTCATTTTCCACCAGCTTCCTCAACCCCACCCCACAGGAGAAAACACAGAGCTGGCAAATGCAAATTTACTTTACCTTGCAAACATCTGGTCATATTCTGGGCCAGGGGGAGCAGAAATGGGCAGGACAGAGATCTCAATCTCCAAAAACTTACCAGAAGGTTGGGAAGATGTACCAGCCAAGTGGTCTTTTGGTATCAGAGCCCTGAATTAAGGTGGAAGAAAAGATAATATATCAGCTCTTATAGCTTGAAGTCTAGGAATGATAGCGTCAGGCAAGGCTAGATCCAGGGTCTTAAATGAATTCTTCAAGACCTAGTCCCTCTCTTCCTCAGGCTCCACTTTCCTCTGGTTAAGCCCATTCCTGGTCCAGTCCCCTCATGAAAACTCCCATCAGTTATAGGCTTTTACCATTCCTACAGCTAGAAGGTGTGAAGGTTGGAGAGAGAAACTGGTGTGAAGGAAAGGTGGCTCAGGACAAGAAGCTGTGGGAAATGAATTGAGAGTAGGTTGAAATGTAGAAGGACTGCAGTGCAGACAGAAAAGACTAACCGTCATTGTGTTGTCCAATGTTTTCCAGCATGTTCCACAAGATTGTAATAGGTGTTAGGTGAGCCAAGGATTTCAAGGCCAACAGACAGGGTTAAGCCCAGCTAACCAGGTTTCCTTCCTGCAGAGTCTCTGTATGTTCACACAGAGTCTCTGTATGTTCACACAGCTGTGAACCTCCAGAAGGAAAGCTGAGGGCTACAGTGTTCCCTAAGGTGAAGTTCTCAATTCTGCACATTGGGGAATGCCACTGTGGCTCACAGGGAGCCTCTGAAGGCAATGGACCGAGACAGCGAGACAGCAGAAGTCTTCTAGAAAGCATATAGTGAAAGCCTCATAGGGGATGACTATAATTGCATGCAGGGAGATGGCCACCCAGACCGGAATAAGGTGCACAGTGAGAGATGGAATATGGGAAAATGTGCAAATTGGCTCTCAAAACACAGCTATTTTCATGATGGTGACAGTGAAATTCAGTGTGGATTTTAACTTTTCCACTGCAGGTAAGGACAGTACAGGAGCAAACAGGGGCTCCAAAGTCCAGCAAATCAGCTTTTAACTCTATCGCTTTGTCATTGGGCAAGCTCCTGCTCCCTCTAAACCTCGGTTTCCTCACTTGTTCAATGAGGATATTAAGGTTTTTTTTGCAGTGTCCTTGCAAGCATTCCAAGACTGATATATATATAGATATATATATAGATATAGATATCTCCATTGATGATGGTGCTAGACCAGCCCTCCCACCAAAAGTCCAAAAGATCAACATAACACTTGACAAAACAAGAGGCAGCTGCTGTCGGGCAGCAGCGAGCAGGCAGTGTGTAGGCAGTGGCGAGCAGGCAGTGTGTAATAGGTGCTACGATCCTGAGGGAAGGGAAACTCATAGGTAAGCCCCTCCTCACCTGGGCTCTCTTCCTGGGATAACATCACAAGCATGGCACAGGGCAGCCGAGCCCAAACATATCATGACAGTCTGTCTGAGCTCAGAAGGCAGAAATCAGAGTTTGGGCTACTGGGGCAGCAAAAGCAGAAAGAATCTGCAGGAAGAAGGGGAGCTAGATAGACAATGGGACCCCAGAAGTCTGTGTGGGGTTTCCCCAGGACCCAGAAGTCCTTGCCCAAAGCTTGGGCTATGTGTGCCTAGGGTGAGGCCATCCAAGGTTTACCCAAGAGCATTTATTAGGGGCTTGAGAGAGAACTCACTACACGTCCAGCAGCGCTGGGGGCCATTGGAGAGACCTTCCTCCCAGGCATCGAGCTGAAACACCAGAAAGGCCATGCCTTAGGAGTGAGGACCATGCTCTAGTGCGAGGGCTGCTCTAGATCTGCTCTAAAGAAGCCCAAAGCCAAGTCCTTCAAGATCCTTAGAGGACAAGGTTTGGAGTCCTGCCAAGTTGGGAAGGCTTGGGAAATAGCTTGAACTTTGCACGAATCCTCCCTAACAACGTATAAAACTAAGCCCATGGGATTTCACAGGGATCGCTAGTAATTGTATTGCTTGCTAAAAGAAAAATTTAACACTCTTCACAAGAAGAAAACAGAATCCAGAGTCTCTCAAGCACACACACCACATCCAGTATACGATCAAAATTTTGTAGACCTGCAAAGAACCAAGAAACTGTGGTCTTTAGTCAAGATTAAAAAAAAGGCAGTAGAAACTGACCCCAAGATAGTCCAGAAGTCAGACTTAGCAGATGAATGTGCTGAAGCACCTAATCCATGGTTTGGCACATAGTAGATGCCCAGTAAATGCCAGCTGCTGACTTCCATTTGAGCAAATTAATCATTTGTTTCCCAAAAGACTTTGAAACCCACAGACCAATAAAGGGAAATACACCCATCCTCATACACTGAATTCCTGTGGTCTCACCATACAGGACTTGGAGGTGGGGTGGAGGCTGGTGGGGGGCAGGGGCTGCCTTGTGCAGTAATGAGAGAGACAAATCATGAGAGAGGCACCCTCCACTCACTCACTATGTGAGTCTTCCAAGGCCTTGTGCTCCAGTTTTTCCATTTATATAATGGGGAGGGTGGGCAGGTCATCTCAAATGGCACTTTATCCCCAGGATTCTGAGTTTGTCTAGCACAGGAATGGTTTTTGGCCAGGATATGCTCCAAGCTCGAGCCTGGAAGAACCAGTTGGAAAAGGAATTGGATCTATTTCTAATACCTTGGGGGAAACATGTGTTGTGGGTGTCTCTCTCCCAGGTACAAAACATGGGGCTATGGGCAGAGCCTGAGCTCATTTTCCAAAGTAACCTTTCTTGAGAAATGTCTCCTAGCAACCCAGCTCCACCAACAGACACCCTTCAGGGATCTCTGCAGAAACACAAAGGCCTTTTGTGGCTCCCTTCTTCAAAACCCCAAGATGGAACTGCTTACCAGCCACGATGCTACTGTCAAACACAGAAAGTAGATGGAGGGGCACTTGATGGGGCAGGGGATATTGGGAGGATATTCACCCCAGCCTCACTCTCCTTTCCCTCTGTAAAATTCCCAGCAGTCTAGTTTCAGGGCTCAGAGCAAGGGCTAATGTAACCAGAAAAGACACCAGCGTTCGGGCTGCCTGTCACTACCAAACCCAATAGCGATTGAATTTTTATGGGTGCTTTATTCAGATGGCTGGTGATCTGAGAAGATGGTGGGTTCATACCCTAACAAACCATCTTCCTTTCTCTTTCCTGGCCAGAATTTTTATAACGTGGGGGTGAATGGATAAATAAGGAGCAGTGAGGGCTTTGAAATTCAGGTAGGTTTAGAAGAACGAAGCTCCAGCATTCCTGTTCTGGGCAGTTAGCTGTTTCCAGGGGAGGGTGGTCGTCTGCTCTCCCTGGAACACAAAAGGTCTGGATGTCCCCAGACAATAATCTTCTATCACTGCCCCAGGGGGCCAGCTGTTTTCCCAGGAGCCAGGGTGGGCCTTATCTATAGTTTCTGAAACAAAAGCTTTAACATACACATTACTTGCTAGACTTATAACTTTTTCCTTAAGCTAAAATTTTCCAAGCCTTGAGTCCCCTATCATTGGGGCAGGAGATATTGGGAGGATCTCCACCCACAGCTTCACTCTCCTTTCCCTCTGTAAAATTCCCAGCAGTCTAGTTTCAGGACTCAGAGCAAGGGCTAAGACCTGGGTTCAAAATCCAGCTCTATCTCTTAATAGCTGGGTACTTTGGGCAACTTATTGAACCTCTCCAAGCCAGTTTCCCCGTCTGTAAAATGGGGATAATAATATGTAGGAGGTTGGTGCTCCCCCCACCCCTGGTCCCCTTTACTGGTCCAGCACACCCATCCCCCCAGTAGCTGTAAGCATTGGCTGCTAATAGCTGCACTCTTCTCTTAACAATTGTCCTGATCTGGTGGGGGGGCTGCCTCACCCAGAAATACCTGAGAGGTTGACCCCATCTTCCTGGTGACCCCTTCCCACTGTCCTACAGCTAATAACCAACTGGTATGGAGGAAGAAAAGCTCAGGCTCCCCCCCCCCAAAGTTGGACAGCACTGTGGTGTCTCGTACAGCCCAACACTCCCCATGGCATCCAGCTGAGACTGGACTTCAGCCGAACCACGTCTTTGCTTGACTTCTTCTCCTGCTGCACTCTGCTTCCCTCCCTGACTCCTCTACAGATTTCCCGTGACGGCTCTCCCTCCACCCGTCACCGACACAAAGGCCCCACTGTGGGCTCTCCTAGAAAATCCAAAGACATGAGCATGCCCTCGTCTCAGGCCCCTGGGAGGACCCAAAGAAAGAAAGCACATGAAGTGCCAGCCAGGGCCTGGCACACAGTGTGTGCTAAACGCACAGACGTCATTATCCTCCTCCTCTCCACCTTTATTATTGTCATCAAAGACGGTCCTGGGATCAGAGGGGCTTCTAACGTGGGCAAGAGCTGGGGCAGTTGGTGAGGAGGGATACTATAGTTTAAATGGAGTTCTCAGCTTTCCAAATTAACACACTATTTTTCCTATTATAAAAACAATACAGGTTCATTGCCAAAAAGAAAATGCTCAGGAAATTTAAAGAATCACAAAAAGGAATTAACAACTGAATGAATGAATGAAACTCCTCAGCCCTTGAATATAATCACTGTGGACATTTTCATTCCTATCCTTCCAAACATTCTCCATATAAATTCACATAATATACATACACGATATATTCACATAATAGAGACACACATATATACAGATCTCTACATACAAACATACTATTTATATATGTAACACTATATATATGTATATTCATATGTATAGATATGTAACACTACATCTAGAGCAAAACACTGCATATGGCTGGTGTGGTTCATTTGGTGGAGTGTCATCCCATACACCAAAAGGTTGTGGGTTCGATCCCCGGTCAAGGCCCATAGAGGAGGCAACCAATTGATGTTTCTCTTTCTCTCTGTCCCTACCCCTCTCTAAAAATCAATGAACATGTAATTTTTTAAAAAATGCTACATATGTAATAATATATATAACCAATTTTGTTTTCCAAAAAATAGAATCACAGGTACTATTCTATAACCTGTTTTATCCTACTTGACTTTCTTATACAGCTGGTTAGCATCTCCCATGTTAGCAAACAGATCTACAGCATCAGTTTAGCCATAGATTGCTATATTTTATGGCAATAACACAGTTTATTTAACCAGTTCCCTATCTATGGACATTTACCTTATTGCCAATGTTTTTATTATTATGAACAATGCTGGATAATGCACATCTTTGACCGCATATCTCTATGCGTGTGTTCGGTTATTTCCTTTACACACATTTCCAGGGTGGAACAGCCCAGAGAGGAGAACGCCCAGGTTTCCCTCAGGCTGACAGTACTGCCGATGCTCCCTCCACGAGCGCACCTGTGTGTCCGCTTCCCCACACTAGGTATCCGGTGCTCTCCAACACTAGGTATCATTTTGTTTTAATTTTTGCCAATCTGATAGGTGAAAAACAATACGGCATTGTTGCTTGAGTGTGCATTTCTTTGGTTTCTGGGGAGGCCAAGCATCTTTTCTTACGTTTGTGGGTGTTTGAATTTCACCTGCGGGAACTGCCATTGTCAGTCCTTGGCGAGGCCCTTGGGGCGCCTCCTCCCTCCCCGGTGGCTCCCCTGGGGTGTTGTTTTGTAAGCAGCAAAGCCCTGCTTCCTACAGGGTTGGCCTCCCAGGAAGGAGACTTTTGGCCTTCAGACCCCAGCAGGCAGCCAGAGCTGAGATTAGTAGGGATCCAGTTCCTTGGCCTCCAGGTGCCCCCTGGCCAAGTCCCCTCTCCTGGCCCTGTCTACCTCCCTACAGCACAGAGGCTATAGAAACCAGATCTGCTTATAGAAATAAGTTGTTTTCTCCAAAATTCCAAACCCACCCTGCAACTACATTCCAGGAGTGATTATTAGCATGACTTAAGGAGTCTTTTCAGAAGAACATACTAGAACATTCCTTTAAAGTCCAGTGCTCCTGAGAGATTTATAATACTGTACATATACAAAGATTTATCACAGTTGCAAATGCCCCAACAATTGACCCAGGGGCTCTACTGGTAAGAATTTCCCCCTCTGGCCAGGTGCTCTCATCCACGTATAGAACAACGTGTTTAAAGTGCTCATTAAGACATCACTCACAACGGCCAAATAAATGGTTATCAACCTACGTGTTCATCAGTAAGGAACTGCAAAATTAGTCCTGTGTGGCCTTTACCAGGAAACATTGTGCAAACAGGAAAACAATGTGGTTGATCTGAATGTGCACAGGCGGAAGGATGCCCTGGAGACATCTTAAAGTGGCAGAAGCAAGTCACAGAGTAATGCACTAAGTAGGGTCCCTTTTGTGCTTTTCAAAGGCATAGACTGGAATTGTTCTAGGTCTTTATGGAAGCAGAGACATGCCCTGGGTGTGGGCATAGGAAACTACTCACAACACTTCCTCTGGAGGGCCGTTGGGGGTAAAGTATTTAGAGATTTTTAGGTTACACTTTATACATTTCTGCATTGTTTAAATTATTGCCATAAATATGCTTTACCATTATATAATGAAAAAACTTAAAAGTTTTAAACTGAGCCCATAATCCATAACTATAATTGCGATAGTAGTATGACTGCTAAATAGCTCATTGAATGCCAATTTTGTGCCAGGCCCTGAGTATTCTCTTATTTCTTCCTAAAACCATTTCGTGCATTGATACCCATTTTCTACACAAAGAAACTGAGTCTTCGATTCAGAGACTTGTTATAGCCACATTTGATTAAAAAGCCCTGGCTCCTTCCACAAGGCGTGGTTCTGGTGCCCAAGATGAGACCTGGCTGGAGTGGGCTGTCTCCGAACCCCTGCCAGTGTGCCCCCCGGTGGGCTGGCTGGTTTCCACAGGGCAGCTGCTCTGCCATCTGTGCCCCGCAGCCTTTCTCCTCCTGACTCGACTCCTTAGAGTTGTCCTGTCCATACAAGCTACTTGAATTAATTAAAATTAACTAAGACTAAAATTTTGGTTCCATGGTAGCACTAGTCACACTTCAAGTGAAAAATATTCTCATGTGGCTAATGGCTACCATATTGTCATCACAGACATGGAAGATTCCATTACTCAGGACATTCTGTTGGATAGCACTGCCTTATTGCAGCTTCAGAGCCAGGCAGACGGCCCCAACCTGGCTCTTCCACTCATGGGCTGAGCTGAGCAAGTTGTGTAACCTTGCTGGGCCTCAGTGTTCTCAGCTGTAAAATGGGATGGCAGTATGGCTACCTCACTGGACCATTGCAAGGATTAATTTAAGATCACACCTTTTGCATAATTAGCCCAATGCCTGTCACATGAGCCACTTAAAGGGTAGCGAGGAGGGTAGGACTCCACAGTCAGACAAATTCATAACCTTGGGCAGGTCCCCTCACTACTCCGAGCCCTGCCTCCTTGTCTATAAAATGGGGTAAATGGCACCTACCCTGAAAGGCTGCTTGGAACATAAGAGCATACACTCAGTGCCCAGGGAGGGTTGAGTCCCTTTTCCCCTTCCTGAAAGGGGGTTTCCTCTGCTAAGTAAAGTGCCCACGTGAGACCCAGAAGTAAAATATTCCTGAAGAATCCAGAAGACCAGTGTGCCAACAAATGAAGACTCACCCTCCAAAATAAAATGAGCATGGGATACTGTTTTGTTACCCATCAGACTGGGGGAGGGAAGAGACAGTTTGAAGTTTTTATTGAAGAATAACATGCATGTAAAAAAGTGCCCCTATCATAAGCGTACCACTCAATGAATTTTGAGAAACTGAAAATATCTGTGTAGCCACTACTCAGATACAGACTCAGAACAAGGACCCTGCTCCAAAGCCCCCATCCCCTTCCCATCCACTGTCCTGGTTTCTAAGGCCACAGACTAGCTTTTAGTAGACAAACTTAGAGATTCATAATGCCCAGGAACAGAATCATAGGTACATAGAAAGGGCTGGCAGCTGCCAGAGGGGAGGTGTTGGGAGGTCTGGGTGGAAAAGGTGAAGGGATTAAATTTTAAAGAAAGCAACTAGTAGACACAGACAGCAGTGTGGTGATTGCCAGAGGAAAAGCGGGGTGTGGGGAAGTGGACGAGGGCAAAGGGCGGGGGGGTGGTAAACAGAGACAGAAAGAGGCTCGACTCTGGGCGGTGAGCGCGCGAACGCAGCGTGCAGATGATGCGCTGCAGAGCTGAGGCCTGTGCGGTGCTATTAACCAAGGCCACCCCAATAAATTCAATTAAAAAAGGATTAAGAACATGCAGAGGTAAGGGGATGCACACAGTCTAGTAGTCTCAGATGCTGATGATGGGTGTGTGAGGTGACACAGCCATTCTGGAGGGTGATTTGGTCGCAACTACTAAAATTTAAAATAAACAGGGGTGGGCAAAAGTAGGTTTACAGTTGTGAGTATACCTAACAGAGTTCACTCTCGTATTATTATTTATTCATTATTGTATTATTTGTATAATAACTATAAACCTACTTTGCCCCCTCCCGTGGCCACGTGCATCCCCATGGCCCAGCACTCCCACCGCGCAGCGCCGGCCCCGGAGCAACGCTCACGTCCACACAGAGACGCGAGCACAGGGTGTTCGGAGCAGGATGACTTGTGACTGTGACAAATCGGATTCAACCTGAAAGCATAGCTAAAGGGGATTGGTCTTTTAACAACTGCAGGCCACATGCTGTATTATATGCTGCGGACCAAACATGTGAAGTGGATCTCCGTGGATTGACGTAGAAATATCCGCAGGACGCGTGGCCGAGTCTAAAAAGCACGCTGCGGGAAAGTGACCACACACACACACAGCACCAAAGACAGTGGTGGCTCTGAGGAACGGGGGGGATGGGAGCTGAGGGGACACAGTGAGGAGAAATGTCACGTTTAAATTTAAGTGCAGTTGGGTTGCTCCAACTGTTTAAAGTAGCAGTGGATTCTACAGGGTCCTGCACAAATAACACCCCTTTTTTATTACAAAATCATAAGCATGTAATTTTGTAACATAACAATATCACACTCAAGCACACCATATAACATTTTAGGTGAAACATTCAAATTAAAACTATAAATTATTGCACCCATATTATGACCCTGCCACCACACTGAAGCAGGCGTTACTTCTGCCAGATGCTGTATATTACTTGTGTGAACTGTTTTGTAAGTTTTTAAGGAGAAGTAAACAGCCCACCCACCAAGTCCAGGCGAGGAGGGGAAGGCGCCCCTCTGTTTCCGGGGCTGGGGTGGCTCCTTGCCCAGTGCCTCGGCGTGGGTCCCAGGAGGCGGTGTTCTGGGCCTCCGAGGCCTGAGAGCACTGGAATGAATGGGCAGTGAGAGGGCCCTGAGGCCGGGATCAGAAAGACAGTGCCCTCATTCCCCGCACCTCGCCCAGGACCCATGGTAAGGAACCATGAGGTATGTGGACCCATGGAAAGGAACAAGTCCCAAGGTTTGGTGCCTCTCCAGAGTGGCCCATGCTTTAAAGGAAGGATTTCAAGGTTTGAGCCTCTCTGCCCCTGGGGATGAAAGAGAGGGTGGCAGCAGGTGTCACCTCACACAACACGGTGGCTTTACGAGAATAAGGAGCTAAAGCAGACCCCAAGGAGAGTCCTGTGACACTGATGGGCTTAGGAATGGGGAACAGGAGGAGGTAGGCAGCAGCCAAGGGTCCACACGAAGAACATTCTGCCTTTAAGAACTAGCTCAGTGGGGAGGCTGGCCCAGCTGACTCCATACAGAAGAGTTCCTTAATCTCTCTGAGCCTCAGTTTCCTTTTCTGTGAAAGGGGTGCAGTCTCTTGCTATTCCACACCCACACCTGCACTCACACACACACACATGCACTGCACATACCCACACCCCACTTGTGAAGGTGGCTAAGACCACAGGCACGGAGTCGAACTATCTCCAGTCTGATTGCAATGCTCCTGCTGGTGAGCTGTGTATCTTGACCCGTCCGAAGCCTCAGCTTCCTTTCTCGCCTGTAAAACAGGAACCCCCTTTTTCCCTGACTCAAAGGACTATTATGAAGCTTAAGTGAGACCAAATGGATACAGTTTCATCACAATGCCCAGCTATAGGACATGCTCAATAAATGTTTGCTACAAGTAAGTTGGTTTCCCTTTACTGAGCACCTATGTGCTGAGAACTGTGCTATACATAAAGAAATCTCTGAATATGTCACAGTACCTGTTTGCAGTGTTTACAGTGCAGTGGGGCGGGGGGTAAAAAAGAGACACCCAGAGACACACTTCCCTTTGATTCACTCCAAGTCACAAGGACAAATACTCTAAGATCCTACCTCAACTCTTCCAAAGTCAGAATTGAGGCCCATCTATGTTCATCTAAGCTGTAATTTTGCTAATACCTCCTGCATCTCCACCACCAGTCTAAAGCATTGTGCACAGAAGTGACTTTAATGTGTCCAAAAAAATCTATGTTGTGAAGATGTCAAAACACAGCACATAAACTGATACAACCACAGTTGAAAGTATCTACTACAGCTGACCCACGGCTGAGTCCTTGCCCAACAGAAACCACACAGTGTTTACCCAAAACTTCATAGGAAGGTTCACAGCAGCTCTAGTAGTCACAGCCTAAGCTGGAAGCTACCCAAACATCCATCCACAGGAGGACACACAGCCACACCGTGAGACAGCCGTGAGATGGGATACTGCTCAGCAATAAAGAAAATGATCTGTGAAACGGGCAACAACACTGATGAATCTCAAACGTACTGTTGAGTGAGAGGCCAGACCCCAAAGAGTAAAATTTATGATTCCGTTTATATAAAATCCTAGAACAAGAGACAAATCTACGACGGTAAGAGTCGGAATATTGCTTTCTCTGGGGAGAAAACGGGCATTGGCTGACACCAAGCTCGAGGGAGCCTTCTGGGGACGGAAGGCTTCACGCATTGATCTCAGAGGTGGCTGTGATGCAGGGTGCAGCCAAGAGGGGGGCCCCAAAAAGGGATTTGGAATGGGGTCCAGAACTCAAGGTGTCTAGGAAATATTAGAAAGACATATAAGATGTCCTGACCCCTTCCCCCACAGGTGTGAGTTGGGGGAAGGGACACATGGAGCAGGAACATGCAGAGCTGTTTTGTACAGCCACAGCTTTGCAGCTAATCCCTGGCATGGTCATTTAACATATCTATAGCCTTTGGCTGGTTGCTTGGATATGTTAAATAGCTGTGACCATGCTCTGAGCCAGGGGGATGGAAGGAACTCCCCCCCCCCCAAGATGTAACTGAGGGGCAGGTCCCCCAAGTTACAGCACCTGCGTGGGAGCTTAGAGAAGATTGGCTCCATGACATGCAGCCACACCTGCCCAGACTCACTATGGCAGACCCCTACAGGTTTGCAGAGAAAGAACCATGCAGCTGTGGCAATAGAGGGGAGAGCCACGTGCTTCTGTCAGAGTGGGGAACCCTGCAGCCATGTGAGAGAGAATCACCATGCGGCTTTAGCAGAGAACCACCACTCAGCTTTGGCAGAAAGCCGCTCACAGCTTTGTGGAAAGATCCACGTGGTTTTGCCAGAGTGCAGACCCCCGCAGCTTTGGTAGAAGAGGGCCACTCGGCTTTGGGATGCTCCCTTTGGCCTCGTGGCCTGGGAAGCAGGAGAGACTTTGCCTGGAAGAAGGGTGAAAGAACTCTTGCCAGCAGGCCATGAGAAGGTGCCACATGGCTTTGGACTAATTGGAGATCCTGCCTGGACGGCAACACAGCTGACGGTGCCAGCTGCCGAAACACAGACATTTGCTTCTTTTCTGGAGTTATAGTACCCTGAATTAGGGCAGGGGGAGAAGGGAAGCACTGTGGGCATCTGAAGGTATCCAAAAAGGACTGTGATATTTTAATGAAGACATTAGGTCACTGTTTTAAGTCTGTATAGCATTAAATAAACATTTCCCTTCCTTTTCACAAATCTCTGGCATTGAGAAATGTCTTTCCTATAAGGCTGTGCACATAACAAACCTGGCAGGGGGGTCCTTTCGGTAATTGTATATCGTACCCCCCTTGGCCCTGTGTGTGGGGGTCTGTCTGTAACAGTCATGCGGGTGAACACGTACGTAAACTTCAGAGAGCTGTGTGCCAAGATGAGCGCACTTCATGGATGTGTGCTCTTCCTCCAGGTGTAGAATCTTTACAAATAAACGAAGCAAGGTCCCGTAAGTGTTACTCTGTGTGTGCATCTTGTGGGGGAGACCAAGGAGGGTGTGTGGTGGGTCCGTGGTCTCCTTGACACTTCTCAAATGGAGGCATCAGCCTCCAGGAGAAGCAGCAGAGCAAAGTGAAGAAGAGGAGACTTTGGGGTTAGACCCATGAAAGGTCATCAAGGGCCAATCCAGGAAAATTTTCTCAGCAATCGGGACATTAAAAAAAAAAGCAGGTGGTGCCCACAGAAAGGACAGGAGAAATGCAAATGTCTTTGGCTTCAGCCAACACTGAGTTGTGTTCGCCATAGTTAGGTATATTATGCAACATACAATGGTACTGCCTCTGGCATGATATTGGTGTGCCAGCTCTCACTAACCAAAATTATAACTAAGCCAGCACCTTCCGGTCCCTAAATGCTGTGAACAAATGAGGGCTGGCTGTATTTCACAGCACAGTCTTTAGAAAAGACTATCAATTACCTGTAATACGTCAGCGAAGATCCACGTGGCTTTTCAAACAAGCTTCGCCTTCCCAAGGGGTTGCATGCCAGTGAGCATCTTCCTGCCTCTCCGAACTCCAGTCACTAAAGGGCGAGGGGCCTATGCCTTGGTCACTGAGGTTTTACTGGACATAGGTTGGCCTGATTTCCCAACAATTCTTTCATGCAAGGCGGTCCGGCAATGCAAGGGACAATTCTTTAAACTCTAGCTCTGGAAGCTGCTCCTTATGCAACTCTGGCTTTGTAATGCTAATGCTGCCCTTGGGACCCAGCCCCACTTCCCTGGTCTGCATGGGGAGATTCGAGAAGAAGCCTGGAGCCCCTTAGTGCCCTCTGAGACAGGTCCTTTTTCTTTGTCCTGGAGGTTTCTTTCTCAGATGAGGTTACTGGTCCTCTCAATCCCTTTGTTAAAAACCGTAAAAGCGACTTGGCCAAATCCCAAACAAACACCCTCCCTTTTCTTCTCCTGTGGTCTCTTTGGTGGCAGGGCTCAAGTGGGAACACCCCAGGGAAATGCCAGGACCCCAGGCCCTTCTGTCCACCCTGAATAATCCCTCGGGAAGCAGCAGGAGGCCTCCCTCCATTCTGACTCTCTGTGGAATTAGCCAGTTTCCCTACATAGCCCAGAGCTCCAGTGTGGGTGCATTCATTCATTAGCTCACTCACTCCATTCATTCTTCCAGTAAATTGTTACTGTGCATCCAATCCAAGCCCAGCTCTGGACTAGGCCCTGGGGAGACAGCTGCGGACAGGCAAGTACAGTCTAGTGGAGGCGAAGGGGCTCAAACCATCATAACTCGTGGTGAATATTAATGTAAGGGAAGTCTGTGGTGCTGCGGGAGCACGTCATCCCGGGGACCTCCTTGAGGAAGGGGTATTTCAGCCTAGACTACAGGACAGGAAGGAGTAGCCAGCAGAGCTGGAGAGTGCTTCCTGGACAGAGGAAACAGCTTGTGCATAAGCCAGAAGTGAGGGGCAGCATGGCTTCCAGGGAACCCAGTATTTCCCGTGACTAGAGTATGGGAGATGAGGGAAAGGAGCCCCCATTTCCTCCCTGACTTTCCCTCATATGACTGCCCCTGCGTCCCCTCCACACCAGTCCCCTGGGCCCCCTTGCTCTTCCCTGAACTTCTCGCACACTCCAGCCTCAGGACCCTCGCTCTGGCTGCGCCCTCTGTCTATGACACTTTTCCCCAAGTTAATCTGTTTGGCTAACGCCCTACTTCCTTCAAGGTGTGTGCTCACATCTCCTCTTCCCAGTGGGACCCTCTGAGCAGCCATTTATTGCCACATACTACCCATACCCACTACTAACCCTGCCCTAATTTTCCTTTGCTCCAGTTTCTATCACCTTCTAACCTACTATCTACTTCACTTATTTGTTATTGTCCATCTACCCTACTAGAATGTTAGCTCCACAAGGTCAAGGACCTTTGTCTTCTTCACAGAGGTATCCCAAGCCCTTGAACATTTGAAGGAACAAACAGATGAGACTTGAGAGGTTGGCAGGGAGGGTGCAGGTTGCAGAGGTCTTGAAGGCCAAAGCGAAGCATGTGAGTTTGATTGCAAGTGCAGAGGGAAGGCACCCACAGGCTTTTAGTAGAGCAGGATCAGAGTCTGAGTTACATTTCAAAAGCTTGCTCTGGAGTCTGTGTGGACCATGGCTGGAAGGAGAACAAGCTACAGCAGGCCT
Source organism: Phyllostomus discolor (assembly GCF_004126475.2). Lineage (NCBI taxonomy): Eukaryota > Metazoa > Chordata > Mammalia > Chiroptera > Phyllostomidae > Phyllostomus > Phyllostomus discolor. The sequence goes on along the minus strand of NC_040909.2, from coordinate 51,877,416 downwards.
CCAGGAGAGTGGGAGTGGGAGCTGGGGTCAGGTGGAGGCATCAGAGAGGAAGATGGATTGAAGAGATACCGAGAGGCAATCCTGCCACGCCTCAGTGACCTGAGGACTACGCAGTTTCAGAAAGACAGGGCACAGCAGACCCCCAGTCCGAGTGACAGAGCCAGGGGCCAGCTGCCAGGTGGAGGTAGGGGGAGGAACAGGTTAGGGGCAGGAGTGGTCAAGGGTTCTGTTTGGGCCACTGTGAATTTGGCCTATTAGACTTTCAAGTGGAGATGTCAAGTAGCCTACTGGACAACATTTAAGCTCCACGTGAAAGTCTGGATTGGAAATACACATTTGAGCACTGCTGGCTTAGAATTATTTTTAAAGTCATGTAGAGGAAGAAACAAAGATGTCTAAGAACTGACCTTGAGACCCAAACCCTGAAGCCTTCTGAATTGTCCCTTGAGGGATGAGGAGTTTGCCTGGGAGGTGGGGAAAAGGCAGACCAAGGAAAAGAAACTGTGTGGATAAGACCCCAACATAAAAAAGAAGACATGGATCTCAGTACTCTTCCAAATTGTCAAGGTCGCCCAAACTAAAGAGTATGAGAAACTGTCAGAGCCAAGAGAAGCCCAGGGAGACTTCAGTTGACAATAATATATCAAAATTAGTTCATGAATTATAACAAGTGAGCCATCCTGCATACATGTAAAATATTAATAATAGAGAAACTGGGTGCAAGGTTTAAGAAACTCTCTGTACTATGTTCTCAATTTTTCTGCAAATATAAAACTGTTCTAAAAATAAGGGTTTTTTTTTTTAAAAAAATGCATGAATCTCATAAGTGGCACCCCACACGTACACATCCTCCAATGACAGCAATTTGTTTCTCTGGAGAGCATTTTGACCTGACTAGTCCCTTCCATAGTCAAAAGACTCCGAGACACTATGAATATCTCCTCACTCCTCCCCTACCAAGGATCAGAAGGGCCTGACTTCCACCCACTGTCTTTCTGTTCACAGAAAGAATACTCACCTCAGGCCATATTTCATAATGAAAATGAGAAGCAGAGACTAAATGGTGCAGGTAAGTCGGAACCACCCAGAAGTCCTCAGGAGGTGTGGCCTGAGTCAGTCCTTCTGGAACGCTCTGTAAATGCACATTCCTGGTCACAGTTTTCCTGAGCTCCCACCTAGTTCAATAGCCGGCTTGGTTTTCCGCCTGCAGCGAAAGCTTCAGTGCATCTGGGTTCAAATTCCAGCTCCACAACTAACTTGAGCCTTATTTTCCTCATTTCTAAAAGGGGCTTATAACCATACCTGATCAAACAGTGGGTTAAATGAGATGAATCCTCTGAAGAATAGATAGGACATAGTGAATGCCCAATGTCCGGCATTGTTCCTGGCACTCACTGTGGCTGGTTGTTGATGAGAGATATGATCAGTCTGGCCAATGAGTGAGGTCTCTGAAGATCAAAGTGTGTCACTTGGGTCCTTAAGACCTTGGGTGGTGACGGAGGATCAGAGAAATACAAGGACCTCTGAATCAAAGCAGAAGCTGGGACTGAGCAGTGGCCAAGGGCCAGCAGGAGAGGTTTGGCTGGCCTTAGGACACACCATGCTGGAGAGGGCACAGAGGCAGATGGAGGTGATACTCTGTGGCTGAGGTCCCAACAGCCAACTCAAGATTCCCTGGCCCACACAGATACTGCCTTAACAGATGCCAGTGAGGACCCTGGACAGCTCCGGGGGGCGGGGGCGCGCATGGGGTGAGGGCGGGGGCGGTGAGTCTGTACATTCCAAGGGTACTACTTTTGTGAGTGAAGACTGGATTGGGTCTTGGCTCCTCCAGCTAGCTGTGTGGGCATGAGCCAAGTCACTTCACCTCCGAGTCTGGATTATTTCGTCTCTACACTGGAGATGGCACCCAGCCTTCAGCGCTTCTGTAAAGAGTCAATGAGATAAGAGAGGCCCATGTCTGAAGTCAGACCGTCTGATTTGTATCCCAGCTCCACACTGGGTGATCTCAAATCGTTTAACCTCTATGAGCCTCAGTTTGCTTATCTGTAAAACTGGAAGACTAATAGACACTAATTCACAGGGCTGTGAAGATGAGATGAAACAGGACATAAAGCACGCAGTAAACATTAGGGTGTTTTGCTTGTTTGTTTTAGACGAGACTTAACCCAGACTAGACATACAGTAGATAACCAGAATTGTCAGTTTCTTATGTCTTCCAAGTCCGCCTGGTTGACTTTGCCCCACCACCTTTAGACGCTTTCGTCCGGCCATCTCTGCTGTTAAGGGAGATTCCACAAAGCCAGAGAAACCAATCTTGTGGGGTCCACAGGCTTCCCACCCAACCCTCTTCCTTCAGTGAGGCCCCCTCCTTCTCACCGCCACCCACCCCCCGGATGCCTTGGAACACTTTTTGAAAACCACCAATATACAGTGTTCCTTCTGTGCTAGCCACTGTTCTAAGATTTATCAGTTACTCTTACAGCCCCGTGAGATAAGAACCTATTTTACAGATGAGAAAACTGAGGCTGCGAGGTCAGGTAATTAGATCGTAGGGTCACACAGCTGTTAATTGGTGGCGCTGGGATTCCAGGTCCAAGGATGGCACTTCAGGCCCCCACACCTGCTTGTGGCATTCACCGAGGCCAGCGGCCAGGGAAAAGAGGAGTAGGTAGGAGACCAAAGCTGGAACACAAGGGACCGGGTTCCAGCCTTGGACCTGGAACCGCGGGGCCAGAAGTCCCCACACCAGACACTTACCTGTGCCCTGCCTGCTGCCTGGGCACCGACACCTACCCCTGCCCTTACCCCCTGTCCCTCCCCCAGCGGCGCCTCCGCGCCCGGCGTCAGGATCCCTGAGGTAACCTGATCCGCCATGGGGTTTCGGCCTTGGAGCCGCGTCACGGCCGCGGAGACTCTCCGGCCTCGGACTGCGCTCCACCGTGCGCTCCGGACGCGCAGCACCCGCTCCGCACGCGCAGCACCCGCTCCGCAGTCAGGGGCGCGGAAGCATGGCGCAGAGGCTGGGCGAGCGGGCACGGGGGCCCGCCGAGGCCACGGGACTCTACCGGGCAGTGCTGCTCAGGTCGGGTAAGTAGCGGCGAGGCCACCAGGCCTCCGACTCGGAGGAGCTCGAAGAGGGCTTGGTGGGCGGTCCGAGCTCGGCCGCTGGCCAGCCAGCCGCCCCGCGCTTTGGTCTTTCATCACTCTGCTTCCCTCCTTTCCTTTCCTTTTCCTTCCTTTCTTTCATTCTTCTTAACCACCTTTTTTTTCCTTCTTTTTTGTCTTTCATTCCTTTTTTTCTTACTTTAGGGGATCTTCTCTCTCTCTCTCTCTCGACGACAAGAGTCCTGCGAGGTTCCGTCCCCTGGCGGGTCTCTTAAGCGGAGACCCACACGAGTGTGCAGACTTGGGAGCGCGGAGAAGGGGTGAGACCCCGGGCTCATTCGGCGGGCGCAGAGGAGCCCAGGACGGGCCCATATCACGTTAGCGGAGGAAGGGGAGAGAGCAAGTTACTGGAAAACGAGCGACCTTGTTTCCGTTTGTGTCATTTAAGGAGGAACAGATTTGCAAGGAAACACAAAGGCGGTCGTTTTTTAGGGTGGGAGTTGGATGTCAAGTGTGTTTTCTCCTACTTTTTGTTTCTTTGAAGTAAACATGACTTTTCTACTCAGGACAATAAGAGCTTTTTTTATTTAGGAAAATGAAACAAAACGTAACATATGGTCAGTGTACAAATAACTTGGAAAACACAGGAGTGTAGGAAGAAGAAAAACAATGCCCGCAGTAAGCGTTTGGGGAGTTTTCTTCCGAACTTTTAGGGAAGGTGACGAGCAGTCTCCTGCGGGTGCCTGCCACTGAGGGGTGCGTGATTAGAAAGCGTCGAGAGACAAGGGCTCACGGGGCGGCGGCCCTCTGCCGTGGGCCAGGGCGCCCCCACCCAGTAGTCCTGCCCACAGACCCCTGGAGCCGAAAGCGAGAGGCGCGTCTGCAGCGGTCGCGCGTGTCCCGGCGAGGCGTCCGCTGCGGGACCGGTTGCCTTTCGCACTTAGACCGGCTTTGCCCGGGGGAGACCCCACCGCGGAGCTACTGCTCGGGACAACGGAACTACGGGTCTCTAAGTCCGAAAGCAAGAGCCGGCCAAGACTGCGGGGCTGGCGGCGCCCCCCGGGGGAGGGTCCTAAATGTGGCCGAGCCGGCTGTCTGACAGAGAGGAGCTGTGGGACTCCGATTTCAAATCCTGGCTCCAGCGGCTTCCCCACCCAGCACTCTTCCGGGCGTCCCCGCCCAATCGCTACTTTGTCTCTTAGACGAGAAAAGAGTCTCTAATCAGAAACGCTGTTTCCTCTGACTTGGAGCTGCAGCTGTGAGCCTCAATCCAAAGGCAGCATTTTTCGCGGGCAACCGGATCCAACCAGCAGCCTCGTTAGAGCCGTCCAGGGGCCACAAGTTTTGCCTAGAAATTGTACTGCACTCAGCGACACAGGGACACGGCGACACAGCCAGGAGGAGAGCAGAGGCCTGTGGCGGGGGCCACTTACTCGGTGCTAGGCACTGTGCCTTTGGCTCATTCTGTCTTCACAGCTCTACAAGTTCACTTCTCATTGCCATCCCCATTTAATGGATAAGCAGACTGAGGCTCAGAGAGCTTAAGTAGCTTACCCATGGTCCTGCTAGGAAACACTTTCCCTCCAACGACAGGGAAGAAAACACATTCAAACTTGGGTCCATCTGTGCCAAAGTCTGAACACCTTCTGAGAATAGTAATAACAACAGCAAATGGTTATTGATCACTTGTTATTGCTGTTCTCTCTGCAAATGCTGGACATCTCACGGGCTTCATTCATTTAATCTTCCAACCAATATTCACTGACCACTATCATGCACTAGGACCCATGCAAGGCACAGGCATGTACCAGTAAATAAAACAGATATGCCCTCTTCTCAGGGTGGTAAGTAGTATTAACCCTTACCTCATTGAACATGAGGAAATGGAGGCTCAGGAGGTAACACGACTTGCCTAAGGTCATGCAGCCAATCAGGGATAGGCTGTGTGCCCTGGCTGTCTCACACAAGGAAGAGCAAGGAGAAGGGGGAGTGAGAAGCCAACCAGGCCACGTAGTGAGGAGGCCAAAGCCGCCCCCACCACGGGCAGAAGCCCCCAAAGGCAGGGCTGTAGAGTCAAACCCAGGACGGCAGCCATTTCCATGCAGCAACCTCAAGCCACGGTCCCAAACTCATATAACACTTTTGAGAAAAAGTCGTCCCAAATTATTTTAAAATAATTTCTTAATATTAAAGTATTACCATGACTACCTTAAAGGCTTACCATGAATAATCTGGGGAATGGAGAATAAAGAAAGGGAAGCCTTACCCAGAATCCTACTAACCATAAGCAGCCACTGGTAACAATAGGGACACCTCTTTCCCGTCTCTGTGTGTGTAGTTTATGCGGTGGTAGCGTGTTTGTTTCACGTTGTCGAGATTCTACTGACTCTCGTCTTTGGTCCCCCTTTTTCACTTGGTGAAAATCTTTAATGCTTAAATTTTAAATGGGTTATTGAGATAACAGCTACCTCTTTGGAGCCCAGACTCTGGGACAGGCCCTGTGTAAAGTGCTTGCCATGCTGTATCTCCCTTATTCCTCAGAAGAGTGTCTGCCCCGCTTTAGAGGTGAGGACATGGGGAGTTGAAGTTCACCTAGCTGTCTGGCCATGGAGCCAGGAGTAGTGTCTGCATTGACACCAGAGGCCAGACTGTGAGCCACTGAGCTGGAAGGGTCACCTTGGGGAATCACTCATGCTTGGCTGTGCTTGGTGAGCTCTGCAGTGCTCTACTGAAGGTTCCCCTGCGGTTCGTTACCAGCATCCTATCTGGAGCTCAGGCCAGGCTCCTGGCAGGGAGGGAAGCATGTCTCTGCTGCACAGAGAGACCCCTCCCCAGGTGCCTGTGGGCATCATCGACTGTACTTCCCCTCTGCAGCCAGAGGGGCAGCCAAAGCCTCCATCCCGGCCTGCCAAGTAAGGTTGCCAGATACGGAGTACCCACTTAGAGTTTAATTTCAGATACACAATGAATAATAATTTAGAGTCTAAGAAACTATGCATTGCTTATCTGAAGTTCTCATCTAACTAGGCATGTTGCATTTTTTGTTTTTAATCCTTACCTGAGGATATTTTCATTGACTTGAGAGAGAGAGAGAAACGTCAGTGTGTGAGACAAACAGGGATCTAACCTGCAACCTAGGTGTGTGCCCTGACCCTGAACCTGCAACCTTTTGATGTGCTGGATGAAGCTCCGACCAACTGAGCCAACCAGCCAGGGCTGGGCATGCTGCATTTTTATTGCCAGGAATCATGGAACTTTGCTTGGCTTGACAAGCTATGGTCTGCCCAGGTTCTCCTGTATACACACATACCCTCAGCCTCACACACATCCCTCTCTCCACCCCTAGACCCACTGTCCATCTCTTGTCTGACAACAAGCGGGTTAAACTGTGCTGGGGCGGGGCACCCTGCAGCTCAGAGGCCAGATTAACTGTGCCTAATTACGGCTGGGTTGACAGCCAGCTTTCTGAAAGAAGACTCAGTTCTTCCTCACTCCCTTGCACTTTCCTGTTTTCACACTTGAAATCCCTCCACCGGGGAAATTCTTCCTGGTTCAAACTTGTTGTAAAGGCAACTCTCATTACTTTTACAATCTCTCTGTGGATCCCATGACAAGTTTTTCTGCCAGCGCAGCTTCTCCCCCCGTCCCCCCTCCCCATGTCCTTTCAGCCCAACATGGGGGGGCGGTTGGATCCTAGGGTTGTTGTGTGGGTGGCTCTCCAAACCCTCACTGAGGCTTTGGAAAGTGGCCTTGGAGAATTACAATGAATACAGGGCTGGGAAGGAAGTTTTGAGTTGCCATGGAAACTTCTTGTCTGATGTTTGTGGGCCCCCGATAAGCTGCTCCAGGCGCCTGTCGGCTTGGAGAAAAAGGGCAAAAATGAAAGGAAAGACATTTTTGGAGTTTTTTAATGCAAGCTGCAGCCACAGCCCAATGTAGATGCAGGAAGATTGCCCAGCTCCCTCTCACGATGGCTTGTCGAGGTCCTCGCTGCTTCTTCCTTCTTCCTTTTGCTCCTCTTGTTCTCCAGCACACAGACCTCATGGGGCAGGAAGGGAGTGTGAGAGGGATGTGCGCAGCACCCGGATGCCCTTCAGTCCCCCGAGGATTGACTCTGATGCCCAGGCCCTTAGTGCTCCAGAGTCCGTCCCTTCAGGAGGAAGGAGAGGCCTCCAGGGAAAGCCACACAGACCGAGACAGGAGGCAGCAGCTGTGGTTGACTCCGGCACTGCACGAAGTCAGCTGCTAGAAGGCTCACTTTCCCGGGAGGCCCCTACTTTCCAGCGTTCCCAATGAGCATGACTGCATCAGATGTGCCTCATCACCATAGTTAGTTGGAAAAGGCTGCTCTTTTTCATACATTTAATCTTTATGGCTTTTTTTTCTGATAGCAAAAGAAATCTATGCTTACATGTCTTTTTTAAGCCACAACCATTACAAAAAATATAGTGGCAAAGGAGAAAGGCCTGTAACTTTGTGCCATAGAATAGTGGTTCTCAAAGTCCCGAATATAAACACATGCCCAGGGGCATATGTCCAGATTCCCAGGCCCCTCCCTCACAGGTTCTGACGCAGCAGTCCAGCAGCACGGCCCAGCAGCCCCACCCGGACGCTCATTCTCACAGGCCCAGTGAGGACGGCTGCAGCACAGTGATCTGGAACTGACCTCAGGTAGCAGTCGAGTGCGTGTGCCCGCAGGCAGGCTCGCCGTGCGCACACAGTTCACCCTTGCACAACATGGGCTTGATCGGCACAGGTCCACTATAGGTGAATTTGCTTCGATAGATACTGTAAATGTATTTTTCTCTTGTTTGTGATTTTATTAATAACGCTCTCTTCTCTCTAGCTTGCTTTCTTTTAAGAATACAACATATAATACACATCACACACAAAATATGTTTTAATGGACTGTTTATGTTACCGGGAAGGTCTCCGGTCAACAGTAGGCTCTTAGTTTTGGGGGAGTCAAAAGTTAGAAGTGGACTTTCCAGTGCACGGGGGATCGGTGCCCCTGATCCCCTCACTGTTCAAGGATCAACTGTACCATTTTATCTTGGAAAAAACGGCAAGTTACTACGCCTGTGGTCTTGCAGTTTGATTTCTCACTAAACATGAAGTGGACATCTCTTTGGGTCAATAGACATGCGGCTGACTGCACCATATTATGGGGTGTAGCAAAACCTCCCACTGATGGTGTGTGGCTGTTGACCATTGACCTCACATGCAGTCACACACATGTGTGCACACACACATGAACACACACGCAAGATGGCACTTTAACAAGTTCAAGGATGTCAATGCTTTTGGTGTCTGCAAGTCAACAATTGGCACTAAGCACCTTGGTCCTGCGACAGGAATACGAGGAAGGAGAAGGGGGGGCCGGCCCTCAGGCTGGCAGCCTGGCAGGTGAGCCAGATGGGTTTGTACACGAGTTGAACAGTGAGAAGAGCTTTAGCAGAAGAAGTACAGCGAGTCCCAACCGCCTGGGGAAAATGGCTCCCAACCTCAGGGGTTCCTGCGCGACTCTCCTTGGCCCTCCGAGGCTCCAGGACGACCATCAGAGTCTTCCAATAAAGGAAACACAGAGTAGGCTTGGAGGTCGTGCTGACCCTGTGTGGACATGGGGACTGACGGGGTCTGCTCCTCTGCAGGGGCTGGACTGTGGGGTTCTGTCTTCTCTAGGTGGTGAGCAGAGCTGTCCTCGGTTCCCCCGCCCGGGATTCCTGGTACCCCTCCAGCGGCCAGCAGGCACTGGGAATGATTCAGAAGAGCCACTGTGGGCCCCGAGAAATGTCTGCAGAGTCATTTGCAGAGCAGGGCAGCATGGGGGTGGGACCAGAGGCGAGAAAAGTGCTTTGACAAGAATTTAGTTGTTGTCCTCCATGTCGGAATTTAGTGAAATTAAGCCACAGGAGGATGGAAAGCTGGGGGAGGGTACCATTCAAAGTACCTGAAGAGAAGCAGAATTTAGGAATAAGAAACAAAAAGGAACACTCATGGCTTGCAAAAAATTACTTGCTACCTGAGCACTGGTGATCTCTAAGTGTCACCAGAAGGGCCAGCTTGGCCAAGACTCCCAGGACCTGCCGGGCCTGTCCCCAGCCCCTCGTCAGCCCTGTCTCCCACCTCCTCCTCAGGCCCCACCCTCCAGCCCCGCTGGCCCTCCTCCACTATACCAAGCTCCTTCCCACACTGGGAGCTTTCCACGAGCTCGTCTTACTTCCTACAATGCTCTCCTATGTGAACAGTCTTCACCTGTGACTGCCCACCATTCAGGCCTCCACAAAATGTCACCTCCTCAGTGTCCACCCTTTCCAGGCTCCAGACCCTCCCTTCACCTCACCCAGTCTTACTTTCATCTTAGCACTCATCAAAGCTCAGCATTTTCTTGTCTACTTATTATCTGTCTGGCCCCTGCATGTGTAGGTTATCTGAGCACAGAGATACCATCTGTCCCATTCATACTGTAGCTCCAGCATTTGGAACAGTGCCAGAAATAGTAGGTGCTCAATAAATGTTGATTAAATGAATAACAGAGGCAAAAACTGCATTTTTAATGCCCCTGTTTATGGTTGGTATATGTCCTGAGCTTCATCACCTTCTGGACAAAAAGATTCTTCATGAGAAAGTAAATGGGGGAAGAAGGCCAAATTTAACTGATAGATGCCAGCCTCCTCACTGGGGGACTAAGGGTAATGATAAAAAGCTAGAAAACACTTCCACATTTTCCAGTGAACACTGATTCTGAAGTTAGGAGAACACCTCCATTATCTATAAGCACCGAGGTTGGCCTCTGGCATCTACACACATTCTTTCTTTTTGCTTCCATGCATTTCCTCACTGAGCCAGGACTTATGACATGCATACCCCACTGCTACACGCTGGGGTCTTGCCCTCGGGTCACATCCAGTCCAGTTCTCTCTGCAGGAAAAGCTCTACTTGCTGAACATTGACTAATCGCTTTCACTAATGTCATCTCATCTATGTTTTCTCCCAACCAGCCTGTTATTTTCCCCATTTGACAAACACAGAAACCAAGGCTCAGGGGCATTGACTGGCTGCTAAAGGGACTGGTACCCAAGCCAGGACTGACCCAGGTGCCTGGAACTTCCCTTTCCCCACATGCTCCCCTGGGCATGTTGGTGCCTCTGAAGTTCAGATGAAGTTCAGGGTATCCAATAAATAATGTATATGCAGCTTTGGACCCATCAGTGCATGGTCAAGAGCTGACCAGTGTTGCTCCCCCCTCCCTTTTACACCCCAGAAGCTCCTGGCCCACAGCAGGAAGTCTGGCTTCCTTCGTATCAGGGATGTACGGGGCTGCACTCTTGCCAACCCTCGCATTAGAAACAAGGGAAATGCCTCTAGAGAGCTGCCTGCTCAGAACAAAGCTTGGCATGTTTCTCATTCTGCAACAATCTAACAGAATAGGTGTTTATTTGTGTCTCTCCAACGTGTGGCTTGGACACCGTGTTCTGCATTGTGGAAGTGGCTGAGCACCAAGTGAAATACTTGTTACTATAGTAACAGTTCCTTTTTATTGATACCAGAATAAACAGGAACGCAAAGAGGCCTCACTGGCTGGCACATTTCAGCCTCCTGCGTTCCCCAGGGGTTTAAGAACCGCCTTCTGGAGGCGGCTCTCAGTGCTAGCCTGGGACTTCTCCGAGGAGTGAGGAACCCAGCAACACCATCCCGAGTTCCCTTCCCGCTGACACCAAGAAGTAAGACTGTTTCTCTTCTGTTTCACCTGCTGTGAAGCTGGGTGCTCCTCCAGGGGGAGGTGCGAGGTTCGGGGGGCAGTGCTGGAGCACTGGGGTGGGCTGTGAGGGGAGCGGAGCTATTTGAGCTTAGTTACCCAGGCTATGTCTCCCATCTGTGAAATGAGTGGGGAGGTAGCTCCTGGCTCTCTGGGCTGGAGAAATGATAGGGGACAAAGTGGAGGGAGGGAGCACTCATCACTGTAGCACTGTATAAGAGGGAGCATTCTGATACAGCCCTCCATTCTCTTTTATCTCTGTCTTCTAAATGCTCAGATGATCTGAGCTGATGCGTGACCTGGCTCCCCCACATTCATTACACACAGTATGGCAGTTTGATTCTCTTCATCCCTGATGGACAAAAGCCTGAGAGAACACAGGTTCCGGCACCCGATAGAGCCCAGCTCAGGTTCTAGCACCTTCTTTTGAGGGCTGTGTGATCTGGGGAAATTACATGGCCCCTCAGAGCCTAGGTTTCTTCATCTGTAAAAAGGGATAATGATAGTACCCGTCTCCTTGATCTGTGGTAAGAATTTCATGAAATGTGGCTGTGGGGCGCCTAGCACAGTACGTGGCCCATTGCAACATCAGTATGCCTACCGTCTGCCTTTTGGTGAATTTGGCTTTTGCATTTTGTGGTACAAGGCCAGAAGTCTGGAACTGGTCCAGAAATCAGGGATTTTAGGATGGGGCGTGTCACTTTTGGGAAATGCTACCAAACCCAGGTAGTTTCTCGGCTGTGAGACAGCCCATCACCTGTGTCTCTGAGTGACTTGGATCCTAAGTGGCTTATAGCTCTGTTGATGGTAAGTACCAGCCAGGATCTTTCCCCTGACGTATCTGCCAAGTGGAGTGGCGGGCATCGTGCCACCGGTGGGCTAGCAGGAACATCTGGTGGGTGGACCCTTGTTCCTTAATCAGCTGCACAACCCTGTCCACCAACCTTGCTAAGGACCTTCCATGTCCAGCCCTGGGAGTGGGAGAGCCCAGTGGCCCCAAGCAAAATGTTCAGGAAGTTTGTCTTGAGTCATTTTCTCATGGAGTGGGGAGGCTGCGTCCAGGCCACGGGCCACTGGAAGATGTGGAGGTGGCTCCCAGATACACAGTTCTTTGGTTGCTGGCCAGTGAAACACAAACGGGCACTTTCCCCACGGGGAGGGAAAAAGCGAGAAGCGTTGGGAAATCCGGTGGCCCCACTCGTCACTTTTACTGAATGCCTCTTTCTTCTTTGCCATCAGTTATTTTAACAGCCTCTCCTCTCCTCTGCCCCTCCACCTCATGAAATGGTGAAGAAAGTCCGGGTGTGTTCTCGGCCCAGCAGCTTGAACAGCAAGAAGGAACAAGGGCAGGGGGAGGGAGGGCAGAGGAGCGAACACTGGCCAACACCCCAGGGAGGGAAGGCCACCAGCTGCTCCCCTCCTAAGCAAAGACCAGTCGTGGGCAGACAGGACTGTGGAATCTGGCTCAGGCCCAAGCTTCTGGTTCTGGGCTCCCCAGTGAGAGCTGGTATTTCATGTGAGCTGGGTGTCCTCCAGTGACTGGGCCTCCATTTCCCTATCTATAAAATGGGCTCACACCCCCTCTTCATTAGGGTTTCTTGAGTATCCAGAGAGAGAAAAGAGTCATAAACCTGCTCTGTTGACTGAAAATCACTTTGCACCAGGAGGGAACTGGAGTGATAGAAAGAGCACTGAGTTTAGAGCCTGAAGGTCCCAGCTTTTGCCACTGTTCTGTATATCCTGGGACAAGTAGCTTGAGCTTCCTGAGCCTCAATTTTCTCATCTACAGAATGGGAATGATAAAATGTTACTGCTGGCTGCCTCCCAGGGTAAGCGTGAGGCCCAGATGGGAGTGAGTGCACCGTCAAATGCGAGTGCTCGCCACAGGCCCCTCAGGACGGGAGTGCGCCTTCAGTGAGCGCCGCTCCACTCGGCCAGGCCAAGGTGACCACATCGTGCACACTGTACTGTTTTGCTCTCCAAACAGCCCTGTGAGTAGGTGTCACTGTCATTCCCACTGCACAGGGACTCAGGGAGGGGAAGCTATTTGCCTAAAGTAACACAGTTAGGAAGGGGTGTAGCTGTGATTCAAACCCAGTCTGTCTCCTCCAAAACATCTGCCTTAACCATGTTGCCTTACTGGTTCATGGGCCATTTGTTATCATCAATGTCATCAAAGAGCCAGAATCACCCGAAGAGGGAGGGCAGATGAAGGAACCTTAAAGCCTTAGACAGCTTTAGGGTCCCGCAGCTGTTTTCAGGATGAACTGTGACCTGGGTCTCCATCAGTGCTACTTTCCTTCCATCCCTTCTCATTGCTCTCCTGGTGGGGGGGTGGGGGGGGGCAGGGAAACTGCCACCGCCCTGGCATCAGCCTCGCCTGCCCTGGCACCTGGTGAGCTCACCCTGGGAGCAGTTAGCTATCCCAGCAGAGCCTTGTCCGGAGTGTGGCTGGCATCCTGCACAGCTTTTGAGGAGGAGCTGTGGGACCTTTTGTGTCATCAGCAGAACCAAGGAATAACCAAGTGAGAAGATCCCAATCTCCCCACCCCACCCCCCAACACACACAAAATATGAGGCCAGTCCCACAGTCTACATGTTAAGGGTGAACACTTTGCCCATTTTGTAGTGCAAAACACTCACTTTAGCTATCACCTATTGGCTGCCTCTACCCCTGCCCTGAACCTTAGCTCATCCCGTCTTCACAGCATCCTGATTTTACAGAGGAGGTGTATCCCATCCAAGGTCAATGAGCTGCTAAGAGCTCTGACTTTAATCAGACTCACCCCTGATAACCAGGCCAACAAGTCAGCTGAAATCACTCAGGCCAAAGCAAAGAAGCTTGTTTTTGTTTTCTTTTTAAACTCCATGCTTTACAAATTTGGCTACTGGAATCACTTGGGGAGTGTTTTAAAATCCCAAAGGCCAGGCAGGGCATCCCAAGCCACTTTAATCAGAATCCCCAGGGTGGGGCTCAGGCACCGGTATTTTTCAAACTTCCTCTGGTGATGCCAGTCTTCAACCAGAGTTCAAATCCCTGGTACAACCAGTGCAGATTCTTTCCAAATACTCACCTGAAGGCATTCTTACTGATTTTAGAGAGAGAGAGGAATGGAAGGAGAGAGAGGAGAGAAACATTTATCAATTGCTCTTGAATGCACCCCAACCAGGACCGAATCTGCAACCTAGGTGTGTGCCCTGACGGGGAATCAAACCTTTCAGTTTGCAGGACGATGTTCCAACCAACTGAGCCACACAGGCCAGGGCTAACTAGTACTGTTTTTAAGAAAGATGAGAAAAATGCAATCCAAGACTACAAATGGGATTGATTAATAATGTTCATTGTTAACAGCTCATGGAGTTGCCACACTGTGCAATCCAAGCGCCCCCCCCCCCCCCACCCCACCACCACAGTTTCAGCTACAGGAGTGAAGCCCTGGGATGTGCAGTGCACGACCTGCCTGGCTGTACGCAGCTGCCCTGGTAGCCAGCACTTAGAGTCCTTGACTTTGTGCTAGGCACTTGCCAAGCACCTTGCAAGTATCACCTCATTCATTCTGCAGCAACCTCATGAAGGGTGCTGATCACAAGCAGCTTGCATACCTGCTCAGCTCTGCTGTTCTAGTGGAAAGCAGCCATAGGCAATAAGTAGTGAGGGGGCATGGCTGTGTGTTCCAAAGGAGGGATTTGGTCCAAAGGCCGCAGTTTGGAGCTTCCTGCTGCAGAGGGTAGGTGAACTTGCACAAAGCTAGGGAGGGGCAGAGCCAGATTTAGTCCAGGTTCTAATGGCTCCAACTTCCATACAACTGAGCTTCATTTTGCATTTCTTTGACAACCAGGGAAGGATATTCACTAGTCACTTTCTCCTCAGCTGCCTCCTCTTCTCCCCTGCCAGCTCTTCTTTGGACATCCATCTTTTTTCTTTTTGGAGATGACCTAATGCTCGCCTCACCTCACCTCACCTCTTTGGCCATCATGGTCATTCCCTCAGAGTCTCGATCTCTCAGGACACCCCAGCAGCCTAAGAGACCTGGCCAGAACAGCCCTGGGATGCCCCTCACCCTCTCTGCATGGAAGGCCCAGCTGACCCCGGAGAGGCCAGGTTTTCTTGGCTTCCACATGCACTTCACAGAGCAATCTCTTTTGTTCCAGCACCCTGCTGACGCTCTTCTCCACAGAGGTCTCTTTTGATTAACAAAAGACAGGAAGCCTGGGCCAGTAGTTTTCTAAGCCCTGGCCCTGCCCTGCCCCTAGGTCCACGGATCTCACACGTGCTGTCTGCTGGAGTTCAGAACCCTCAAGGCAGGGTTTTCCCAGCCTGCAGCTCTGGGCTGAAGAACCAGACACGTTCTTCAGCATCCCTGTTCCAGCTACCACACAACCCTGGCCTCCGAAAAACACCATCCCCTACAGCTCACTACTGATATCATTTTATTCAAAAAGGCCTGGAGCAGATCTTTGAGCCACAGCTGCCCACTGATTGGACCTGAGTTGCAGGACTGGCTACATAATTGCAGGGCCCAGTGCAAAATGAAAACGAGAGACCCTCTTCTTGGTAGAGGCTGGCTGATGGCCTCACCTGTGGGGGGTGAGGGCCTGGCCCCGGGGCAGCAAACCCATTGGATAGCTGGTGACCTATGGGGGTGAAGATTCCCGGCCTGGCCAATTAGATGTTTTTCCTCTGGCATTTAATGGGACAGACAGAGGCTGCCCAAGAGCCCTGAAAAAAACCAAAGTCGGATTTTTAAAAATTCTCCAGACCTGCTGACAGTTTTTTTGTTTTCCCACACAACAGCGAGAATGGCCTTTTTAAAACCGAATGAAATGCGATCTTTCCCGGACTTGAACCCACCCGTCCACCCTCAGGCCACTCTCCTGGTCTCTCGCTCACGCCACTCCAGGCACACTGTGGCTTTTTGTTCCCTGAACAAACCAAGCTTGTTCAAGGTACATGAGTCACACATGCTGTTTCCTCTGCCCCACACAGCCTCCCACCGCCTTCCAACCGTCAGACCTTCAATGTCGCCTCCTCAGAGAGGCCCTCCCCCTGCACCTGACTGAAGGTGTGTCCTGCCAATGGGTCACTATCCCAGCCCTCCTGCCTGCATCAGTGGGCTCCGATGCAAGTTGTAATCGTTTATTTTTGTTGTTCTGTGTACATGGTACTGTCTGCCTCCCTAGGAGACTGTCAGCCCTGTGAGAGCAGGAACCTTTCTTGCTTCCTTCACCTCTGTGTGTCCGCTGTCTACCGCAAATCCTGGGACGTTACAGGAAACCAAACATATTGTAGAATGAGGGTTTATTATCCTATACTTTCTCAGTGGTCATTACTGCTATGTGGGAGCTCTTAGTTTTGTGTGCTTGCTTTGTATCTGGCCATATTATCAAACTCATTAGTCCCACATGCTTTTCTGTTAATACATTTGGGAATTCTGGGTAGATAGTAATATCTCACTTAAGTATTAATTCTGCCCTCTCCTTTCCTAAAGTTATACAACTTATTTCTCTTTCCTGCCTTGTCACTTTAGCTACATACAGTTAGTGATTTTAAAGATGGTGTGACTGATGAAAATTATGAAGCACTGGAAGGTTTGAGGCACAAAGGGACTAAGGGACAGACAGCCAAGAAGCTGCAGCCATGAAGTGTGGTATGGTAACAGCCCGGATGGAATATGGCTGGGACGTGGCAATGGGAATAGGCATCATGGGGGAGTGGGTAATTCCCCAAACTAAAATCTGAAGTGGGGTGTTCTGATGCATTGACTCCCAGACAACTTAACCCCAAAGACTAAGAAAATATTCACATTTCTAAACAGGGAGGATATTGCTATCACCAACTGTTTATTTTGTCAAATGCCCACTTTTAACTACTAAATACTACCATGATCATTTTTAAGGACCAAAAAATTAGGAAAGATATAACCTGAAAACAAACAGCTGTATGAAAAAGAGAAGAAAGGAAATTCATTAGAATTCACATTTTAGAAACAGTTCTGAGAATGAGAATTCAAAAAAAAATTAAGTTATGTCTCTTTGCTCTGACACTTAATCTACATTCAAAATATTTTATAATAATTAACACTTCTTCCAATTTACACAGCACTTTTACACCCGTGGTCTCTCTGTAACCCTCCTAAAAGCGCCTGCCATGGGTAATAGTAGAAATGCCCAGTGTGTGTCTGGAGTGCCACCATTTTCCAAGCACAGTCTTCCCTTTGATCCTACATGCCCCGGAATGTCACCTTGCAATTTACAAGCCATCCAACCCTCCACAACCCTCCAACCCCACTGCGCTGTTGCCCACTTCCAAATTTTTGCACAGACCACCATCCCTGCCTGGTTTACGTGGAAGACTCTGGCTTACCCATAAAACCCCAGCCAGGCAGGGAATGGTTTTCATTCTCCTCCCAGTTCAAGGTGTGCAGAGAAGTGAGAGTCTGTTCAAAACCAACATAGTGGTCCTCAAAAGGGGGCACTGACCCTGGTGGGTGAAGTGGGGACACACCCCCTCGGTTGCCTCATGGAAACCAAATACCTCCCTAAGACCACCCTCTGTGAGCCTTGGTTTCTTCATCTGTACAACGTCAAAGCTTCTACTATCAATTACCGACAAATATGAACTGAGTGTCTACCACAGAGCAGACCAGACTCTGCCACCTAGCATACAGCAGAGGCTCAACCTCAGAAAAGCAGGACTTGTGAAGGGGGCAGAGCCAATCCCTAAATTTTCACTCTATTTACTGTAAGCAGCTAATGGCCAGGCTGCGTCACCTCCCTGACACTTTTTTAGAAGAAATCTCTCTCTCTTTCTTTCTATGCACTTAAAGTTTTGAGTACTTAAAGGATATGTAGCCAGCTTGTGGAGGAGGGAACCCTTCTGCCTGAATTTCAATTAGTTGACAAATGTCAAGCTGCTGCAGTAGAAACGAGGCCATGGAGAAGCCAGACATCTGCACCAGAGATGGCAGCCGTCCCTCTGTCAGCAGAGGCACGGCGGTTTCGGGACTTCGTGCACTCCTCTTTGATCTGGAGAAAGAGAAAAGCTGGACATTTCCATGGAGGAATATGGGATTCTGGATAGGAAAGTTGAGCAATAAGGAGTGATATTTTCTTTTAATTAAAGCATTTATCCAAATTATCTTTAATGAGTACTTATTGCTCCTTTTAAATATTTATTCCTTTTCTGAGCTCATTGGAAAACAGAAGCTCAAGTGCAATCCCTTTCAAGGCAGGGCAGCTGTTTTTTTCAAAGTCAGGCCAAAAGCATTTGCACGAGTCACCAGTTGTTTGTGACCCAGCAGTGCTTCAGCTCTAATCCCCACTTTACAAACTCATCTCCAGCCCTCACATGACCCTGTGCACAGGTTCAGTCATCCTCATTCCACAGTTGAGGAAATTAAGGCTCAGAGAGTCGGCTAGCCTGCCCAGGGCCACACAGCAGTGGGTGGCAGGTGGCCAAGTTTCATCTAACGCCAAGACCCTTGCCCTTCTGCTATGCCCGCAGGGACTGGTGAGACTGTGGCCAGCTCTGGCCAACCCCTCTGCTTATCTCTACAGCCTCCATGTACTCAGAGATCCAGAGGGAGCGGGCAGACATTGGCGGCCTGATGGCCCGGCCTGAGTACAGAGAGTGGAACCCGGAGCTCATCAAGCCCAAGAAGCTGCTGAACCCCGTGAAGGCCTCCCGGAGCCACCAGGAGCTGCACCGAGAGCTGCTCATGAACCACAGAAGGTGGGAGTGGAGCTAGGCTGCCACCTCCTGGCAAACCCCTCCTTGGGCCTGCTGCAGTTTGAGGAGGTGCCCCTCACAGAAGGCAGGCCTGGTTGCAATCCTGGGGCTCCTGGGAGCTTGAGGAGGGCTGGGGGTACCCCACATGTTCACCAACAGAAAATGTGAAGGTTCAAAAGCTACCCACTGTGGCCCTGGCCGCCACATACATTTACTGAGCACCTAGCACTGTGCTAGACCCTGGGGATGCAGAAGGAATGTTCCTGCCCTAACAGAGGGGGGCAGATGCATAACCAGGTGGTTTGGTGGGTGCTTTGATGGGGTATATTCCCAGCAGACAGATGAGCATGTGCAAATGGACAGGAAACACCAGTTTCTCAATGTGGCTGGAAAATAGATTGTGAGGTAGGACAGAGGAACCGTGTGGTCCTGGGAAGGGTCTCAAGCAGAAGTGTCACAATCCTGGAGGGAGCATGAGTGGAGCAGAGAGACCCCAGGGCGGGGACGGGGGGCGCAGGGCAGTGAAAGAGAGAGGCCCAAGATGGCAGAGCTAGAGCTCAGCAATTAAGAGAATGTGGACTAGTGGAGAGGGAAGCTGAGCCTCTGCCAGCTCCCACTCCAAGGCCTGGAAAATAGTCCCAGCTCACAATTCCTGAAGGGAGGTGGTGGCGCCCACACAGCTCCCTCTCCTGGCCGCTTCCAGTATTGGCGCGGGCCGGCTGTGATTGCCATTCTTGTTTTCAGCTGTGTGCCAAGGACCTTCCAGCAGATAACATTTTGTATCCTTGATGTTTGTTTTCCTCTTAGTACGTCATGAGTATTTCTGTGGCTGCCTTTTAGAGTCATCACCACAATTTTTTTAAAGCCTAAAGACACATCAGGGGAAATAATTTGCAATATAATAACAGACAAAAATTAATATGTACCTAGCTTATAAATCCCTAAGGAAAAATGAACAGAAGATGGGTATAGTTCACAAAAGAGGAAATGCAAATAGCTGGTAAACATCTCAAAGACTATTTGATGTGACTAATAATCAAAGAAACAAATGAAAACCTGATATTGTTTCTTACCTACCAGATTCTCAAATTCAAAAGACTGGATGGTGACAGTGGGGAGAAATAGATACCCTTGTACACTGTTCACAGAAGTATAAACTGGGAACCTTTTCTAAGGGGCAGGTGGAAAGGTGCCCAAAATCTTTTAGAGAGTCTGACCCGACAGTTCCACCTCTAGAAACACCCTGAGAAAATAACCTGAAATAACATAAAGCTGGTCTCTGCGGTCAGACAGGCCTGGAGGCAAATCCTCATGCAGCCCCTTTGGAGCTGTGCCTCGGACCAGTGTCTGAAGCCCTAGGAGCCCCCCTTGCCTTCTCTGTGTATGGGGCAGTAAGGGTCCCGCCACCAGGGCAGCCAGGAGGATTACACGAAATAAGAGATAATGGTGTAGGTTGGTGTCACCATAGGGTGCAGCCCTGAGACTGGGATGGGGGAGCTGGGGTCTCCTGACGAGTCCCCCCCACCCCAGGGGCCTGGGCGTGGACAGCAAGCCGGAGCTGCAGCGCGTCCTAGAACACCGCAGGCGGAACCAGCTCATCAAGAAGAAGAAGGAGGAGCTGGAGGCCAAGCGGCTGCAGTGCCCTTTTGAGCAGGAGCTGCTGAGACGGCAGCAGAGGCTGAACCAGGTGAGTGAGGGGCACCTAGCCCGTGTGTGCCTCCAAGAATGTCAGCTGGCCCAAGGAAGAGCTCTGCATGTGGCCACAGTGGCTAGATGAGCAAAATGAGGACTGGACCATGAGTCTACCACTGGCCTGAGTCCTCGTTCTGCCACTCACTTAGCTGTGTGACTTTGGGCCGGTGGCTTCCCTTCTCCAAAGCGCAGTTTCCTCATCGGCCCAGTCTATTATATGTGGTTTCTAATTTCATTCCTACAGCTGCCCTGTGAAAGAGGTGGCATTCCCATTTTAGAGATGAGGAAGCTGAGGCCCAGAAGAAGGAAGCAATCTGAACTAGGCCTCACAGGCAGAACTTAGTCTCAGCTCTGTCGCCCAAGCTACCAGGCTGGTGGCAGAACTGATCCCTGATTCTGTTTCTCCAGAGAGGACCCTTGGTCCAAACCCAGTGGCTTTTGAAACTCAGAATTCCCCTAGTCCCACCCACTTGGCACCTTTCCTCTCTCCTTCAGCTGGAAAAACCACCAGAAAAGGAAGAGGACCATGCCCCCGAATTCATTAAAGTCAGGGAAAACCTGCGGAGAATTGCCACGCTGACGAGTGAAGAGAGAGTGCTGTAGAGCTGGCTGGTGGCACCTCAGAACCCCACAGCCCACCCCTGGCCCCCGCCCTCCCCCAGCCCCTCTGCATCTGGCAGCCCTGGAACCCCAGGCCTTGGGACATCTTTGATGTTCACGCTTGCTCCTGTAAAAATGCATTGTCCCAGAGGGCATGCCTATCCCCTTCCCCGAACCCCCAAAAGCCTCCAGGATTTTCCTTCTGAGCGCCCACCCCTCCTGCTCCAAGAGAAAGCCACTGCTGGGAAAACTTTGACAAAGCACCTCTTCCTGAAGAGGCTTCTGAGTCCTGCTGAGATTCTCCTGGCGGAGTGGGGAAGGGAGGACAGGGGCCCCCTGGCCTGACAAGCCCTCCATGCTGTGCAGGCCCCCGTGGGGCCCTGCTTCTCTGGGCAGCCTGACTCACAGGTTTCAGAGAGCTTCCCTGCTCATGGTTTTACCTGCAGCCAGGTGTGAAGCAAGTAATGGAGCATTTGGGACACCTGCCTTGAAAGCCAACCAAGGGGAAAACAGTTCTCAGTTCTTGGTGAGGAAGGGCAGAGCAGTGCAGCCCGCAGGTGGCCTCTGGCTCACATCCTGGCAAGTGGGAAAGGTACTAACAAAGACAGCTTCTTAGAATTTGCCAGCCTTTCCCCCACACCCTCTCCTCTCCACAGCCCACCCTGTCCGGGCCTTGTAACCACACCTAGCCAGGGCTGCAGCCTTCCTGTTCCCAGACTTCTAGAAAAGCGCTTTCCAAACTTCATTGTGCCTACAAATCACTGGGGATCTTGTTAAAATGCGGCTTCTGATTCAGTAGATCTGGGGTGGAGGCTGAGATTCTGCATTTCTAACAGGCTTCTAGGACCACACTAAGCAGCAAAGCTGGAGCACCCAGGGGTGCTAAATATTGGAAAGATCACCCCTGAAGCCATCTCTACCCCCCAGCTCCCATGGACCTGTGCCCTGGGGGTTCCCACCCACCTCTGCAGCCCTCGAGGCTCTTTACTATCCAGCCCACCCCAGGGACCCCAGGCCTGAGAAGACTTTTAAAGCCTAGCGAATTGTGTCAGGTATGTGATTGTGGTTTTCACCAGAGATGTATAAAATTGCCAATCTGCATTTCCTACCATACTGTTAAGGTACAATTATAGCCAAAAAAAATTTCGTTACCTTTTCCTAAAACCTATGGAGAGCAGATATACAGGGGTCCTACAGGTTTCTAGAGATAGAACCAGCGGGTTGACGAGCCCACTGCCACCCTCACAGCCTGGCCCCGTGGAGTCCCCATGTGCAGTCTCTGAACCCAAGACCACCACCACTTGGTTTTCATCACCTGGGCCAGCTCCAGTGACTTCCAAAGATCCCTCCCATGGGACACCAAATGTTTTCACCTTTTGCTCCCATTTTTAAAGGTTTAAAGAATAAATCAGGTCTGTTTCTTTCTCTCCTGAAGAATAAACCCTGCCTCTGGTTTTGTAAACCCACCGTGGAAGGCGAGCAAGCAGGGCTAGAAAAGCATTTCTTTTCACACCCAGAACTGCCAGGAAGAGCTGCCACTGGGATGCTGTCTGATTCTTACCAGCAGCAGGACCACCCCAGGAAAGGGGCCATCCTGGTCTCCCTCCTGACTACGTGATCAGGATGTCCTTTTCCCATGTGCGGTGCCCACATGGGGATGTGAATAGAGACATGCTGCCTGTGTGTGTGTGTGTGTGTGTGTGTGTGTGTGTGTGTGTGTAAGTTGAGCTCCAAAAGGCTCTCAGAGATTAGAGTGTGGTACCACTGTTTTAAAAGTCTGCGAAATGAGTTGATGCTCAGGATGTATTATCCTTCATAAAGACCACCACTGCCCCAGAGAAGCCACCTCAGAGGTTGATGTGTTGTTCAGACACATGAAGAGAAGGATGATAGAGTCTTTAACCTGGAGTAGGCCCCTTAGCATTTTACTCAGGGGCCATCAGGGGTGCTTCATGGAGGTGGCAAGTTGAGGAGACAAAGCCCTAGAATAGAAGGGACCTCAAGTACCATCTGTCCCATGGAACCATGGCAGACACTCCCATTTACTCCCCAGTGGTCAGACCCAACTCCTCTCCAGCAACCTCCCACTGTAGAGGTTGTAAATCCAGATTCTCACTGTTCCAGCCTCCTTTGAAGCTTGGAGTAAGCATGTGACCAGGTATGGGCAGTGAAATTTAACAGGAAGTCTACAGAGACTTCTGTGAATGCTTATGCTCTTCTGATGAAAGAGACAGAAAATAGGTAACACTCCCCTGCCCCTCCCTTCTTCCTGCCTTGATTGAGGATGTGATGCCTGGGGCCACAGCAGCCCCCTTGATACAATGAGGAAAAGCCCAAGAGGATGTCAAAGACCTTGACCCTATCATCATTTGACCGAGCCAAATGATGATAAGGTCAAACCAGCAGCCATCCTCATCCAGGATTATTGTAAATAAAAATAAAGCTTTCTTTGTTTAAGCCATTGTTGGTCAGTCTCTCTTACTTGCAGACAAAAACATTTCTGACACAGAAAGCCAGCCCTGCCCAGAATTATCTGCAGACTGTACTGAAAACCCAGATTCCTCTCTCCCATCAGAAAACTATTGGATCAAGATCCCCAGCAGCAGTACCTGGGATCTGCAGTATTTCCATACTTTCTCCATATAGTCTACACAGTACCCATCTGAAAACTAGTATTTGGACATCACTAATCCCCACATCATTCAATAAATATTGATTGAGTGCCTGCTCTGTACTAGGAAGCATGCTGTGTCCTGGGGGCACAGTGGAAAACAATACATCTGGAATATTGGAGTGGCCTCCTCTGAACTGATCCCCTTGCTTCTGCCACCGCCCCATACACCCTGTTCTCAACAGAGCAGTCAAATGATCCTGTTAAATCTAAGACAGATCTCACCATTCCTCTGCATAGAGCCCTCCACAGGCTCCCAGTAGAATCCTCCCTGCAACCTAAAAGGTCCTATAGTCTAGCTCCCTCTTCACCTCTGACCTACTTCCCACTGGCCTCCCCCTCACCCCAGCTCACACAGCCTCAGCCAGCCAAGCTCCTCACACCCACCAAGCATGCTCCACCTCATTGCCTTTGCACCTGCTACTCCACAGCCAGGAGTGTTCTTTCCTCAGACACCACACAGCCTGTTGCCTTGCTTTCTCCAGGTCTTTTTCTTGCTCTGGGTAAACGAGGCCCCCCTTGTCACCTCACCTAAAATCTCAACATCTGCATACTTCTGGGCCCTCCTTCCCTGCCTTATTCTCCCTCCTTACCAGTTATCACCACCTAACATATATTTTACTTGCCGATCATGTGCCTCTGCTAACAATAATGTCAGCGCCATGAGGGCAGAGACTTTTATCTGTCTTGTTCACTCCTGATTCCCAGTGGTTTTCCTCCTTCCTCCTTCCCTCCCTGCAGTTGGCTTGGCTTACACAAATCTGGCAAAGTGGGCTTCTGGGACCAGAATCATCTGGCCATCCCACTCCTAGCCTTGAGAAAGGCAGTAGCCCAACAGGGCATAGGGCAGAGTAGGTGCTCAATAAATGTTTGTTGAGTGAACAAGAAACCCTTTCTTCCCCTTCTCCAGCTTCCTCCCAGGTCCAGCCCCTCCCGTCCCCATCAGCCACCTAACTCCACCCTCCACAGTTTTGACCCTGGCCCAGAGATGTCAGTTTGGTCCAGAAGCTTTCCTTTGGCTGCTTGGGCTTCTGTCAGTACACCTGGGCCCCAATGGGATTTGTGCCTGCAGGACCCACACTGGAGCTGGTGGCCATCACCCGGTCCCAGAGACCTTGGAGAAGGAAGGAGCTACTGCAGCTCCGACGTCAAATCTGCGGAAATGGAGACTACAAGTAGCAAGCCTTGTTCTCATGGAGGCCACAGTCTCTCACACCCACGACACCACAAGTCCTGGTGTGGGTTTGGAGAGCACCCTCCTCAGTGGCACCCCAGCACTGAATGCAAAGCCTAGGAGAAAGAGGGAGACCTTAGGAGGGGAAGGCACCTCCCCCCTGCTCTGTAGTGTGAGCTCCCGGGGAGCCCTCAGGTCCCAGGACCTATTGTAGGGCAGCCTTGCCGCACTTGCTAACTGTACAGTTCCTGGGCCATGAGGGCAGGGTCCCTGTCTGACTCTGCTCACCCTTACCAGTCCCAGCCCAGGACCCTGCATACAGCAGGTGTTCAAAAATGTTGTCAGTGGGTATCAGGAAAGATCACTGCATTTATGGAAGGTCAGCGATGTCACCACCCATGACAAGTCAATATCATCTTCCCCACTTTGCAGATGAAGAAAACAAGCTCAGGTAAATTTAAATTAAGGGACTTGATAAGTCACAAAACAACACCTGGGGAGAGCTGGCATTCACAGAGCCATCTGTCTGCAGAGTCTGCCGGGACTTGCTCTTATAAAAGGCTCATAGGAGGGCCCCATGCCTTCCTGACCTTTTGCCATGAGATTAGGGAACCTATTTCACCTTCCATTTGTCATTCGTCCATCTGAACTTGTGGAACTTGACCTCCACCTATAAAAAATAGACTCAGGCCAACACAGACCTATGTGAGTCCTGGGGTGAGGACAGTCTGCACACTGCCATGGTCGCAGCTCTGCTGTCACCCCACCCCCAAGCTACCAGTCTCTGAATCCAGCCACTGGGTTAGAACCCACCATCATGGTGGCATTTCTGTCCCCTTGCAGGACTGGACCTATGGCTGAGCAGTGGCCTAAATGATTTGATGTTTCAGTGCCCCCAGAGACTCACCAACCCCACCGCCACCTTGCTGCCACCAGGGCCTTTCCTGACGATGCCCCTTCTGCTGGGCTTCACAAGAACAGAGCCCTCATCCTCCTGGTGGTTAACTGCCTTCATTTCAGTCTGTTGCAATTTTTTGAGTTGGGGATCGCTGGCACTCACTCAGAGAGGACACAGGGCTGGGCTCGTTTTCCGAAACTGGCCCTGTCAGGGGCCCTGGCAACTCTCCTGGCCACCAGCTGCCAGCCAGGACTACCCTGTCTGAGGAAGGGCCCCTCATGGGACCGGGCACCCAAGCTTACCCTCTCGGGTACTGGACCTAAAATGCATGTTCCCCCTGCAAGGTCACTGTCAGGCTTGCCCTATGAAGAGGGTTAACTCTGTGCACAGGCCTGGATTCAAGCCCCAGCCATGTCAGTCAGTATGTGTCACAAGCCTGGGAAAGTGCCGGACCACCCTTTCCAGATCTCTGACACAGGGAGGATGTCTGCATTGGTAGAATGTTCAGTGTCTTACCAGGGCCCGGGTGAGATACATGGATTCTCTCATTTACTCCCCCAGGACTGTCACTGCCTGCATGTTCCGGGTGAAGAACCCAAAGTTTAGAGGCAAAGCCCCTGCATGCAGTCAGCAGGTGGCAGAAGAGGGAGGTGAGCCCACGTCTGCCTGCCCAGCACCCACACATTATCCTGGCAGCCCTGCTGGTGGAGGCTGCAGGAGGATGTTTTGCAAAGCACCCACACGTAAGCGTTCCCATCTGTCCCCAGAAACATCCTGCAAGTATGCTCAGGCCAAACAGCCTTCCTCCTTCCTCTTCCAGCCAGCAGGCAGTCTGGCAGACTGGCCCGAGGGACAAGACTCCCCACCCCATCCCACTCACAGCTTTGAAAACAGACAGTGGCCGAATGGGACACGGGGTCCATATGCCTGCCCTTTTCCCCGGGAAGTTCAGAAGGAGCAGGAAGGGGAGGAGTGTTCATCGAGCATCTCCTCTATGTCTGGCAGGTCCTAAAATACAAGAAAATAGAGTGCCCGGGGCCTGGCACATGTCAAGGGATGAAAGTTTCTCCTCCCTGTTCCTGTCTCCACTTTAAGGACATTCTAACAGGTGGCACAGCACAGCTGCTAAGAGCCCCGGCTACAAAGTCAGACAGACGTCAGGTTTGGGGGTGGGGTGGAAGGTCCAGCTCTGCCAGTCACAAGATGGGTGACCTTGGACAAGTTACTTAACATCTCTGCATTTCTTGTTTGTTAAATGAGGGTTCTGATAGTACCAGCATCGCTGGTTGTTGACAGGACTGGGTTAACAAACATAAAATGTTTGGCAAGTACCAGGTGCATGGCCAGCACTCAATAAAAGTTAATTATCGTCTTTCTTTTTCTCAGTACTTTCACTCTGTCATATCTGTCATTGACCTGCCCGCCGAGTCCTATTTCCACTTGGTTATTTCTCTTAGTCCATAAGCTTGTCTGGTGTCCATCCCTTTCTCATGGCTGGTCACCCCAAGACCATCTGCCCTTCCCTCAATTCCTATTTTTGGGGAGATATCACCCCCTACATTCTCACACCCCATACCTTCTCCATCCCCATATTATCTGTTCCTTTTACTGCCACTTCAAAACAACACCTGAGCCCTGGTTGGTGTAGCTCAATGCATTGGGTGTGGGCTATGAACCAAAGGGTTGCCAGTTCAATTCCCGATCAGGGCACATGCCTGGGTTGTGGGCCAGGTCCCCACTTGGGGGCATGTGAGAGGCAACCACACATTGATATTTCTCTCCCTCTCTTTCTCCCTCCCTTCCATGCTCTCTAAAAATAAATGGATAAAATCTAAAAATAAAATAAAATAAAACAATTCCTGAGAGTTTCTCTTCTGCTTTAACCCACCAAGGATCTCTCCAAACCCAAGGAGGCGGAGAGCACGTGCATGGCCGGATCTCCGTGGCTTCCTGCCATCTGCCCTTCTTCTGCTCCCGGGAAGTGGGAAGGCTCTGCTTCCCAGCCCCCTCACCCTTCGGCAGGACCCTGTGACGAGTTTTGGTCAATGAAATGAGAGCAGAGTATGAAGAGTGTCACTTCTGTGATGAAGCAGTGAGAAGTCCCAGGGGGACCCTCAGCCTCTCTCCTCCCCTCGGCAGCAAGTGCAGAAGCTTTCAGATAAGATGGAGGAGCCACAAAATCAAAAGCAGCCTTGCTCACTAAGTCCGCACGCAGAGGACAGCTGCCTGGACCATGGGCACACCAGCGGCAGACAGCGCATGAGAAAGGAGTAAACTTGCGCTCAGCTGTCCAGGTCTGGGGCTGCGCCGTACCTGCGGCAGAGTCTAACCCGCGCTGCCAACAGTGACACCAGCCAAAGCCACAAAAGTCTGTGGCGCTCGCATCTCTGTGTGCATGGCTAGAGAAAAGGATGATGCTTGAAATAATGTTTTAAACAAGTAAATGACATGGGTGCTAGTTTAACTCAAAATGTAATTTATTCCAATAAAATTATTAAAACACTAATAGGAATAAAAGACACTGCCAGGAAAAATTGACACAGATGTGGTCCTATGAGTTGGGAAGGTGGACTGATGCTATAAAGTCTGTATATTAATGTAGGGGAACTGTCATCTTTGCTAGGTTGTAAGTCCCCAGGAGATACTGAGGCTTTGACAAATAGTGAAACTGTATTGAGCGGGGTGGGTACCTAGCCGCAGCTGGGTTCTTCCGGAGCTGGCCCTGCCTGCCCCTTCCGCAGCCCCGATGGCTCGGTTCCCTGGGTGGAGAGGGGAACTGGTTAATCTGTCCCCTAGCCTGTGAGCTCCAGGAGCCTGGCCCACCTACCCACCGGAGTCTGTCCTGTCAGGGCAACAAATAGACGCTGGACTCCGTGCCACAAATGAAGGATGAACAAAGGATACAGGGACGCGCAGGAGCACAGTGACCAGGGGTGATCAGGGAACCAGCCGCAGTAAGGGGCAATCATGTCTGACAATACAAGTGTGAGAGGGTGGTTGGGTGTGACAGCCTTTGGGTGACAAAGGATGTCACGGGCGAGTGGCTGTAATTGTGATGCTGTATGGTACTGTAAGAGGTGGGGAAACTCCCCAGGCAGGTGGCACACATGACTGCCCCCTGCCAGGATCCCTGGGTCTTCTGCAGCCACCAGAGAGGGAGGTTAAAGACACAGGTGTCTCACTGGCCACCCACAGGCTACATGCAGTTGTAGGTGCTCACACATGCGCAGTGTGCCCAGCTACCCTTTGTACTCTCAGCCAGTTCTGCCCTCAGCTCCAGTGGTGGAGTCAGCTTGGGAGGGACAGGATTAAAGACTTTAACCTCTGGGCCCAGAGGAGGCCAGCTGGGAGGGTGGGGTAAGGGTCCATCCCAACCCTCCTGGGGTTTAAGTGTGGGCTGCTGACCCACATACCCAGGTGCAAGCAGGCTTGGTGGTTCACCAGCAATGCCATGTTAATTGTTAAACCTCCACCCCCACCTCCACACATCCTGTTCCCTTTGGCCACAGATCCTGCATTTCTGATGAACTCAGCTTACTGCCAGGCCCTGGATAGCCCACCAATCCCAGTGGTCATGCAGCAGGAGTAAGACCACCCCTCCCCCAGCACTGTGTGGCCAAGGGCTCCACATACTCAGATTCATCCAGTCCTAAAGCCACCTTCTGAGCTAGGTGTTACTACCGATGGGGGAACTCAAGAGTTAAAGATTTTAGCCTTAGCTCTAGCTGGTAGGCCTAAGTGATTGATGCATGTGGAAAGCTGTATTACAGAAACTGGAATGACTCTGAGGAATTCAGGAGGGAATTGTTGATCAACAGATAAAGAAGTCCTAGGAAAATCACTGCAAAAAAAAAAAAATAGTGAAACTGTATTAATCAAGACTCTTTTGGTGGCAAATAAAAGAAATCAACTCAAGCTGAATTAAGAAGAAAAGGAAGCCCTGGCTGGTGGCTCAGTCAGTTGGAGCCTGGTCCTGCATGCCCGAAGGTTGCGGGCTGGATCCCTGGTCAGGGAGCATGCGGGAGGACACCAATCTATATTTCTCTCTTCCCCCGCCCCCACCCATGTCTTCTCTCTCTAAGATCATAAATATATCCTAGGGTGACGATGTTTTAAAATACTTAAAAGGAAGAAAAGGAATATTTATATTTCAAAAGTATAAAGTCAAGTCTGGATCCAGGGACTCAAGGTATCAGCTCTCATTTTCACTCTCTCTCTTTTTCTTAAAGACTTTATTTATTTATATTTACAGAGAAGGGAAGGGGGGGAGAGAGGGAGAGAAATGATTGATGTGTGAGAGAAACGAAGGGTTGCCTCTCGCATGCTCCCAACCTGGCCCAGGCATCTGCCCTGATGGGGAATTGAACTGGCGACTTTTTGGTTTGCTAGATGATGTCCAACCCACCCAGCCACACCAGTAACGTCTCTCCCTCTATCTCTTTCTCCCTCCCTCCCTCTGTCTCTTTCCCTTCCTCCCCCTCCATGTGGGGACTGAGATGACTCCAGTAGCCCCTGACCTCCTCCAATGAAGCAAGCACTGCACAAGGTGTCTGTGTCCCAACTAAAAACTACTTGGGGGAGCAGGGTGGTCAGAGAGGGGGGTTTCTGGTCAGCCCAACTTGGATTATGTGCTCATTCTGGAAGCAATCACTTTTGACCAGGGAGATAAGATACTATGCTTGATCATGACTGGACCATATACCCACCCACATGTCCCCAGGGAGGGAGAAGCAACCCCACCCAAAGCATATGGGTTCTTCACAGGAAAGAAGTGTTTTCTTACCAAAATGAGGGAAGGGTTACTGAGCAGGCAAAGCAATATATGTTCACTACAGAAATTCAACTCAAAAAATAAGCAAACGGGAATGCCAAAGGGGGAAAATTGAAAAAATTACACACACACACACAGATGGGCTCAACTCTACCAAATTTTAAAATTTCAAAACATAACAAAAGGGTAATTATAACACCACATGATATCAAGTTAAGGCAGAAATAATGAGCCACTGACACAAAAGTGATATTTCCAAGATAGGATCAAGCAAACATAAGAATTTAAAATATAAGGTGCTAAGAGTAACACAATACTTCCCAATATTTATTTATTCACTTATCAAATGAATTTGTTCTACAAAAATAACAATAAATGTCTCTGTAAGAGAATAACAATATAAAAGAAAGAATATAGACCCACACATTCTACATATACAGAACACACTGCAAATGAAAGTTAAATATTTTTAAACTATAAAAATAAGAACACAGACTTCCGGCAAGATGGAGGAATAGGTGGACGCACCGTACCTCCTTGCACAACCAAGAATAGAACAACAATAATTTACAGACAGAATAACACTCAGAACTGACAGAGGATTTATCTGAATGGAAGTCGGACAGCCAAGAAGTTGAAGTAGACCCGTACACCCAGACTGGTAGGGGGCAACGAGCCAGGCGGGCGCAGGGCTGGCGCAGGTCGGCGGCGCGCGGAGGTCGGGGAAAATTTGGCGCGAAATCAGCGCGACAGCCATCCAGGGTGCAAGAACACAGCGGTGATCCCTGAGTACGCAAGCTGCGGCTGGGGGACCCAGTGAGGCAGCGATTGTGGACCAGGGCAGAGCTCGCAGCCCAGGATCCCAGAGAAGGGTCTGAGCCCAGGAGAACAGAACTACTGCCATTGTTCCCTCCCATCCCTGCTCCCGCCCCCGCCCCCACATATAATGTCACAATCTAGCGACTGGGGTGCCCAGCCCCGGTGAACACCTAAGGCTCTGCCCCCCCACCGTAACAAGAGTGACCGGGGGGGGGGGGGGAGGAGAGACAGGGAAAGACATAAGACATGTTTCCAACATAACAGATCAGTCCCCCAGGACTCATTCTTTTGAGCGACCAAGAATAGCCAATCTATCAGATGCACAGTTCAAAACACTGGTGATCAGAAAGCTCACGGAATTGGTTGACTTTAGGTGCAATTTAGATGAAAGAATGCAGGTTACCATAAAAGAGATGCAGGAAGATACGCGGAGGAGAACCAATAGTGAGAGGAAGGAATCTGAGTCTCAAAACAATACAGTGGACCAGAAGGAAGATAGAATCAACCAAGCAGGAAAGCATGATGAAATAAGAATTCAAAAAATCGAGGAAAAGCTTAAGAGTATCCAGGACACCTTTAAATGCTCCAACATCCGAATTATAGGGGTACCAGAAGGGGAGGACCAACAAGTGGAAAAGTTATTTGAAAAGATAATAAAGGAGAACTTCCCCAATCTGGCAAAGGGAACAGTCTTCCAAGAAATCCAAGAAGCTCAGAGAGCCCCAAAGAAGTTGGGCCCAAGAAGAAACACACCAAGGCACATCATAATTACATTAGCCAAGGTAAAAACAAAGGAGAGAATCCTAGAAGCAGCAAGAGATAAGGGGACAGTCACCTACAAAGGAGTTCCCATCAGACTGTCAGCTGATTTCTCCAAAGAGACCTTACAGGCAAGAAGGGGCTGGAAAGAAATATTCCAAGTCATGAAAGACAAGGACCTACATCCCAGATTGCTCTATCTAGCAAAGCTCTCATTGAGAATGGAAGGGAAGATAAAGTGCTTTTCAGATAAGGTCAAATTAAAGGAGTTCATCATCACCAAGCCCTTATTTTATGAAATGCTAAAGGGACTTATCTAAGAAAAGAAGATAAAGAAAAGACATGTATAGTAAAAGGACAGCAAACTCACAATTATTAACAACCACACCTAAAGCTAAACCAAAAGAAACTAAGTAAACAACTAGAACAGGAACAGAACCACAGAAATGGAGGGCACATGAAGGGCTAGCAGCAGGGGGGTGGGAGGAGGAGAGAGGGGGAAAAGGTATAGAGAATAAGTAGCATAGAATGTAGGTTGAAAATAGATACGGGGAGGGCAAGAATAGTACAGGAAATGTAGAAGCTAAAGAACTCATAAGTATGACACATGGACATGAACTAAAGGGAGGAACATTGGTGGGAGAGGGGGTACAGGGTGGAGGGGAGAGAAGGGGGGAAATGGGACAACTGTAATAGCATAATCACTAAAATGTATTAAAAAAAATAAGAACACAGAATAGAATTTAATCCTACCTATGATGAATTAAACTTCTGTCAGCAAAACTGAATGCATTTGAATTAACAAAAATAAAAATGTTATGTACATCGGGTATGAAAAAGCAAATTAAACATCATTGAGAGCTTGACCTCGAAACAAATTCAAATTGAAGCACATTCTAGAAAGACACCTGACCAATACTCTTCAAAGTATCAAGGTTATAACAGACAAGGACTGAGGAACAGTGCCAACTTGGAGAGATGGGACACTTACATGCAGTGTGGGACACTGACTGGGAAGAAGGCATTACTAGGAAAATTGGCAAAACCCATTGTGCAGTACATGGCTAACTCAGCAGGACTTTGAACCCTACTCATTCCAAAGAAAAGACTGGCCCTTGCCCTGATTAGTGTGGCTTAGTTGATTGAGCACCAGCCTGTGAACCAAAAGCTTGCTGGTTCAATTCTTAGGGCACATGCCTGAGCTGCGGTCCAGGTTCTCAGCAGGGGGTGCGTGACAGGCAACCACACGTTGATGTTTCCCTCTCTTTTTCCTTCGCTTCCCCTCTGTATAAATAAATAAATAGATAGATAGATAAATAAATAAATAAAATCTTTAAAAAAAAACTGGCCCTTGACGGCTCCTGGGATGTAAAGTTTAAGTTCTTGGAATATGCTATCAGTTTGACCTCTGCAGGGGCTGGAGATGAGTTAACTAAGCTGAGTCACACCAGCATGCCAGGCCTCTATGACTGATGGCTCAAAGCTCTGGACACCAAGCCTGAGAGAGCTTCCCTGGTTACTAGTGCATCACAGGTGTAGTCACACAGGGAGCGTTAAACGCTGTCCACACAACTCCACTGGGAGAGTGTGACTGGAAGCTTACACCTGGTCTCCCCTGGACTCCACCCTACATACCTTTTTCCTTTGCTGATTTTAATTTATATCCTTTTGCACTGATAAACTGTAACCATGAGAATAGCTTTTCTGAGTTCTACAAGTCCTTTAGCAAATCATTGAAACTGAGATTGATCTTGGGAACCTTCCAACACATGCAAATAAGTTGTGAAGATTAGTTAATAGTAGTGACGGTATCAGTGTTCATTTCTTGGTTTCAATAACTGCATTGTGATTATGTAAGATGTTAACACTGGCAGGAGCTGAGTGAAAGGTATGCAGGAATTCTGTACTATTTTTTGTAACTTTCTGAAAGTCTCAAGATATTTCAAAAAAACCTTAAGACAAAGAATATAAGATGATATATGTGAAAGCTGCATATTAGGTACCTGTGGTCTGATTATATTGTTCTCTCACTTTTTGTATAGGTTTGAAATTTTTTATTAAAATATTTTTTATTTTATTTTAATCATTGTTCAAGTACAGTTTTCAGTCCTTTACTCCCATTCCAGCCCAACCATCCATCCCTCCCCACTTCCCTCCTGTTTCCATGCCCCCCCTAGTTTTCGTCCATGTGTCCTTTATATTTGTTCCTGTAAACCCTTCCCATTCTCCTCTGAAATTCCCTCCCCACTCCCCTCTGGTCAGTCAGCCTGTCCTCTATTTCAGTGTCTTGGACTATATTTTACTTGTTTCTTTGTTTTGTTGTTTAGGTTCCTGTTAAAGGTGAGATAATATGGTAGTTGTCTTTCACTGTCTGGCTTATTTCACTTAGCATACTGCTTTCCAGTTCCATCCATGCTGTTGCAAAGGGTAGGAGCTCCTTCTTTCTTTCTGCTGCATAGAATTCCATTGTATAAATGTACCATAGTTTTTTGATCCATTCATTTACTGATGGGCACCTAGGTTGCTTCCAGCACTTGGCTATTGTAAATTGTGCTGCTATGAACATTGGGGTGCCTAGGTTCTTTTGGATTGGTGTTTAAGGGTTCTTATGATATAGTCCCAGTGATGGAATTGCAGGGTCAAAAGGCAGATCCATTTTTAGTTTTCTGAGGACATTCCACACTGTTTTCCATAGT
This sequence comes from Phyllostomus discolor, assembly GCF_004126475.2. Classification (NCBI taxonomy): domain Eukaryota; kingdom Metazoa; phylum Chordata; class Mammalia; order Chiroptera; family Phyllostomidae; genus Phyllostomus; species Phyllostomus discolor. The sequence goes on along the minus strand of NC_040909.2, from coordinate 51,842,740 downwards.
GGTTGTACCAGTCTGCAGTCCCACCAATAGTGCACTAGGGTCCCCTTTTCTCCACAACCTCTCCAACACTTGTTGTTTGTTGCTTTGTTTATGATGGCCTTTCTGACTGGTGTGAAGTGGTATCTCATTGTGGTTTTAATTTGTATCTGTCTGATAGCCAGCAATATTGAACATCTTTTCATATGCTCCGAATCCTCTGTATGTCCTCCTTGGAGAAGTGTCTGCTCAAGTCCTTTACCCATTTTTTAATTGGGTTGCTTGTCTTTTTAGAGTGGAGTTGTGTGAGTTTTTTAATATATTTTAGAGATCAAACCCTTGTCTGAGGTATCATTGGCAAATGTTTTCCCATACAGTTGGTTCTCTTTTTATTTTAATACTGTTTTCTTTAGCCGTGCAGAAGCTTTTTATTTTGATGAGATCTCATTTGTTTATTCTTTCCTTTATGTCCCTTGCTCTAGGGGACATATCCGTAAAAATGTTTCTGCTGAAATATCTGAGATTTTCCTGCCTATGTTCTCCTCTATGACTTCAATGGTGTCATGGTTTATATTTAAGTCTTTCATCCACCTTGAATTCATTTTTTGTGTAAGGTGTAAGTTGGTGCTCGAGTTTCATTTTTTTGCACGTAGCTGTCCAGTTCCCCCAACACCATTTGTTGAAGAGGCTATTTTTACTCCATTTTATGTTGCTGCCCCCTTTGTTGAATATTAATTAACCACAGAGACTTGGGTTTATCTCTGGGCTCTCTGTTCTGTTCCATTGGTCCATGTGCCTGTTTTTATGCCAGTGCCAGGCTGGTTTTGATTACAGTGGCCTTGTAATATAGTTTAGTATCAGGTATTGTGATCCCTCCTACTTTACTCTTCTTTCTCAAAATTGCAGCAACTATTCGGGGTCATTTATGGTTCCATCTAAATTTTTGAAGTGTTTGTTCTATGTCTATAAAATATGCCATTGGTACGTTAATAGGTATTGCATTGAATGTGTAAATTTCTTTGGGTAGTATGGACATTTTGATTATGTTAATTCTTCCCACCCCTGAACACTGTATATGTTTCCATTTGTTTGTGTCTTCCTTCATTTCTTTCCTCAGTGTTGTGTAGTTTTTTTGCATACAGGTCTTTTACCTCTTTGGTTGGGTTTATTCCTAGGTATTTTATTTTTCTTTTTGCTATATCAAATGGGATTTTTTTTCTTGATTTCTGCTTCTGTTGTTTCATTGTTGGTGTACAGAAATGTCTTTGATTTCTGGATATTAACTTTGTATCCCACTGTTTTGCCAAATTCATTTATTAGGTCAAGCAGTTTTTGGGCCGAGTCTATAGGATTGTCTATATACACTATCATGTCATCTGCAAACAGTGACAGTTTTGTTTCCTCCTTTCCAATTTGGATGCCTTTTATTTCTTTTTCTTGTCTGGTCATTGTGGCTAAAATTTCCAGTACTATACTGAATAGAAGTGGTGAAAGTGGACAGCCTTGTCTTGTTCCTGATCTTAGTGGAAAAGATTTTAGTTTTTGCTCATTGAGTATGATGTTGGCTGTAGGTCTCTCATATATGGTCTTTATTATGTTGAGAAATGCTCCCTCTATTCTCACTTTGCTGAGTGTTTTTATCATAAATAGGTTCTGTACCTTATCAAATGCTTTTTCTGCAGCTATTGATATGATCATGTGGTTTTTGCCTTTGCTTTTGTTTATGTCATGTATTACATTTACTGATTTGCGAATATTGTACCATCCTTGCGTCCCTGGGATGAATCCCACTTGGTCATGGTATATGATCTTTTTAATGTATTGTTGTATGCGGTTTGCCTATATTTTGTTAAGGATTTTAGCGTCATCCTGAAGTTGATCGGTGATATTGACCTGAAGTTTTCTTTCTTTCTTTGTTGTATCTTTATCTGGTTTTTGGATTAGGATGATGCTGGACTCATAAAAAGAGTTTGAGAGTCTTCCATCTTTTTGGATATTTTGGAATAGTCTGTGAAGGATAGGGGCTAGCTTTTGCTTAAATCCTTTGTAGAATTCTCCTGTGAAACCATCTGGTCCAGGGCTTTTGTGTGTTGGGAGTTTTTTGATTACTGCTTCAATTTCATTTGCTGTTATTGGTCTGTTCAGGCTTTCTGCTTCTTCTTCATTGAGTTTTGGAAGATTATATTTTTCCAGAAATTTGTCCATTTCACTTAGGTTTTCAAATTTCTTGGCATACAGTTCTTCATAGTAATTTCTTACAATCCTTTGTATTTCTGTGGTATCCATTGTAATCTCTCCTCTTTCATTTTTGATTGTGTTTATTTCGGTCTTCTCTCTTTTTTTCTTGATGAGTCTGCTTAAAGGCTTGTTGATTTTGTTTATCTTCTCAAAGAACCAGCTCCTGGATTCATTGATCCTTAGAATTGTGCTTTTAGTCTCTATGTCATTTAATTCTGCTCTGATCTTGGTCATTTCCTTCCTTCTACTTGCTCTGGGCTGTCTATGTTGTTGTTCCTTGAGTTCTTGTAGATGTAGGGTTAGGTTGTTTGTTTGAAACGTTTTCATCTTTTTTAGGTAGGCCTGTATCGCTATTAACTTCCCTCTCAGAACTGCTTTGGCTGTGTCCCATAAGTTTTGGGTTGTTGTGAGTTTGTTTTCATTTGTTTCCAGAAACTTTTTGATTTCTTCCCTAATTTCATTCTTGACCCATTCATTGTTTAATAACATGCTATTTAATCTCTATGATTTTGAGTGTTTTGGTTTTTTTCCCTTGGGGTTGGTTTCTAGTTTTAATCCCTTGTGATCCGAGAAAATGCTTGGTATGATTTCAATTTTCTTGAATTTGTTGAGGCTTGTTTTGTGTCCCTTCATGTGGTCTATCTTTGAAAATGTTCCTTGTGCATTTGAAGAGAATGTGTATTTAGCTTCTTTGGGATGGAGGGCTCTATATACATCAGTTAAGTCCATTTCCTCTAGGGCATTATTCAATGCCACAATATCTTTGTTGATATTTTGTTTGGAAGATCTGTCCATTTTTGACAGTGGGGTGTTAAAATTTCCCACTATAATTCTGTTGCTGTCAATAACTTTCTTGAAGTCCTCTAAGATTTTCTTTATGTATTTGGGTGCTCCTATGTTGGGTGCATATATGTTTACAATGTATATGTCTTCTTGATGGATTCTTCCCTTAAGTATTATGAACTGACCTTCTGGGTCTCTCTTTAGGGCCCTTTTTTGGAAGTCTATTTTGTCTGATATGAGTATCACTACCCCAGCTTTTTTTTTTTTCCCTGCCCATTTTCTTGGAAAATTTGTTTCTAGCCCTTCACTTTCAGCCTGTGTAGGTCTTTTATCCTGAGGTGGGTCTCTTGCAGGCAGCATATGTGAGGGTCATGCTTTCTTATCCATTCAGCTACCCTATGTCTTTTGATTGGAGTATTTAATCCATTTACATTTAAGGTTATTATTGATAGGTACTTATTCATTGCCATTTTACTCCCTTTGTACCTGTGTTCCTCTCTTTCGCTCTCACTCTTCTCCTTCCTTTCCTTAAAGCAGGCTCTTTAGAATCTCTTGCAGAGCTGGTTTGGTGGAGGTGTATTCTTTTAGACTTCTTTTGTCTAGGAAGCTTCTTATTTGGCCTTCTATCTTGATCAAGAGCTTTGCTGGGTAAAGTAGCCTTGATTGCAGACCTCTGGTTCTCATTACTTGGAATATTTCTTGTCATTCTCTTCTGGCTTGGAGCATTTCCATTGAGAAGTCAGCTGCTAGCCTTATCAGGGCTCCCTTGTATGTTACTTCCTGTTTCCCCCTGATGCCTTTAAGATTCTCTCTTTGTCTTGAAATTTTGCCATTTTAATTATAATGTGTCTTGAGTTGGGCCTCTTTGGGTTCTTCTTGATTGGGACTCTCTGTGTTCCTTGGATTTGTGTGACTTTTTCTCTCATCAAAATAGGGAAGTTTTCCATCATTACTTTTTCAAATAGGTTTTCTATCCCTTGCTCTTCTTCTTCTGGTATCCCTATTATATGGATATTACTACGTTTCATATTATCTTCCATTTCTCTTAATCCCTCTTCATTCTTTCTGAGTCTCTTTTCCTTTTCCTGCTTTTTCTGGTTGTTTTTTTCTAGTTTGTCCTCCAATTCACTGCTCCGATCTTCTGCTTCATCAATCCTGCTTTTCATGCCTTCTACGGTGTTCTTCAATTCAGATATTGTATTCTCCATTTCCTCTTGGCCCTTGTTGATAGTTTCTGTTTCCTTTTTCATGTTGATATGGTTTGCAGTGAGTTTGTTGTAGTTTCCCTGTAGTTTCTGGTAGCTCTTTGTGAGCTCATTGAGCTTCCTGATAATCATTTCTTTGAACTCAGTATGTGATAGTTGAGTTGCCTTTATTTCATTTAGCATTCTTTCTGCGGCTTCCTCCTTTCCCTTCATTTGGGGATTGTTTCTTTGTCTTCTCATTATTTGTGAGACTCTTCTTGTTAGCCTCTGTTTCTTAAATTGATCTCTTCTGGTTCCCTGGGTTTATGGTGTGAACTTCTGTGGTAGAATACCTGCGAGATTCAGTGGTGCAGTCTCCTTCTGGTATCTTGGTGTTCACAGCTTCCCCCTACTCTTTCTTGTGATCAGTTGGAGGGGTAAGGCAAAATGCTTTAAGACAGCAGGAGAGTATTCTATGATATTTACAGTAGCAGCCAGTAGAGAAGAGATAGTAGATGTTTTGGCTATGTATTGTGTTAACCATGATCTTCCATCCCACTAGCCACTTTTTAGAAAGGATGGAAAAAAGATAAGACTCTTGTTGGGGAGGAAAGGATTATGAGTTGGATCTAGAAAGCAGTGAGGCTGTGGGAGGTCAGATTTTGAAGTAGGGTGACAGTAAAGAATAGTAAATAGGTGTAGTGTGTGAAAGAATAGTTAACCACTACAGTAATAGAGTTCAGGAAACCTCAAAGTGGGTTGAGATCTGGGAGGGGTGTTGTGTAGTATTTACAATTGTATGGAATAGGTCTTATTTACAGTAACATTAGAGCCACAATCACATGGCAAAATCTATGAGATCTAGATAACAAGAACAGGGAGTATAGAACCTTGAGTAGTGTACTAATGGAACACAAATGAAGGACAGTAAATTAGCAATACACTATGAATAACAGGGGAAACCTATCAAACAATACAGTATAACCAGTCAAACAAAGAAGACTATACAGAAAGAAGAGGAAAACCAAAATACTATTAAAATAAAAAATGTAAGAATAATGAAAAAGATAATACAAATATGCAATAACTTGCAGTTTCAAAAAAAGGAAAAAGCAGAAGATGGAATGAAGAAGAGATAAATTTGGAAAGGAAGGAATAATACTAGAATGAAAGAAAGAGAAGCATCAGGAATTGAGAGATATAAAAATAATAAGAATTAAAAAATAAAAAGTTACTTTAAAAAAGATAAAATCAAACAAACAAACAAACAAAAAAAACCTCTTGTTGGTTTCTAACTGACCAAATCAGTTTTTCTGGTCTTGGTGGCTTCAGCAGGCTGAGGGGCGATTGGAATCGCTTTTCTCCCTTCCCAGTCAGAACTCAGTCAGTCTCTCAAGTACTGTCTCCAGGGCTAGCTGCATGGTCTCCCCAAAGCCAGTCTGGTGCCTCTCCGCAGGGCCCTGGGTGTGAGTCTGGGCGCTCCCAAGCCCGCTCTCCAGAGCTCACCGCCATGGGCTCTGGGATCCTGCAGAGCGCCCACACCTTTTCCAGGTTCACGGTGTGAACTCTGGGGATCCCGAGGGGCACGCACTTCTCCCTGAGTTCACAGCCTGGGCATGGGGGATCCCGTGGAATGCCCGTGCCTTTTCCATGTTCAATGCTGTGGGGTCTGGGTCTTCCACAAAACCACACTCCAGGTTGGGGGCGCAGGCGCATGGCCAAACCAGGTTGCACAGGCTGGGGCACACACTCTTCCCAGGGCTATGTGTGGGTGCTTGTAGCCCCTGTGTGATTGTCTCTCAGTCCTCACCCCCATCTCTGTGCCTTCAAGCAATGAGGCCTGAGGCCTCCCCCGAGCTGCTCAATCCTTGTTTGGCCGGGGAGGGAGTGGTTGACCCTGCTCTCTCCCAAGTACCCTGAGGCAGACCAGGGAGCACCAGGCCTGGGGGCTGCAACCTCCCTGGTCCCCGAGCTGATCCCTGGGCCCTTATTATCCTGAAGTAGTCTCCTTACCGTCTGGTTTTTCAATGTCCACTATAATTTTTGATGTCTTATTTTCATAAATGTTGTGATATTGTTGGCTTTTTGCTCTGTTCCTCTGTAGATTGATTAGTTTTTCTCCCATGCGTAGGGGGGAGTGGAATCTGCTCCCTCCTACCATGCCGCCATCTTTCTCCTCATTAAAAATTTTTTTAACTAGAGAATTCAATAGGCTGGTGCAACAAATTGAAATTGATCACATTCAAAACATAAAAATCAGGGTCAGCTCAAAAGCTGATGAAGAAACTGTTTAAACACAAAATTTACCAAGTATTAAAAGACTATCAATATTTTTCAAAATAACTTTTTATTTTTTAATTAGAGTGGACATACAATATTACATTAGTTTCAGGTGTATGATCCAGTGATTAGACATTTATAGAACTTACAAAGTGTTCACCCCAGTGAAACCAGTGCCCCTCTGACACCATACAGAGTTATCAGAGCACCACTGACTGGATTCCCTGTGTGCACTTGACACCCCATGACAGGTCTATAACTACCAGTGTGCTCCTTAACCCCTTGACTTTTTTCACCTATCTCCCAGACTCCACTACAATCTGGCATCAATATGTTCTCCATATCTAAGAGTCTATTTCTATTCTGCTTGTTTGTTTGTTTTGTTCTTTAGATTTAACATGTAAGTGAAATCATCTGGCATTTGTCTTTCTCTGTCTGACTCATTTCACCCAGCACAGTACCCTCTGTGTCCATCCATGTTGTTGCAGATGGCAAGATTTTATTCTGTTTTAAGGCTGAGTCATATTCCATTGTATATATGCACTGCTTCTTTATACAGTCACCTGTTTATAGACACTAAGGTTGCTTCCACACTTTGGCTATTGTAAATAATGCTACAATGAACATATGGCTGTGTATATCTTTTCAATTTAGTGTTTGGGGCTTCTTTAAATGAATACTCAAAAGTGGAATTGCTGGGTCCTTCTTTTCCCTTATTGTAGCCATTGATTTTCTTAAATATATTTTATTGATTATGCTATTACAGTTGTCCTATTATCTCCCCGTCACTCCCCTCCACCCTGCATACCCTCTCCCACCCACATTGCCCCCCTTTAGTTCATGCCCATGTGTCATACTTATAAGTTCTTGACTTCTACATTTCCCATACTATTCTTACCCTCCCCTTGTCTATTTTCCACCTACCATCGATGCTACTTATTCTCTGTACCTTTTCCCCGTCTCTCCTCCTCCTACTCCCCTGTTGCTAACCCTCCATGTGATCTCCATTTCTGTGGTTCTGTTCCTATTCTAGCTGTTTGCTTAGTTTCTTTTGGTTTTGTTTTAGGTGTGGCTGTTAATCATTGTGAGTTTGCTGTCATTTTACTATACATGTTTTTTATCTTCTTTTTCTAAGTCCCTTTAACATTTCATAAAATAAGGGCTTGGTGATGATAAACTCCTTTAACTTGACCTTGTCTGAGAAGGAATTTATCTGCCCTTGCATTCCAAATAATAGCTTTGCTGGATAGAGCAATCTTGGATGTAGGTCCTTGCCTTTCATGATGTGAAACACTTTTCAGCCCCTTCTTGCCTGTAAGGTCTCTTTTGAGAAATCAGCTGACAGTTTGATGGGAACTCCTTTGTAGGTAAGTGTCTCCTTTTCTCTCGCTGATTCTAGGATTCTCTCCTTCTCTTTAATCTTGGCTAATGTAATTATGATGTGCCTTGGTGTGTTCCTCCTTGGGTCCAACTTCTTTGGGACTCTCTGAGCTTCCTGGACTTCCTGGAAGTCTTTTTCCTTTGCCAGATTGGGGAAGTTCTTCTTTATTATTTGTTCAAATAACTTTTCAATCTGTTGCTCTACCTCTTCCCCTTCTGGTACCCATATAATTCGGATGTTGGAACATTTAAAGATGTCCTTGGAGGTTCCTAAGTCTCTCATTTTTTTGAATTCTTATTTCTCCATTCTTTCCTGTTTGGTTGTTTCTTTCTTCCTTCTGGCCCACTCCATTGATTTGAGTCCCAGTTTCCTTCCAATCACTATTGGTTCTCTGTACATTTTCCTTTATTTCACTTAGCATAGCCTTCATTTTTTTTCATCTAATTTGCGACCAAATTCAACCAATTCTGTGAGCATTCTGATTACCAGTGTTTTGAACTGTGCATCTGATAGGTTGGCTATCTCTTCATCGCTTAGTTGTATTTGTTCTGGAGCTTTGATCTGTTCTTTCATTTGGGCCATTTTTTTTTTGTCTTGATGTGCCTCTTATGTAATGAGGGGTGGAGCCTTAGGTGTTCATCAGGGCGGGGCAACCCAATCGCTGAGTTGTTACGTTGTATGTGGGGCTGGGGTCAGAGAGGGAACAATGGTGCTTGCTGTGCTCTCTGCTGATTTCAGTCCCTTCCACCACTTCCCCCAAGCAAACTGGGCCTTTCTGGTGCTGATTCCTGGGTGGGTGGGCTTGTGTATGTTCTAGGACCCAGTGGGTCTCCCCAACAAACTCTCCTGTGAGTCTGAGAGTCTCTCCCAGCACCTCAACCTCCACAGGTTTTTTTCAATCGGTGTTTTTTTGCTTTGTTTTGTTTTTTAATATATTGTATTGATTATGCTATTACAGTTGTCCCATTTCCCCCTTTCACTCCCCTCCACCCTGTATACCCTCTCCCACCCACTCCACCCCTTTAGTTCATGTCCGTGTGTCATACTTATAAGTTCTTTAGCTTCTACATTTCTCATACTATTCTTACCCTCCCCCTGTCTATTTTCTACCTACCATCTATGCTACTTATTCTCTGTACCTTTTCCCCCTCTCTCCTCCTCCCACCCCCCTGTTGCTAACCCTCCATGTGATCTCCATTTCCGTGGTTCTGTTCCTGTTCTAGTTGTTTGCTTAGTTTCTTTTGGTTTTGCTTTAGGCGTGGCTGTTAATAATTGTGAATTTGCTGTCCTTTTACTATACATGTTTTTTTAATCTTCTTTTCTTAGATAAGTCCCTTTAACATTTCATAAAATAAGGGCTTGGTGATGGTAAACTCCTTTAACTTGATCTTATCTGAGAAGCACTTTATCTGCCCTTCCATTCTAAATGATAGCTTTGCTGGATAGAGCAATCTGGGATGTAGGTCCTTGTCTTTCATGACTTGGAATACTTCTTTCCAGCCCCTTCTTGCCTGTAAGGTCTCTTTTGAGAAATCAGCTGACAGTCTGATGGGAACTCCTTTGTAGGTTACTGTCCCCTTATCTCTTGCTGCTTCTAGGATTCCCTCCTTCATTTTTACCTTGGCTAATGTAATTATGATGTTCCTTGGTGTGTTCCTCCTTGGGTCCAACTTCTTTGGGACTCTGAGCTTCCTGGACTTCCTAGAAGTCTATTTCCTTTGCCAGATTGGGGACATTCTCCTTTATTATTTGTTCAAATATGTTTTCAATCTGTTGCTCTACCTCTTTCCCTTCTGGTACCCCTATAATTCAGTTGTTGGAATGTTCAAAGATGTCCTGGAGGTTCCTAAGTCTCTCCTCATTTTTTTTTTAATTCTTATTTCTCCATTCTTTCCTGTTTGGTTGTTTGTCTTCCTTCTGGTCCACTCTATTGTTTTGAGTCCCAGTTTCCTTCCCATCACGATTGGTTCCCTGTGCATTTTTCTTCATTTCTTTTATGGTAACCTGCATTTGTTCATCTAATTTGAGACCATAAACCAATTCTGTGAGCTTCCTGATCACCAGTGTTTTGAACTGTGCATCTGATAGGTTAGCTATCTCTTGGTTGCTCAAAAGGATGAGTTCTGGGGCACTGATTTGTTCTTCTGTTTGAGCCATCTCTCTTTCTCTCTCTCTCTCTCTTTTGGTCTGGTCACTCCCGTTTCGGTGAGGGGTGGAGCCTTAGGTGTTCACCAGGGCTAGGCACCCCAGTCACTAGATTGTGATGTTGTATGTGAGGGCAGGGTCGAAAGGGACAATGGCAGTAGCTCCATTCTCCATGGCACCTCAGTCCCTTCCCTGGGATCCTTGGTTGCGCGGTCTGCCCTGCTCCACAATCACTGCCTCACTGGGTCTGCCAGCTGCTGCATGCGTACTCAGAGTCCACCCACTGCGATCTTGCATGCCCCAGATGCCTTATGCACTCTCAGTTGCCTTATGCTCCCCCAGTTGCCTTATGTGCCCAATTCTCCCTGTTCTCCACGCCGCTACCCGAGCCTGGCTGCTCATCTCCACCCCTCCTACTGGTCTGGATGAACAGGTCTATTTCAACTTCTTGGCTGTCCGACTTCCATTCAGCTAAATTTTCTGTCAGGGTGTTATTCTGCCTCTAAATTGTTGTTGTTCCAATCTTGGTTGTGCGTAGAGGTACAGTGCATCCACCTATGCCCCCATCTTGGCCAGAAGTCCTCCAATCGGTGTTTTGAGGCTTTATTTCCTGGCGCTGGAACCTTGGGTTGCTCAGTCTGTCTCACTCCCCAGTTTCACCTGGTTTATCTGTGCAGGAATGTGGTACAGCCCAGTCAGCCAGCTATCTTGTGTGCTGCACCCCTCCACAATCCGCTGCCTCGCTGGGTCTGCCTGCTGCTGCCTTGCACGCCTGGGGGCCACCAGCCACCGCTTTTTTTGCCATGATCCCTATCTGCCTGACTCCACCCCTCCTACTGGTCTGGATGAATATGTCTGTTTTAACTTCTTGGTTGTCGGACTTGCATACAGTTTAATTTTCTATCAGTACCGGTTGTTTTTTTGTTTCTAAATTTTTGTTGTCCTTTTTTGATTGTGCAAGGAAGCACAGTGTGTTTACCTATGCCTCCATCTTGGCCAGAAGTTGCAATTGTTTTAAAGTCTGTTTTGCCTGATATGTGTTGCTACCTCAGCTTTGTTGTTTTGTTTCATTTCCATTTCTATGAAATATCTTTCTCTATCCCTTTGTTTTCAGTCTGTGTGTGTCTTTTGAACTGAAGTCAGCCTCTTACAGACAGCATATATAAGGGTCCTCTTTTGTTATTCATTCAGCCACCTTATGTCTTTTGATTGGAACATTTAATCATCTGCATTTAAATTAACTGTTGATAGATATGTATTTACTTATTTAGTTATATGCCATTTTATTATTCATATTTTTTTTCTCCTTTCTTCTTAATGAAAACCCTTTAACATTTCCTGTAATACTGGTTTGGTGTAATGAACTTCTCATGTGGGAAGCTCTTCATCTGTCCTCTGATTCTAAATGATAACTTTGCTGGGTAGAATAATCTTGATTGCAGGTCCTTGCTTTTCATCACTTTGAATATTTCATGCCAATTCCTTCTGGCCTGATAAGCTTCTGTTGAGACACTGGTCTTACGGGAGCTCCCTTGTAGGTACCTAACTGCTTTTCTCTTGCTGCTTTTAAGATGTTCTCTTTGTCTTTACCCTTTGCCATTTTAATTATAATGTGTCTTGGTGTGGGTGAAAGGCCATCAAGATCTTAATCTCAAAACAATCCAGATGTGAAAACTATGGCAGAAAGAAATCAAGCAATTGCCCATGGGCAGTGATAGCTCAAGTCCTTGGCAGAGGCCAGGTTGGAACCCAGAACTTCCTCGCTCCAAACAGGAGGGTCAAGGGGTCAAGGCCACCTTCCCTGAACACCATTCACCACCTTGTATACAGCCACTGCCAACAGTAATAGGGGATCCAGGTCCCCAGTCCCAACAGGGCCTACTGAGTGATGTCTTGAAACTTGAGTCCTGCTTCTTCCTGAAAACACAAGCTAGACACTACCTTGGGAACACTGTGGGGAGCTGTCAGGCCTCGTACTGAGCGAACACTCCAAACCACAGATGGTGAGGCCAAGACCCAGGAGAGGAGGGCACCTGCCCAAGTCACCGCATCTTATAAGTCCAGCCAGGACAGCAGCTCCAGGCCCCCTGACTTCTTTCTCAACCTTGCACAAATGAACGAAATGTCAGTCTTTATCGTCAGGAGGCCTGGCTCAGATTGCAGCTCTGTAATCTATCTACTGTGTAAACCCAGGCAAGTAACATGCCTCTCCAAGTTTGTTCCCTCTGATGCAAAACCAGAAGATATGCCCTACTTTCCAGTGTTGTTATGCAGTGGCAGTGAGGAACCTATAAACATCTCACCCCACTCCCTGAAATCCGGCTCCCCTCTGGGTCCCACCCCAAGCAGTGCTTGATGAACTTGCAGACACTCCTAAAATATTTGTCTAGAGAATGGTGGGTAAGGCCATATGAATAGTAATGCTAAGTATGAGATAAGCCAAATTTTAGAGCAGAAACATGGGGAGAAAGGATACCCATTCACCTAATAGAGCAATCCTTTCACAGAAGAACCAACTAAAAGAAGCCTTTTACACTCCTGGGGCATTGGCTTGAATTCCTGATGGGCTGAGGGTGGCACAAATCATCAGGAAAGATCAGGAAGGCAGCAGAAAGAACAGGATTACTGTGGAAACACAGGTGGGGACACAACTTTTTGGTACAAGTAGTTCCAAAGCAATCCAACTTTGAGACTGGAGGGCTGGTCTGATGTTGGGGTATGAAAACTTGAACAAATAGGGTGGGCACACACGCACACAAACCTACCTTTAAAAAGTGCCAAAACTCCAGAGCTGCCCTCTGGAGAATCCTGCTGGCTCCTACCAATTGTTTATTCATTCATCCACCAAGGATTTGCTGTGCACCTTCTTTGGGCCAGGCCCAGGACTGGGACTGGGACTGTGGCTGCATTGGTGACCAAGAGCAACACAGTCCTTGATTTCATTTGTGATTGAGACAAAACCAATAGTCATAAAGTAGCCACCGATGTAGGGGGTGTACCAAGGTCATGGTGTCTCTTTCTAGGACCACTTTCGACACCAAGTTTGTGGTTTTCCACACCAATTCTCTGACACCATCTGGGTGTCAAACAACTCAATTCAATTTGATTCAATTCTAACACTAACACTTGGGGTTAATGCAACCCTGTAGGTTTAGGGCAAGAAGGTTTTCAGCTCAAAAAGTTATGAATTCATTAGAAGTGGTTGTGAGTATCCTGTCTAGGTTTTCCTGCTCATTCCCACTGTGATTATTTGTCTCCCCAGCCACCCCCGATCCCAACCCAGAAGCTTCCCAAGGGAACGGTCTAGTTTAGTTTAGTTCAGTTTAGTTTTGCTTCCTGCTGTACATACCCCTGTGCGTAGGTCATTATGGACTCAAAATATATTGATACGTAAACAAATCGATGCATCCTATACCACCTAAGGACTCACACCCCAGCCCATAAATATCTTACCAGCAGACTGCCCCAGAAACAGAAATGCCACCATTAAACATCACTCCTGGGAATTAAGAATTCTCTTATGGGGAACCAAGAAAGCTGTAATAGTTTCAAATTACAAATGCTTGGGGCTTTACAGTTTACCAAGAGCTTTCCTTCATAACCTATGAGTTATAGATAAGGGAAGGGAAGCTTGGAGAGAGGGGCAGTAACCTAGTCACACCTTCAGGATTTGAACCCAGGTCTCTGGACTCTGGGTGGGTGCTGAGGGGTTTCTTCATGCAGAGTGCAAGTGTGTGCATTCTGCAGGGACCAGGCTCTGGGAGGCAGGGCCAAAGAGGTAAGGAGAAGCAGTGAAAGAGCGTAGTGGAGCAGCTGGCACTCACAGAGCTGCCTGGACAGCTTCATGCTAAGCCATCTAGCCAGATTCCTCTCAGCAGTCCCCCCAGGGCAGCCCCAGAGCTGGGCACTGTTGCAGTCACACCCACTGGAGGGAGACAAGGGGACAGGAAAGAACAAGCAGTGAGCTCAGCTGGGAACTGCTGAGAGCAGAGAGACTTCTTGGCAGTGCCTCCACTCTAGGGGAGGAGAAAGGGGCTGGGCCATCCACTGGAAGCCTCGGCCTGCAACTGGGAGGCCAGGCCAGACCAGACCAGGCCTGCAGTGCAGACACAGGACAGAGGTGAGTCAAGGAATCCGGGCTAAGGGATGGGGGCGACTAACCAGATCACCTAGGAAGTGACCTTCCCCGTGGCTCCCAGTGACTCTGAGCCTGCTTTCTTTCACTGGACACTTATCTACTAGATACCACCTTTAGGCCAGGCCCTGTGCGAAGTGTTAGAGCCACAGCATGAAGGTGACAAAGACCCCTGCCCTATGGAGCTCACCTTTTAGTAGGGAGAGACAGCAATAAACAAAAACATAATAACTGACTAAATTATCTTGTATGGTAGGACAAGGCAAAAAGGAAAAAGTAGAGAAGAGCAAGGGTATTTGGGAATGTCAGGGGTGGTGAGGGTGGGGGCAGCCTCCCTGAGAAGGTCTGAAAGAGGTAATTAAGAAGCCAAGGATATCTCCGGGAAACAGTGTTTTAGGCTGAGAGTTTCCAGGGACAGGACAGCCCTGGCAGAGGCTGCAGGTGAAGGCTGAATCCCTGAGTGTTCACTGCAGGAGGCAGCAGCAGTTGGAGAGGAGGGAGCAGGAGGCAGAAAGGAGGTGGGGCAGGAAGAGAGGAGACGAGCTGCGTGGCCTTGCAGGAATCCAGGGGGCCCCTGGACGTGCCAGGCCCCTTGTAAGCACCCCCACGGCCCAGCCCCCCACTTAGGGGCATGGGTTTGGAAGGCTGCTTATGAATCCAATTTGTCTCGCTGGCCATGAGAACTTACAACAGCAGTGTCGAACTCATTTTCACCTCACTAGGGGCCACATCAGCCTTGCAGTTGCCTTTGAAGGGCTGAATATAATTTTAGGACTGTATAAACTACTCCTTAACTAAGGGCAAGGAGCTCTACAAGGTTGCCTCCCTTTGAAGGCAACCATGGGGCTGATGTGGCCCCCAATGAAAATGAGTTTGACACCCTGCCTTATAAGTCTCCTCCCTTCCTGTCCTCTCCATAAACCAGTCATGATAACAGTGGTGTATCTGCAGGGCGGTGGTGAAAAAGAATGGGAATCAAAGTAGTGGCCACCTGCTGAAAAGATTTAGAGTGCCTCCTGTGAGGTAACTCTTGGGACCCAAGAAAAAGCAGAGCCAGTCCCTCAGGCACTTGTGGCCTTGGGGGAGGGACATTTGAGTCAATAAGAAATTGTTCCTTGTTGTCCACTCATAACACTGGGTGGGAGCCGTGAATGGTGCCACAGCCAGGAAGGTGTCTTAGAGGTAGGGTCCCTGGAGGCTGGGGCTGAGTAGGAACAGGAAGGGACAAAGCAGAGGGCAAGTGCAGGAGGAAAGGAAGATCATGAGCTCCATGCCACAAAGGGGGAGGGAGGGGAGAGGGGATTCGAGGAGCAAGTTCCAAGCAAGAGAGGAAAACAATGTGATTGTAGTTTAAAAATCCATTGGGCAGCTGGAAGAACAGACGAGAGAGACATTGAGACCAGGTGAAAGACGACAGTGGCCTGGGTGGTAGCCTCAGGGATGGAGGGAGCAGATGGATTTGAGAGGCTGAGAAGTAGAACAGACTGTGCCCAGTAGCTGCCTTGCTGTGGGAAAGGCCAGGGGTTCTCTGTGAAGGATGCAGGGTCCACCTTGGCTATGAGGGACACACAGGGCTCCCAGGAGAACACTTCAGAGGCAAGGAGGAAACTGTCTCCCCTTAGCTCCACAGTACCCCTCCAGGCTCACAGAAATGGGCAAATAAGCCTAGGACTTAGGGGACCAGGGGGCTGGGACCACAGGTTCCCCCACTGAGCCCCCAAAGCAGAGCTATAGCATAGACAAAGCGTGTACTTTGTGACCGACTTCATCCAATGCCTGGCCACCTCCAGATGGGCAGCTAGAGGCTACGCAATTAATCTCCCTAAGATTAATTTTCTTCATATGTGACCTTCTTTGACTTTTCATGAGGATCTCCCCAGACAGTGCTTGCAACACAAGCTACAGTGGGGAGAGCATGAGTTCTGTGGTTTGTTCCTATCCAAATCTTGGCTGATGTGTACTGAACTACCATTTATTGAGCAATTTTGCACACGACACAAAACAAGGTCAGGTACACTGCTGTGTGCCCACGGGGAGGAACGTGGGGGTGGAGCAGCACTGAGTATCTAAGAGGAGTTACTTTCCTCCACCAAGCAGCCTCTGGCTGACACTCAGCCCTGGGCAGTTCCTCCTGCACACAGGCTCTGGGCACCACCCTGGCTCAGAGTAGTGGGGCCAGAAGTATGGCAGTCCTGCTTATCCTCGGGGTGTCTGTTCCGTGACCCCTGTGGATGCCCAAAACCGTCAATGGTACTGAACTCTATAGACACTACGATTTTTCTTGTGCATACCTGTAATCAACTTTAATTGATAAATTAGGCACAATAAAAGATTAACAGCAATAATGAATAATAAAATACAATTATAACAATATACCATAATAAAAGTTACCTGAATGTGGTCTCTCAAAATCTTATTATACTGTACTCACCTTTTCACATAAAGGAAGCACTTTACAGCTTCTCTTCAGCATGTCCAAATTGCCAGCATTACTGCTCTTGAGCTTTGGGGCCATTATTAAGTAAAACAAGGGTGACTTGACCACAAGCTCTGTGATGCTGACAGTTGATCTGGTAACCGAGACCGCTACCACGTGACTAACGGGTCGGTGATGTGCACAAAGGGAGGGTTTGCATCTTGGGTAGAACAGAGCTGAACTCGAGAGATTTCATCATGCTCTGCAGAATGTTCCACAATTTAAAGCTTATAAATTGTTTATTACTGCAATTTTCCATTTAATACTTTTAGATCATGCTTGACCTCGGATAATCGAAACTATCAAAAGCAAAACCTCAGATTAGGGAAAGCCACTTATCTCTTCTCAGACACCAGGCAGATGCAGGCCAGAATGGGCAGCCCAGTGCACCGAGTATCGATGGGGGATCCCTGGAGCAGGAAAGTGCACCCCGACATAGAGAGTGAGAGGCACCAGCAGTCCTTCGACGTGGAAAGACTCACCAACATCCTTGACGGAGGTGCCCAGAACACTGAACTCAGGAGGAAAGTCGGTAAGAGGAAGATGGGGAAAGGGGCATCTGCCTCCTTCAAATAGCAAAGTTTATTCTCAAAATTCAGCTGTTACAGATTCATTTCTCTGAACTCTAAGGCATCTTTAACATGCCATTATGAGCCAATCTGAGGGATAGAAGAGTCCTGGGCAGCAGATGACCAGGATGCTGGTTTTTGTTCTGCCACTGCCTAGCTCAGTAACCTTGAACAAGTCACTTTCCCAGCTCTGGGCCTCAGTCATCTCATCTATCAAATGACAGTAGTGTGACTTCCTTTCCACATCCATGAGGCAAGTGGGTGGGAAAATTTGAAGGTGCCAAGAACCTCACTCAGGCTCCTAAGCATACTGTTGTCTATTCCTGGCAGAGAACATCATCGACAATGACCCAGTGTTTAGCCTGAAGGATAATTATTTCATGAACCATTATGAGCGTTACGAAGCTGCTGTTAAGAAGAAATTCCACATCCAGATGATAGCACAGCACCTGGGCTGGTTGGAAGAGAGTCGTGAATTGGCTTATGCTTTCAGGTGCTCACTCCAAGGGCAGCCCCACCAGAGAGGAATTCACCTGGGATCACCCAGAGCCCCAGCCCCATGAGCTATCTTCCCCAACAAAGGCAATGCTTATTGGGAAAGCAAGATGTGAGGTGCCCCTCCCCTCCTGCACCCTGCTCAGGTGAGGGTACCTGAGACCCTGGCTCTAATGGGCTGCTCAACCACAGCATCTTTCCCCCACAGAGCTGTTTCTGGAGACATGGGCTTAGGTTTACACTACATCTTCCTGAAAGCCATCAGAAGCCTGGGCTCAGAGGAGCAGGTAGCCAAATGGGCCCCACTCTGTGACAACTTCCAGATCATCGCAACATACGCCCAGACAGAACTGGGACATGGTGAGCCAGAGCTGCTGCATGCAGTGCACAGTGCCAGGGCCCATTCAGGTCTCAGGAGTCACAGATTTGTATGTTGAATGTGGAAACGTTAGTGTAGATGGCAGACAAGGGTCTGGAGGAAGGGGTGGTGTCTTTTTCTAATTCATATAAACAATGTATGAGCTCACAGTGGGGCAAGTCTCTCCTTCTGGAAGTCAGGAAACATTCCTTGTCCCCCACACAGCCCATGGGTAAAAAGAGAGCGGTCCCTCTAAGTACAGCTGTGAGGTACCCCCAGTGATACTGGGCTGCAGCCTGAGAGTTCCAAACCCACCTGGACACTGCTCCTCAGGTGAGATTCCCACCCTGGCCTGATGTCTAACTGCCCTCCTTGATTCCAAGGGACGTATCTTCAGGGACTGGAGACTGAAGCCACCTACAGTGCAGACACCCAGGAGTTTGTGCTGCATAGCCCCACGATAACTGCCACCAAATGGTGGCCAGGTGACTGTGAGTATCCATCTATCACCCAGTCCCATCCATCCCCAAGGAGAACCAAGCTGGATGGCAGAACATCACTGACTTTGATGTTTTTGATGTTCAACAGACCTCAGATTGATTCCTTGCTCTAGGTTAGTGACCTTGGGCAAGTCAATTCACCTCTCTGAGCCACAGGTTCTTACTCTGTTAAATAGGTGGGCTATGAAGGATTTTATCAGTGGGTGGCTGAGAGGCCCCAAGGGAACTTTGAAGTAGCTGGGGAAATTGACCCAACCTTTGAGGGATGAGGGCCAAAGCCTCTGTCACACACACTGCCCCCCACACAGACATGGCTTAGCCCCTGGCACTCCCCACAATCCAAGTTCCTCTCATCTCCGAAAGCTTGCCACCAGACAGAAAACACAGCACTAGGATTAGAGTGGGAAAAACATCCCTACCAGCCCTGGCTCCTGCCCTGGCTCCTGCCCCACCATCCGTGCCAATCAGGCTAACAGCACTGCACCTCCCGTGGCCACCAGGTGGCGTCTGCGCCATGCTGTGCTGTGCTTCCCTGAGGCTCAGTGATGAGCCAAGTCCCAAGGAAGCAGGCTCACAGAGGGGCTCTTCCTCCAATTTGACAATACACCTGCGAGGACACATCTGTGGCACTTGGGGACCCATTGACGAACACTTATATGGAAAAAATATATACAATGAATTGAGGAGTCCAAATGAAAAGCAGAGAGAGAGATGGAGAGGTGAGAGACTAACAGAGGGAAAAAAGAGGCAGAGAGGAGAAACATGAGAGAGCAATGAGAGGGGACAGACAGGGAGAGGGAGAGAGAGGATAGAAAAGGAAAGGGATGAAAGACAGAATGAGAATGAAAAAGAATGAGAATGAGTGCTATCAAAATTGCAGAGAAAAGTAACTAGCCTTTGAAATCAGGCAGAGTTTAAATCCCAGCTCTGCCTTCCCCAGGCCAATAAACTTGAGTGGTCACTCAGCTCTATGGGCCTCAGTTTCCTTATCTGGAAATTGGGACTCACCACCCTACCCTGTCCTGTAAGAACTGGAAAGCACCAGCATGGGGTCTGGCACCACCTGGAGTTTAATAAATGGTAATTATCTGTATTGATTACAATCAGGTTGATGGTAGAGTCACTTATTAATAGGTTTTTGAGGACAGAGAAAACAAAAAGCTTGCTCATTTCACAGTGCTTTAGCAAGTTACTGCTAGATTTATTTGGCTTCTGGGGCGTAGTTCTTCCTCTCAGTGGGGTGGGGGCAGTGGCGAGCACATCTCCCTGTGACACAGGACCCCTGTTCATGCCATGCACCCTCACATACATACCCCAGCAGCTCTGACATCAAGGTCCTGTCTCCTTGATGCCAAGGAAAATGACTCAAGGGCACACACTTCAGTCAGAAGACTGTCGTACAGCCAAACTTTAATAGATGACAAGCTTTCCCAGACTGTTGCATTTGGGCCCATAGTCTTTGTCAGGCTTTCACTTCAAAGGAAGGAGCATCCAAAGGGTGCGGAAAGCTTTGATCCCCTCAATGTCCCCATCAGCCTCCTCGAGCTTCCTGCCCCATGGGGGCCCTGCCTATGTAATTGTAGGGTGCCTTGCTACACAAACCTGACATAGACACAAGCCCCTATACCACCTGCCACCATATGGCTCTCCATAAATCCCTCCAACCCAGTGTATTCTACAATCAGACACACATTAAAGCTCTTTGGTGGTTTCAGACATTTCTAAGAATAAGTCAAGGCCATGTGAATTGAGGGAAACCCTGAATGAGCATCCCTTTGTACCCTGGATGCTACCTCATCCATGGGCCAGCCCCAACAAGCCCATCCAGTCCTCAAACTTCTGATAATGTTGTTCCCTCTGCTTTCACACACTTCCCCATGTGACACCCTTAGGAAACACCCCTTACCCTCAGAGCTCCTTGTGATCCTCCCCTGACCCACAATCTCTGAGGCAAATGAAACTACCCCCCATTGGGCCTCATAAAACACTCTGCCCTTCCCCATGCCACCACACTGGTACTCCTAACCCATTAGACTGGCTCACATCCAGGCTTCTGATGGAGAGGGTTAGCCTGTCTGCTCTGTGCACCAGGGCCTCACAGACCAGAGATAACACTCAGCCTCTTACCTCTGCCTTCAGTGGCACGGTCAGCCACCCACGCCCTGGTCCAGGCCCAGCTGATCTGCTCTGGAACCCGGCGGGGCATGCATGCCTTTATTGTGCCCATCCGGAGCCTCCAGGACCACACTCCACTGCCAGGTAAGGCCTAATGCCCCCTCCACGACCCCAGGCAGAAGGAGATCCCCTACTAGCTCTCCCTGTCCAGGCGCTTCAGATGTCCATGGAAGAAGCTGGGACATATCAACCTTGGGCAGGGAGGGGTCTAGTTGGACTACCTGGTCCTAACTAGATGGGTGATCTTGAACAAGATTCTGCATGTCTGTCCTCAGCCTGATGAGTGTCACAGTAACACCTCAGTGTCACAGGCTGCTGTGAGGCTCAGGAGCTGTAGTGTGTGTGTGTGTGTGTGTGTGTGTGTGTGTTGCCCAGCACACAGCAAGCACTCGACTGACCAACTCCATCTCCTTCTAGGAATCACTGTTGGAGACATTGGGCCCAAGATGAACTTTGAACACTCGGACAATGGCTTCTTGAGACTAGACCACGTGCGGATCCCCAGGGAAAACATGCTGAATCGCTTTGCAAAGGTAGGGATCTGGGGAGTCTGTAGGCCTGCACTGCCCGGAGAGGGGACAATGGCCCACTGCAGGCTGCTGCTGGCTCTGGATCCTCCTCCATAGAACTGAGTTGGGGCATTTCTCCCCCAGAGGCTCTGGTGTCCCACAGACCTGTAAAACCCCAGCTTAGGAGCTGTGTGATCTTGGGCAAGTCTCTTGGCCCTCAGAGTTCTCATGGGTAAATGCTCGCCTTCTCAGGAGGCAAGGCAACCCTGGGATGGGTGGCAAGGCAGTCTGAAAAGATGAGAGATGGGGCTGAGGATGATGTGCACATTTACCTAGTGAGGCCTGGACACAACCAGTCACTTGAACAGTCATCAGCCAGGTGCTAGAGAGAGTTCTAGAGGTCCACATTTTGCCAGGTATTACCTTCAGCTGTGGACTTTTGAAAGGTCCTGGGTATCCCAGGACAGGAGCCATGAATCAGGACACTTGAGCCAGTGGCTTTTTAGCAAATGCACAGATGTCTCACTTTTAACAATCAGTGTGGCCATAAGTGCACATTTTGGTGACAGCTGGCTGTGTCTGCTCTGGGTAAACAGTTAGTTTGAGGACTGTGGTTCCTGTAGGGCATGGGGGCCCCCATTCAGGGTGTGAGGCAGGTGGCGGAGCCTTGGCTCAGACCCAGCACCTGTCCTTGGTCTACCAGGTCTTGCCAGATGGCACCTACGTCAAGCTCGGGACAGCACAGAGCAACTACCTTACCATGGTGGTATCTCGGGTGGAGATGCTGTTGAGCGAGATCATACCCCTGCTGAAGAAGGCTTGCGTCATCGCCATTCGCTATTCAGTCATCCGCCGCCAATCTCAGCTCCGGCCCAGGCAAGGTGCACCCAGAGGCTGACCAGTGCAGACAGGGTTACATCTCTGTCCCATGGTGCCTGGCCCTGACAAGGTCCCCTCCACCAGGGCAGGGTGCTGGGAGAAGACATTACCCCTCAACACGTACACATCTACCCAGACCTGGCCCCTAGCTCTGGCTGGCTGATCAGCTAGCCTGGCCTGTGTCTGTCACATCCAGCCCCATCAGACTCTGTGATTGTGTGTCCCTGGCCCTGCACCACCAGACCTGACTCAGTCTGAACCCAGCTAGGTCCTTTACAGCTGTGTCTGCATCAGCCGGTTACCAAACTGCAGGTGACTGCGGCTCCTAAATTTGTTCTGTCACAGGGTGTGAGTTGTAGTGTCTGGCAAAGCTCAACTATCTCATCAGACTCCACAGACTGAAGTTGGTTCTATCTGGCTGGGAATGTCAACACTGACTGTGGTATGTCCAAGTCTGGGTCCATTTTGTCGTACTCGGATGGCTGTGTACTGACACTGCCTCCACTCCATGGCACCAAGTAACTAAGAATGTGTTTTCTGTTTTCACACACACACACATAGTTGGCCAGATTCAGCAAATAAAAATACAGGACTACCAGTTAAATCTGGATTTCAGGTAAATAACACATCATTTTTTAGAATAAATATGTTCCAGATGGACACACCCAGAATACAGCAAAATGCAGCCTGGGCATATGGTGCTGCAGGTGGAGGAGAGAGAGAGATGAGCTGGGTACAGCAAACTGACTGAACTCATGGTGCTGAAGGACAGGCTTCAACTTGGCAGTTCCTATCCCAGCTCTGCTAAGTGACCCTCGGCAAGTCCTTTGCCCTCTCTGGGTCTCAGTTTCCCCACTTACAGAGTGAAAAGTGACATCACCAGGAGCTCAGCTCCAGCCCAGGCAAGATGCACCCAGAGGCTAACCAGTGCCTTGAAACTTGAAAGCATCCAACTCGAGTCTGGTGATGTTTCACGCCATGGGCTCAAGGATCCAGGAGTCTGATGCAAAAATGGGCTGAGAGTCAGATGCCAGGCACCCCTGGGGGCCACATGCAGGTCAGCCACCTTCTAGTGTGGGAGCTTAGGCTAGCCATCCCACCTTTGTTTCTCAGCTTCCTCTTCTACAGAAGAGGGAATGACAGGCACAGTCCTTCAGGGTGGTGCTGAGGGCGATATGCAATAAAGTATGCCTGCTACGTAGCCCAGGGTCCTTTCACCTGGCAAACCCAAGCACCCTTGCCATCCTAGGCCTCAAAATGCTGGGCTGAAGGTGTCTGCTCTGGAGAACAGGGATGCTGGGAAGAAGGGGCTGCAGATTATGTCCTGTCCAGAGCCCAGTTTCCTGGGTTACAGAAATGTCCCAATGATGGTTATCATAGTACATGTCCAGGCGAGGGACTGCTGGCCTATAGAAGAGATTCCAGGTTTCTCCCCACCAGCCATGGGAGGCCTCTCACAGTCAGGCCTTCTTTCAGCCCACAAATAGTTATCGCATGCCCTACATGCTGGACAGTCTCAGGCCCTGAGGACGCAACAATGGACAAGACAGACGCAGTCCCTACCTTGGGACTCTATCGGACCTGAGTTTATATCCTCAGTTAGTGACTAGGTACAACATATTTCCCAGAACCCAGTAAGTGCACCTGGGTAGTGAAAGGTTGAGGTTCAAGTCATCAGGAATATAACACCACAACCCATCACCCCAAATCCTTAGGACCAGATGTATTAGAATTCAGAACTTTCCAGGTTTTAGCAGGATGAGACGATGCATGTGCTATAATGTTGTAAACCTTACCCACAAGGGGCAGCACCCATAAGCAAATGTCAAATGTTTCTGCAGTAAAATGAGTGGATAGTCATGTCAGATGGGATTTTAAAAGATTATTACTAGCCTCATGTCATTTCAAGTCAAGTTTTATAGTGAGATATAGAAATGGTCCATTTTGAAGGCTTTATGAAGGTGAATATGGCACATGCAATCTTCTCGAGCTTCCACTTTTCTTGCCCTCAGTGACCCAGAAGCAAAAGTCCTGGACTATCAGACTCAGCAGCAGAAACTCTTTCCTCAGCTGGCCACAGCCTATGCTTTCCACTTTGTGGCAAGCAGCCTTTTGGATTTCTTCCAAAGGTCCTACAGTGCCATTCTGGACAGAGACTTCAGCCACCTGCCTGAGGTACCTGCTGTCTGCTGGTGGGCAGGAGCCAGCGGGTAGCTGAGACCATTCTGCTTGGTCCTACTCCCATGGGCTGCTTTTACTGTCTCCTTTCCCAGCCTTCCAACATCCCGGGGCACCCAAGGGGAACTATACCCCAGCATAGAAATCCACCCCCATCTGGCCCCCAGAAAGATCCAAAAGTGTTAGAGGAAATAATCACACATAGCATATAGAACACAAATGCACAAGCCCTGATGCATGTTGGAAACCCAAAAAGCTCTGAAAACCAAGAGTTGCTTAGAACTCATTTGGTGGCACAGTTTGACCTGAACTGACCTGATTTATTTCACCAAGTGTGAATACACTTTGCAGTAAAAATATTAATGTGTCTGATCACTAAGGCTCCCCAGACTCCTCTTAGGGTTATCATATACAGTTAACCTTAAGTGTTCTACTTTACTTTCTAAAATTCAAAAAATTATTGATTCTAAAACACATCTGTCCCCAAGGTTTCTGATAAAGGACTGTGGCCTTGCATGTCCACTAAGGTTCGGTCTGTGTAGGCCCTGTGCTTTGTAAGCATTGCTTCATTAATCCTTAACTGGTCTGCAGGCATGGTTCGTGCTGGGTTTACAGATGAGGAAAGTGAAGCACAGGGAGGTTAAGGGACACAAACTTCCTCCCAAGGACTTTGAAAGTCTGAAGATAGGAGCTTTTAAAAACCCGAAACTCAAGCAGGTCAGCTGCCTGGCAGCCCCTCCTACACCCCAGGACAGTGGGTTGATGGTGGACTTCCATCCTCACATGCCAGCCCTCCAAAATCTCTGCCTGCCATCCAAGTCCATAATTCCTGGGCAATGGCAAGTCCCACCTGGGAAGCCTGCATTCCAGAATCCTGGAGACACTGGCCTAAGGGGTTTTCCTTTGTTCTTATTGATCTTACAGCTACATGGCCTCATTGTGTGACCTTGGGTGAGTCACATAACTTTTCTGAATCTTAGCCTTCTCATTCACAAAGTATGAGCTGAGGAAACAATTTGTACCTCAGCATACAGTAGGCTTCAATGAGTGGGAAGCATGGGTGTTAAATGGAGGACCCCTTTACACCACTTGACCCTCTTCCGGTTCTTGCAGCTTCATGCACTGAGCTCGGGTATAAAGGCCATGATATCAGACTTCTGCACCCAGGGGGCTGAGCTGTGTCGGAGGGCCTGCGGTGGACACGGCTACTCACAGCTGAGCGGCCTGCCTTCACTGGTCACCAGAGTGACAGCCTCCTGTACCTATGAGGGTGAGAATACCGTGCTCTACTTGCAGGCAGCCAGGTAAGGCTGAGGCTGGCCCAGGCCTCTTCTGCCTGGCCCTGAAGGGCTGGGTTTGGGTTTGGGATCTGGTGTCCACAGAGGAAGCAGACTCTGGGGAGTGCCGTTTTGGGACTGTCCAACTCCCACAATATGTCTCCAAACCATCTACTTCTCTCTCCATTTCATCTACAACTCCCGACTGTAGCTCCCAGCCAGGCCCTGAGCCCTGTCCCCTGGACAACAGCATCAGTCTGCTCGCTGATGATTCCACCCACTTCAGTCCTTTCTCTATAGGCAGCCAGGGGGATCATTTTGAAGCTTAGAGCATATCACATCTTTCCCTTGCTTAAAATGCTTCAATGGGCTCCCACTGTTCATAGGAAAATGCCACACTCCACACTGTGGCCTCTAATGTCCTACAACCTGGCCCCTGCCTCCCTCTCCATCCTAGTCTTGCAGCCTCCTGTCTCTGCTCACTTTGCCAACCACACATTTCTGCTTCCCACCATAGGGCCTTCACACTGCTTCCCCCTCCCTAAAACTCTCTGACCCCACTTTACTGGCTCTTTCTCATCCTCCAGGTGTCAGCTAAAATGATACCTCCCTCAGAGTCCTCCCTAACCACTGCATCTCAAGCACCACCCTCACCCTCCCAGTCAACACTGTCGTGTTTCCTTGGGACAGTTATCACAATCTGAAAGTGCCTCTGTTTGTGACTGGCAGCTCTTCTCCAGGCTCAACGCAGGGCCTGCACACAGGAGGCTCTGACCGCACAGGCAGGCAAGAAAGGCCAGTAGGCCTCCTCCCAACAGGCAGCTTCTTCCATCTCTCTCTGTCTAGGGGTCTCTGGTCTCCTGGCTGACAAAGCCACTTCAGGTTCACCTGTTCTCAGGTGACTAAACACAGCAAGTACTTCTCCGTGCAGGAAAAAAGGGTTCACTGGCAAATAAGCTATATAACACTTCTTGGAATCTTTTTTAACATGTAATATTTATTGTTTTTTTCCCCAAATACAAAAAGAGTACAATACCACATATTAAGACACTCCATGCTCCATGCTGTGCCAGGCACTTTCAGGTGAGCATTATCATCCCCATCTAGAGATGGACACACTGAGGTCTCACTGGAGCTGCCAAGGAATCTTGGCTGTCTGAGCCCAGAGCCTGTAACCATTGGATTATCAACCAGAAGAAGCTGAGAGTCACCTGTAATCCTCCCACTCATTTTAGCATTCTCACATCTATCCTTCATTCATCTAAGAAAAATTTAATTGGAGATGGAGGGTAGGTAGACAAGATGGAGGGGTAGGTAGACACACAACCAAAAGAAGGACAACAACAATTTAAAGACAAAAAGCAACCTGAACTGACAGAAAACCGAACTGTATGAAAGGCCGACAACCAACGAGTTAAAGAAGACACATTCATCCAGGCCAGCAGAAGAAGTAAAGACAGGCAGCCAGGCAGAGAGGACTCGAAGCAAGGCAGCTGGCAAACCCAGTGAGGCAGCGGATTTTGGAGCGGGGTATGCAAGGCTGCAACTGGCCAGCAAGGCAGCAGTGGGCGGACCCGGTGAGGTGGAGGATTGCGGACTGGGCAGTCCCACATTCCCACGCAGATAAACCGGGAGAAACACCTGGAGAATGTGATGGACCACGCAACCCAGGGCCCCAACATGGGGAAAATAAAGCTTCAAACCACTGACTGAAAACACCTGTGGGGGTTAAAGCAGCAGGAGAAACTCCCAGCCTCACAGGAGAGTTTGTTGGAGAGACCCACAGGGTCCTAGAACATACACAAACCCACCCACACGGGAGTCAGCACCAGAAGGGCACAATTTACCTCTGGGAAGTGGGGGAAGTGACTGAAATTGGCAGAAAGCAGAGCAAGTGCCATTGTTCCCTCTCAGACCCCTTCCCCACACACAGCTTCACAACACAGCAATGTGGGTTGCCCCACCCAGGTGAATACCTAAGGCTCTGCCCCTCACTACGTAACAAGTGCATCCAGACCAAAAAAAAAAAAAAAAATCGCCCAAACAAAAGAACAGATCAAAGCTCCAGTACAAATACAACTAAGCAATGAAGAGATAGCCAACCTATCAGATGCGCTGTTCAAAACACTGGTAACCAGGATGCTCACAGAAATAGTTGAGTATGGGTGCAAAATAGAGGGAAAAGTGAAGGCCACACTAAGTGAAATAAAGGAAAATGTACAGGGAACCAATAGTGATGGGAAGGAAACTGGGACTCAAATCAACAGTGTGGACCAGAAGGAAGAAACATCCAACCAGAAAAGAATGATGAAACAAGAATTCAAAAAAAATGAGAAGAGGCTTAGGAACCTCCAGGACATCTTTAAATGTTCCAACATCCAAACTATAGGGGTACCAGAAGGACAAGAGGAAGAGCAACAAGTGGAAAAGTTATTTGAACAAATAATAAAGAAGAACTTCCCCAATCTTGCAAAGGAAACAGACTTCCAGGAAGTCCAGGAAGCTCAGAGAGTCCCAAAGAAGTTGGACCCAAGGAGGAACACACCAAGGCACATCATAATTACATTAGCCAAGATTAAAGAGAAGGAGAGAATCCTAGAATCAGCGAAAGAAAAGGAGATGCTTACCTACAAAGGAGTTCCCATCAAACTGTCAGCTGATTTCTCAAAAGAGACCTTGCAGGCAAAAAGGGGTTGGAAAGAAATATTCCAAGTCATGAAAGGCAAGGATCTACATCCAAGATTGCTCTATCCAGCAAAGCTTTCATTTAGAATGGAAGGACAGATAAAGTGCTTCTCAGATAAGGTCAAGTTAAGTAAGTTCATCATCACCAAGCCCTTATCACATGAAATGTTAAAGGGACTTATCTAAGAAAAAGAAGATAAAAAATATGAACACTAAAATGACAGCAAACTCACAGTTATTAACAACCACACCTAAAACAAAAACAAAAACAAACTAAGCAAACAACTAGAACAAGAAGAGAACCACAGAAATGGAGATCACATGGAGGGTTATCAATAGGGGAGTGGGAGGAGGAGAGAGGGGGAGAAGGTACAGAGAATAAGTAGCATAGATGGTAGGTAGAAAATAGACAGGGGGAGGGTAAGAATAGTATGGGAAATGTAGAAGCCAAAGAACTTTTATGTACAACACATAGATATGAACTGAAGGGGGAGAATGTGGGTGGGAGGGGACTACAGGGTGGAGGGGAGTGAAGGGGGGAAAATGGGACAGCTGTAATAGCATAATCAATAAAATATATTTAAAAAAAAATAATTTCCACAGTCACTCTACAGTTCATCACAAATCCCCAAACTGCAAGATCCTAACCAACAGAAAGGATTCTGTTGGCTCAGATATGGAAAGGGTTTATGTTCAGGATCTGCGTGTCTGCCCAGCTCCATGGCTCCAGCTCCACCCACTTCCTTGTGAATCTCCAGCCTCCAGCCTTGGGGCAAACCTCCCTGAAAGCCTCATAGCAGGCTGGCTGGGGTGTGGTGGGGGCCAGGAGACCTTTTTTGAAGTGAAAGGTAAGCATCAAGAGGCACTGGACAAGAACCTCTGTGGCCCTGGGTCTGCCACAGGGGATAAGAGTGCATGTGTCTGGGAGAGAGGGGTGCTGGGCTGTCCAAAAGTGCTGCCTACCCTTACCTGCCTCTGCTCCTACTGCTAGGTTTTTGGTGAAGAGCTACCTGCATGCTCAGGCAGCCCCAGGCTCCACACCGAAGAGGCCTCTCCCTCAGTCTATTGCATACCTGACAGCACCTGACCTGGCCAGATGCCCAGCCCGGGGAGCAGCTGACTTCCTTCACCCAGAGGTGTACACCAGCGCGTGGGCACATGTGGCAGTCAGGTAAGTCATCTGAGAAATGAGCCATCCCACCTCAGGGCAGGCTCCTTCCCACATTAGGGTCTTTGGGATTGCGTGGGTATTCCTGGATACTCTTCAAAAAAACACCCCCTTCCCCAGCCTCCTCAGTCCTCTCAGCTCCTGCCACCATGGGCAGAGAGAAGGGGAGGTCATCCCCTTGAGCCATGGACCACCACCCCTTCTCCATCCTAGTCAAGCTGGTAGAAGGCTATTACCTATCTGGCCAATGCAAAAAATTTTTTAAATCTTTAGATTCTTACTGATTTGCAATACAAAAAATACACCCATATGTAAATACCCCCAGTAAATAAAGCCATACTCCTATGTTTGGAATATCCCCCAATCTAAAAAATCATTTTTAAAAAGATGACTATATCAAAGGATAGAATTTGTTTACTTCCAGCATCTAGCAGGCTCCAAGGAACAAGGATAAGACCAAGAACGCATCCATTGTGTCACTCAACAAACACTGTCAGGCACATGTCAGAGGTGGTGAAACATGCCAGGGGCTGGGAACTAAGAGAGGTCCTGGCCCAGCACAGACACCATCAGGAAAATATGGAGATTTCACTACCTATAACGAAAAACTTGTAAACCATCCTCACCTAAAACACCAAAAACTACCTGGAAATATATTTCCACTATATAATAAGAGGTATTCTGTCCCAACCTGTGGTCCCAGAATGGTAGTTTTCTCAAGGTCACAAGCAACTTGCGACACTATTTATTCCACAAATATTTATTAAGTGACTACAATATGCAAGGCACTGCAATATTTATATTACAGGTCTTTGTTCTTGACACTAAGGACTGATCGATAGGCCAGTCTGATAAAAATCCCATGCTTCATAGAGCCAAGGTTTTAGTTGGGGGAAGTGGGGAGAGCAAAATAAGAGGGTAATTAAGTTACTTAAATGCCCTTATGTTGCTTCTTGCTTGGATCTCAATGTGACATCTACTTACCTCTTCCCTGAAAAAGTAAAATAAATATTGCTTAACACATTGTATGTGGGAAATGTATTTATATGTTTTACATTGACTGGTAGTAGAGCGCACGATAAAAACTACCCGCAAACAATGTGTTAATAGACAGTTTGTGACTTCTGGCCAAGATGGAGGTATAGGTAGATATACTGTTCCTCCTCACACAACCAAAAGAAAAACCACAAATTTAAAAACAAAAAATGTGAACTGACAGAAAATCGAACTATATGGAAGTCTGACAACCAAGGAGTTAAAGAAGAAACATTCATCCAGACCAGTAGGAGGGATGGAGAGAACTCGAGGCAAGGCTGTCACTGCAGGACCTGGGTGGGCAAGGCAGCAGCTGGCAAACCAGGCGGTCCCACATTTGCAGGCAGATAAACCAGGAGAAACAACTGGGGAGTGGGACAGACCAAATAACGCAGGGTTCCAGCATGGGGAAATAAAGCCTCAAAACCTCTGACTGAAAAACCCTATGGGGGTTGGGGTGGTGGGAGAAACTCCCAACATCACAAGAGAGTTCATTAGAGAGACCCACATGGTCCTAGGACATATACAAACCCACCCACCTGGGAATCAGCAGCAGAAGGGCCCAATTTACTTGTGGGTAGTAGGGGAAAGTGACTGAAAGCTAGCAAAGAGCTGAGCAAGTGACACTGTTCCATCTCGGACCCCTCCCCCACATATAGCACCACAATGCAGCAACATGGGTAGCCCTGCCCTGGTGAATACCTAAGGCTCCAGCCCCTTACTATGTAACAGGCACGTGAGACAAAAAAATATGGCCCAAATGAAAGAACAGATCAAAGTTCCAGAAAAAATACAACTACGCAATGAAGAGATAACCAACCTATCATATGCACAGTTCAAAACACTGGTGATCAGGATGCTTACAGAAATGGTTGAGTATGGGTGGAAAATAGAGGAAAAAGTGAGGGCTATGCAAAGTGAAATAAAGGAAAATGTACAGGGAGTTAAAAGTGACAGGAAGGAAACCAGGACTCAAATTAACGATTTGCAGCAGGAAGAAGAAATAAACATGCAACCAGAACAGAATGAAGAAACAAGAATTTTAAAAAATGAGGAGAGGCTTAGGAACCTCCAGGACAACTTTAAACATTCCAACATCCAAATCATAGGGGTACCAGAAGGAGAAAAGTAAGAGCAAGAAATGGAAAACTTACTTGAAAAAGTAATGAAGAATTTCCCTAATCTGGAAAAGGAAATACACTTCCAGGAAGTCCAGGAAGTTCAGAGAGTCCCAAAGAAGTTGGACCCAAAGAAGCACACACCAAGGCACATCATTATATTACCCAACATTAAAGATAAGGAGAGAATCTGAAGAGCAGCAATAGAAAAGGAGACAGTTACCTACAAGGAGGCGTTCCCATAAGATTGTCAGCTGATTTCTCAAAAGAAACCTTGCAGGCAAGAAGTATTCCACATCATGAAAGGCAAGGACCTACATTCAAGATTACTCTATCCAGCAAAGCTATCATTTAGAATGGAAGGGCAGATAAAGTGCTTCCCAGATAAGGTCAAGTTAAAGAAATTCATCATCACCAAGCTCTTATTATATGAAATGTTAAAGTGACTTATCTAAGCAAAAGAAGAAAATAAAAAATATGAACAGTAAAATGACTACAAAATCACAACTATCAACAACTGAACCTAAAAAAAAAACCCAAAAAACCAGAAGCAAACTAAGCAAACAACTAGAACAGGAACAGAACCACAGAAATGGAGATCACATGGAGGGTTATCAGCAGGGAGGGGGGAGGGGGAATAGGGGAAAAGGTACAGGGAATAAGAAGCATAAATGGTAGGTACAAAATAAGACAGGGGGAGGTTAAGAATAGTATGGGAAATGGAGAAGCCAAAGGACTTCTATGTACAACCCATGGACAGAACTAAGGGGGGAGGGGATGAAAGTGGAATGGGGTGTGTGTAGGGTGCCGGAAAATAAAGGGGGGGGAATGCGACAGCTGTAATAGCACAGTCAATTAAATATATTTAAATAAAAATCAAAAAATTAAAAAATAGCCAGTTTGCTTTGCCTACAAATTCCAAGGATCATGAGTAGATGGGCAGGAAACAGAAAATAAAAGAGTAAAGGTTAAGTAAATGGCAAAGGACCACTTTAGTAGTTTGGAAGACAGGGATTAGTTTTCTTTTATTTGGGGGTCCCTTAGGTAGAACGGGGAGGCCGCAAGGTGACTGGCAGGCCTCATTAGTCTTTAGAGAAAAACCATTCTCGTTGCTCAGCCCCAGGAAGTCAGTCAGCAGAATGGCCTGAAAACAGCACGGAGTCTGCTTCAGGAAGAGACAGCAGTGCCTAACCTGGAGCCCTGAGGCTCTATAGCTCCGAGGTTATGAACTGCATTTCTTAGTTTTCTTAGTAGCTGTGAGACCCTGGCCCAGGGAATTAACCTCTCCTGGGGTGCAGTTTTCCCCACTGTAACTGGGAGTGCCTGCCCTGAAAAGAGTTAAAGAGATCATATATATCAAGAGTTTAGCTTTGTACAAGTGGTTAATAAATGGGAATTATTTCTACTTCTGAGGGACCAAACACCAGCAGTCTCTTTCCCACTCAGTCAAGAAGTTGAACTTTTTTTCTTTGGCCTTCAGGCTCATAAAGGACTCAGTGCACCATTTACAGGCTCTGCTGCAATCCGGTGCTGACAAGCACGAGGCATGGAACAGGACTGCAGTCATACAAGTCCAGGCTGCTAAGGTGAGCTGCCCGCCAGCCCAAGCTGAAAGGGACCAGTTTTTTTCCCCAGCAAGCTAGAAAATCTGAGCTCTGCCTCTAATCTCCAGCCCTGCTCAGCCAGCCCTCATTTCACTTCCAAGACTTTAGTCCAAGGTATTTTAATTAAAGGATTTAACTCCAAAGCAATCTTGCTGGCAGCTCTTAGGGAAAAACATAATGAGGCAGTGTTATTGGATTTGCTTCAGGTTGTTCAAATATTTCCTCCCAGATAGAAAAGCAGGTCAAGTCTCCTTGTTAGTCCCACAGGCAATCCTTGGAAGTCTGATTCAATTCTCACTATGTTTTGTATGTGTGCATAATTCACAGTCAGCCAGCAAATATTTGAGCATACACTAAACACTGGATATCAGGCTGGGTCCTGGGGGCTCACAGTGCCCAATGGCAGCAACAATCAAGGAAGTGCTGTGCCGGGGAAATGCAGGCTGACACAAGACCCAGGGCAGGTGCGTCTACCTATCCTGCAGAGTCAGAAGGTCTTCCCAGAAGAGACATATCAGCCAAGTCTTCAAGGATGAGCTGAAATCAGCCAGGCAACGGGTGCAGGCTGTGGCTTTGGAGAGGAAGGTTTCTGAGCAAAGGGCACAGTAGGTGCAAAAGGAGGAGGCAAGAAAAGGTGTGGTGCTCAGGTGCAAGGCAAATTCTTCCCAGGAGAAGCTAAAGGAAGAAGACTGAAATGGGGAGAGAGGAAGGAAGGATGAGGAAAGACAGGTAAGGCCTGGGACCTTCTGCACCAATTGTGAGAAGTTTGGGTTTTAAATGCTGATGGGAAGCCTTTGTGGAGCTTGTATGGGGGAAGAGACTGAACTGATCAGTTTCTTTCTAGAAGGATCATTCAGGTTGCAGGGGAGGAATGGACTGAAGGCTAGAGGCCAGTTACAAGAGGGTAGTAGCAGTATGGGTGAGGGCTGAGAGTGGGCCTGACCATGAACTTGTCAAAGGGCATGGAGAGAAGTGGGTAGATGCAGAGATATTAAGGGGGTAAAAGAAAATAAAAATGATTCCTGAGCTCCAGCTTAAGCAGCTGGAAAACCAAGGGGATCATTTCAATCATCAGGCATTGGGCCCCAAAAATGGCAGCCTTAAAAATGGAGAGCTCTGAAGTTTGCCTTGGCCATCATGAGGCAGGGCTGGTTGGCAGGCTGGACATGAGCACCACCTGGTGCCCTGCCACGTCCATCACATTGGCAGGTGCAGGTATTAACTCTGCCAACCTAGGTTCTGCTCAGTCCACCCAAGGGGCACTCCCTGCTGTGCTAAATGTCCTATCAGCACAAAAGGAGGGTGAGCCAAGGCTGTGCTGTCACCAGATTACCAAGAAAGGAACCACAGCCGCACATTACTCATCCATAGTCCAAACCTATGTCCTGCCTTCAAATGGACCAGACACTGTTTGCCAGGTACTTCACTGAATACACACAACCCTAGGAGACACGGTAGCATAATCTGTTTTAAGGATGAGGACATAGAATTCAGGAAAGTTATAGTCCAAGAGGTAGGAAATGGCTAAGATGCTTTCCTTTCCTTTTGCCCCAGGGATGCAAGCCATGCCCTCAGGGAGCCACTGTGCATTAGTGAGGGAGGGGAGCCCCACTCTGGCAGACAAAGGGCAAGTCCCTGGGCTTCCTGGGCAGGTGATGCCCAGAGTCTCCAAAGTCATAATGGACAGAGAAATCTGCACCTTCTGGACTTGGTACTTCAGGAGGCCATCTACTCTACAGAAGCCTCAAGCACCCAGGAGGGTTCCATCTGCAAACCATAAATGTACAGGTAGAGAGGGACAGCAACACAAGAGGAGCAGGGAACAGTGGCAGAGGGGGTAGACAAGAACAAGCAGAGCGAGCCCAGGCCTAAGGTCTAGAGCTGTGTGACCTCAGAGAGTCCTTCCCTCTCTGGGCTTTCACTTTCCTGTCTGTATAGCAAGGGGACATGGAAGAGCCGTTTTAGGCCCTGATGGGCTGTGATCCTGTAATCTCAGCCCCTGCCTAGGAGAGATGTTAGTCCCTAGGAGCTCTGGAGCAAATGTGGCACTCAGTATAATCCAGCCTGTCTCTGGTGGCTTTGGCAACACAGGGCAACAGGTAAGAGTAGAGACCACACAGAGATGTAAAGTACAGCATAGGATATGCAGTCAGTAATATCGTAATAACAATGTGTGGTGTCCAGTGGGAACCAGACTTATTGGGGTGATCATTTCATAAGGTATGTACATGTCTAATCACTATGTTGTAATACCTGAAACTAATACAATATTGTATGTCAACTATAATTGGAAAATAAATTAACTTTTTAAATAAGATAGTAGAGACTCTTAACCAGGAGGTGACTGCCCTAGTTTGGATCATGCTGCTACCACTTACCAGCCATGGGACCCTGGGCAAGGAACATCTCTCTCCATACCTCAGTCTCCTCATTTGCACAACAGAACTAATAATAGTACCTACCTTGTAAGATTATTATGAAGATTAAATGAGTTAATGCATATAAAAATTTAGAGAGGTACCTAGTATACAAATACTATACATCCACCCTGCCCCCAAATTAGGCAGGAGGTAAGATTTAAATCAACACACCACAGTAAACAAAGTTCATTGTGTTCAAGGTTTAACTCAGCCTTTCTCTGAGGTGTAGAGGCCACCTCCTCTCTCTGGCCCACATCCTGTTTCCAAGGGAGAAGCCTGGGCCCTCCTGTGGCTCTTCATCCCTCCATTCCTCAGCCTGAGGCTCTGAGACTTGAGGCATATAGCACTCAGGTTAGATCAGGAAAACAGAGCCTAGGTGAAAAAATTGAGAGTCTCCAGTTTTGCCAAACTATCCAGTTGGAATACCAAAGGCTGTTGGGCCCAGCAGGGTCAGGAGAACACATCTGCTCCTCTTCAAATAGTCAAACATTGCAAACCCAGCATGGCTGTGAACACAGGCCGAGGTGGCAAACTGGTGTCATTAGCACCCATGTGAAGCCTCTCTGGAAAAGGCAGATTCTTTCCAAGTGAAAAACCTGACCATATCTCTGGCCTGTAAAAGATTGGTGGCTGCCAACCCCCACAGAATAAAACCCGACCTGTCATTCACAGCCCTTCATTACCTGGGTGCCTCTCATCATATTACACCCCAGTGCTTCAGTTTGGTTAAATTGCTTGCAGGCTCCTGAAAGGACTGCCCTTTGCACATGCAGTTCCCTCATCCTGGTATGACCCATTCCTTCTCCCCTTGTCCCCTTCAAACCCTCATGACACTCTAAACCTGCTACTAAAAGTCACTACTAGCAGCATGAGCTTGTTAGAATGTATGCATTATGTATCCTAGAATTTGCATTTTTACAAGATCCCCAGGTAATCCATAGGCACATAAATATTTGAGACCAGTTTTACATGCTCTCCTTACTGCTCTTACCTCATGGAACTCACACATCCTACCATTTGTCTTGGCAGAGAAGGGAAGAGACACCAACCTATCAGAAAGCGTTTCAGACCTAAGGGAAGCAAAGTCTGGAGAGCCTCCTCTGGGTCAGGCACTAATGCTTTAGTTGTTGGGCTGTGGAGAGGAGGGGGTCCCAGGGAAGAAGCCTGGCTGGCAGAGGGGCTCTCACCTGGTTGAGGTCAGTGGTCACTTACCAACTGGTTATTTTAATTACTAATGAAGCTAGACTGTTGCATATGGGCTAAATAACCACACTATCTCAAGGAGTTTACTCTCTAGCTGGGATAATTTTCATGTACATCTAGAACCCCTGGTTTTTCACCCAAAGGAACACACATGTGTGCACATGCACGAGTGTACATGCACACACACACCCCCACCCACCCACTGCATT
This sequence comes from Phyllostomus discolor, assembly GCF_004126475.2. Classification (NCBI taxonomy): domain Eukaryota; kingdom Metazoa; phylum Chordata; class Mammalia; order Chiroptera; family Phyllostomidae; genus Phyllostomus; species Phyllostomus discolor. The sequence goes on along the minus strand of NC_040909.2, from coordinate 51,805,760 downwards.
GATCCACGGCAGACAATTAACAGCTGCCTTCCTGAGAAAAGTGGTGCTGTCCTCCACTATCCCCAGGCCAGCCTCCAATTCTGGTGTATTCTTTCTACTTTCAAACCTACTTGAAACTGCCCACAGCAAAATGAGAAAACTAAAGGCCAAGTTCCAGAGCCCATCAGCCCCCAACATGCACATGTGCGCCACACACACTATCAAAAGGGCATAGTGAGCTAGGAGCAAAGGCAGTTGCTTGTCAGCCTGCTGGGAAACACATGGCCACAGCAGGCTCATTCCAGCAGTCATGCCAAGTTCCAGGATGACTTCTGGAGTCAGAAACCAGAACTTGAGAGGCTAATGCATCTTTGTGTCTTTGTAGGCACACTGCTACTATGTCACTGTGAAGAGTTTTACAGAAGCTCTGGAGAAACTAGACAATGAGCCAGCCATTCAGCAGGCACTCAAACGCCTCTGTGATCTCTTTGCTTTGCATGGCATCCTGTCTAACACAGGCGACTTTCTCCATGACGGCTTCCTGTCTGGGGCCCAAGTAGATGTGATGAGAACAGCCTACCTGGACGCGCTCCTCCTCATCCGGTGAGTGGCTGGCCCTCAAACGTGGTAGCCTTCAGAAAATAACCCTAGACCCTTTGTTCACTTCAAACTCAAAAACTTTCAGCTCCAAAACCTTGCTAAATGAGGTCTGGCAAAGGCAACAACAGACCTAGAGAGGTTTATACCTGAGCATTATTATATCAACATAAAGCATTATGGATTAATTTTTAAATTAGAAAAAAAAATAGAAATAAAAATGCCCAAGGATAAATTATCTAGCTACCTCAACTGAATGTTCTTCAATACTGTCAAGAAATAGGAATAATATCTAAGGAATATGAATAAAATGAAGACCACTACATAGGAATAATATGTGTTAATAATAATGAGTCCTAATGACAGCTAATATTTAAGGAGCACTTATGTATGCCAGGCACTATGCCAAAAGCTTTCACATACATCACCTCATTGCGCCTTTTGAAGTGGATACTATTAATCTTCCCATTTTACTGAGGAGGAAATCCAGGCTTAGCAGAGTTAAATACTTTGCCCAAGGTCACATAATTAGCCAGAGGAGGAGCCAGGTACAATTGGGGCCTGTCTGACCCCAGAGCATGCACTCTTAAGCCATATGTTAAAGTTAAGGTTGGGCTACTGTTTATTCCAAATATATCCTTGTCTTTGTTCAATGTGCTTAAGCAAACCCTTACTAAGTTGACTAAACTTACTTTAATCCTACCTTAGCTTCAAGATAAAATTTTTTTTACAACCTTGTAATTCATATACTGATTCATAGAACAATAACACAAATAGCTTTTAAATGCAACATTAATGTAGTGCAGTTTAGGGTCATAACATACTAATGCAATGATTTAAAAACATATCAAAACCAAAGCCCCAACCTCACCAGGGTAGTAGAAAAAACAGAAATTAAAGCAATAGAAATTGGTCACCATTGTCCATTAACATTAAAGATGGGTAACTTGAGAACACAACCTTTTCTGAGGAAATACGATGCTTGTACTGGGCGGAGGAGGGGTGACTCACATGTGTGTCTTCCCCCCCAGAACTTCCAAGAGTTCACATTATTAGTAAAACTAAGAGAATTTTTTAAAAGATTTTGAAATTTAAAAAATAATAATATACTCATGATAGAAGTTAAAAGAAAAAACTAGCCATGGCTGGTGTAGCTCAGTGGATTGAGCTGGGGCTGTGAACCAAAGGTTTGCCGGTTCGATTCCCAGTCAGGGCACATGCCTGGGTTGCAGGCCAGGTCCCCAGTGAGAGCCACATGAGAGACAACCACACATTGATGTTTCTGTCCCTCTCTCTCTCCCCCTCTCTCTAAAAATAAATAAATAAAATCTTTTTTTTAAGAAAAAACCGACCAAATTATTTTATTTCTAACAGGATGCAACATGTTGCATACCATTTATGACTCCATATAAGCACCTCACAGAGAGTTGGTGGTTAGTAAATGTTCAATTAAACCATCAAAAAATATATTTGATACAATTATGCCCCAGGTATTAAACTTTTCCTAATATAACTAAGAATCCAGTGGTAGAAACCATTAATAGTATAATTGAGTATTGCACCATTTAAGGCCAAGTGCATCCAACTTTCAAGAAGCTTGGCATTTAAAAGCACATGAAGACCACAATGGCACTGGTGATGAAACACAAAGGAAAGGTCACCTTAACACCTCGGAAGCAGGATTTTTATCTGCAACAACACTTCTAAGTGCTTGACTGGGCTCCAGAAACTTACAGTTCAAGACAAGGCAGACAGCACTGATGCAGACGATTTATGCAGGCATCAAACACACAAATTGATTTACTCACATTTTGGTTCCTAAGCAACCTTCCTACTCCTATCAGATAATTAATTAGGTATGTAACAAACCTCATGCTTTTCTCAGTTCCATGTCACAATTCCCTGCCTTGATTATTCAGCGTCACCCTCAGGTTTCTGCAGTGACAAATGAAGGATGGCACACTATTCTAAGTGCCACTAAGAACCAGCTCTCTATGCAATGGAAATGAACTGACCCAAATAGTTTTTAGTTGTTTAAGTGATCGTAAAACCTCAGTTGGGGGACTTCCAGGTAAAGGCTGCAGACTGAACATATGCATTTACTTGGTGCCCTCCTGAAACCTCACTAAAACACTGGCAAAGAGTTAAGATTTTTACAAATGCATAAACCCACAAAGAGAACAGGAAAAGAAACGTGAAAGTTGGAAGTAGATGAACAGCAACTTATCAGACCTGAGAAAAATGAATCATTCCCCAGAAGTGGGAACAGCAAGTCACACCAAAGGAGCCTGAGAACTAGCAGAACTGTGTCCTTCTGGCAATGGGGGTAAAGGTAACTGAGAGGATGGGTTCAAAGTCCACTTCAGAGAGAGCCCAGCTCCCCTCTGTGAGTAGTTTTAAGACTTCCTTGACCCTATCCTGGCAGACAGGTAAACCGAGGGTCTGTGAACTACAGAGCATCAGGCACAGCTGAGAATGAGGCTATCCTACAGAAAACAGAGGCTTCAGTAAATGTTTATAGGCCCAATGCCAATGTCCCCCTCCCCCAGACCTCTTTTCCCATGGTTCCCAGAAAACTGGCTGCTGGGCTACTTCCGTGCAGGAAGATGGTAACATGATCATTCTCTGTAGAATCTGACCAGTTCAAAGAAGAGAGATCTAAAGTCTGATGCCACGGTCCCCAAATGTCTACCCAACTCATCCCACAGTCACCCCACATTGACAAGCACACCCAGACTTCTAAGCAGCTAGTTGACACCCCACTTTTAGCTATGTTTGACCCTGGAGGAAAGTCCCTGAGTGACAGACCAAAGCAAGGGTGAGGTAACTAAAGGCACAGCAGAATCTTCAGCAAGAAAAAACTTTTTTAAAAAGATCAATAATATCTTCAAAGAGTTAGGAAGAGACATTGTAACCATAAAATAAGAATTTCATTTCCTATGAAAAAGTAATGGTGAAAAAGAAAAGTTCTATGAAATTAAAAAATGAGAGTGGCAATGAAAATCTCAACCAAAAGACTGAAAGATAAAATTGAAGAAATCTCAAAAGAAGGCAAAATGACAAAAATAGGAGAGAAAAAATAAAAATAAAAATAGTGAGAGGACTGATCCAAACTGTCCATTGTTTGGAAAACAGGTCTAGAGACAGAAGCCAGAGAAAACAGGAGGGAGCAGATCATTAATAAAATAATTCAAGAAAACACTCCTCAAATGAGGGATATGAGTTTCAGGTTGAAAAGGGCACAAATGCTTACAGCCTAGGAGAGGAGACAAACACAGGTGTAAAGTGTAAGTCAAATACACGATGTACCCAATAGTGATCAATGATGTTGAAGAAGCGGGTAGCAGGAAAAGGAGTCAGGAATGCTGGGGGTGAGATGGGAGGTGACTGTAATTTAAATAGGTCGAAGAAGGCCACCGAGGGAAGGTAACATCTGAGAAATGATCTGAAGGGGGGAGGTGAGATGAACCATGCACATGGCTGGCTGGGGAAAGGGCATTCCAAGCAGAGAGTAAGTACAAACGTCAGAGGCCACAGTATGCTTGGCACCTCGATCCAGAGAACAGAGAAGAGGTCATAGAGGCTGGAAGGGAGTGACTAAGATGGAGAATGAGAGAAGAGGTCACAAAGTTAAGGGCATACTGAGAGGGGCAGGGGAAAGGGTGTGGATCATTGCAAAGACTTAAGATTTTGACTTTTACTTTATGTGAGAACACGAGGGTTTGTGCATAGGACAGACACAGTCTGAAGTAATCTGACATATATTTCTAAAGGCTCATTCCAGCTGCCACATTAAGAATTGACTGGGGAGAAGAGACAAGAGGAAAAAGCAGGGAGACCAATTAGAAGGCTGCTACAATAATCCAGGAGAAAGATGACAGGAGACTGTTCCAGGGTGATAGTATTGGAGGTGGTGAGAAGAAGTTAAAGCTGGGAAATATTTTGAAGATAAAAGAGAATTTGCTGACAGATTGGATATGGGATGTAACAGACAGAGAGGAGTTCAGGTTTTTGGCCAGGACAGAGTTGCCATTAACTATAAATGGGGAAGACTATAGGAGGGCCAAGTTTGGGCCTGTTGGACAGGGGAAGGTCTAGAAGATCAGGAGTTTGGTTTTGAAACATGAAGTTTAAAGGGCCTGTTAGAAATCATGTAAGATGTTAGTAAGCAGGTAAGTGAGACCAGGGAGACAAGTTTGGAAGTTACTGGCATATGGCTGGTATTTAAAGCCATGAGAAGATCTCACAAGGAGTGAGTGTATGAAGAGAAGCAGCCCAAGTACTGAGTCTTGGGCCCCTCCAAAGATCATAATAGGGTGACCCTAATGAGAGATATTCAGTGGAGTGGTGGGAGTGAAAACCTGAACAGATCTAGTTCAAGAGAACAGGCAAAAAGAAGTGGAAACAGCAAGCATAAATGACACTTTCAAGGAGTGTCATAAGGGGGGGGGGGGTTGAGATATGGGATAGATGATGGAGACAGAGTCAAAGCTTATTTTTAAGATGGGAGAAATGATATGTTTGTATCCTGATGGAAATGATCCAGTTTGTACCCTAATGGAAATGTTGATATTGTAGGGCAGGGGTGTCAACTCATTTTCACCGGGGGCCACATCAGCCTCATGGTTGCCTTCAAAGGGCAGAATGTAATTTTAGGACCGTATGAATGTACTACTCCTTAAATAGGGGCAAGGAGCTTGGTGCTGCCGCCAGGTAGAGACAAGGTACATAGCAGGATAAAACAAGGTGGAGGGCCAGAATCAGCCCACGGGCCTTGTGTTTGCCACCTGTGTTGTAGGGGAAGGCAGAATTTCTGGAACATTGTTCTCTAGTAAACAAGAAAGGACTGGCCTGAGGTGGAAGCCTGGGCAGTTGACTTGTACTAAGAGAAATAGCACTGTATGTATAAATGAATGGGTGGGAACTTACAGAAATGCTCCTACCACTTCTGTCTTATCAGTGGAATAGGAAGCAAAGACATTTAGGTAAGAGTTAGAGAGGTGACGAGTGTAGGTTGAGGAAGTGTGAAATAATCATCTAAGAATAAAGAAGTAAATGAACTAGAGCACTGTAATAGGACTGCTGGGCGACAATACGGGCCTGCTTGAGCACCGTTTACCCCGGTCAGTGTTGGTTCTCCCAGCCACAGCCACAAAGGTGGCACCACAAAGTCAGCAGAAAATCAAAGATAATGAGGGATGGGGTTTTGCCAAACAAGTACGACAAAGCAAGAAAATTACTGAATATATTTTTGAGGGAATGAACATACAAACCATGAAATTTCAGCTGGATAAGAAGGAAAGTGAGACCACAAGGGGTTGAAGGACATTTATATAGGTGGTGGGTGCCAGAAGGGTCAAAGAATTATATACAGCTCTATATGAAATCACCTCATGATGACGATACAGGGTCATACAGAAAGATTAAAATAGGCACAGTATCCCAGTCATTTCAAATGCTTTGTGAAACAAGAGTTAGGGAAGAGTGTAAACAAATAATCACATTATTATATTTTACGTCCTATGCTACAAAAGGAAGGCAAGCAAGTGAACGTTTTTTAAAATACTTCATTCAACAGGTTAAAAGAAAACACATCTTGTTGCTTGAAAGGGAAAAATGAATACAGAAGTCAGAACACTAGAGAGGGTAAGCTAAAGAGACAGGAGTCAGAGAAAGGAGTGTGTTTGAGGTTTTTTGAGAAGTTGCAAACGTTGGTTATGAGTCCTGGTGTGTGATCTTGGCAGAGTGACAGAAGCTGTAGAACAAGGTCAATGGAGCAGCAGATTTGAGGGACTGAGAAGCTGGGCGTTAGAGGTATGCCCGCACAGACAGTGAAATCTCCAATTAGTGACAGCAGAGCTGGAGAGCAGGGGCCCAAAGGTGAGTCACTGTAATGGGAGACATGTGGCGGGGACCTGGCCCGGCTGTGAGCAGGACACACAGAATCGTAAAAATATATAGGATATGTGCGGTCCTAATTTAAGCACTGAATATTAGTGTGGCCAAAATTGGGAGGCAGGAAAGTGAAGAGAAGGAAGCACAGGTTGGGGTGGGGGGAGGACAGGTAGGGGTGAGAAGAAGGGTGCTAAAAACAAATCCTCATCTTTGGTAATGGCGAGTCAACATATAATATCTAAAAGTGAACAAACAAGAAACAGAAATACAAACAAGGTATTTAGAGACATTCAGGTAAAAACCAAAAATATCAGTTAAAAGACTGAAACTGATTGCCTCTGGGTGGAGATGGGGCGTTCAGAGATGGGGGTGAGACAAGGACATGGTGATTTTAAATAACAAGCCTTAAAGAACTACTTGATTCTTTACGCTGCACTATAACTGATCAAAACTAAAAACTTGAAAAAAAAACTGACTTGTTCAAAATTAAATAATGATGTAACCTCTAATTAGGTGTTATTATTCACCATCCCAGATTAATCAGATTCATAAGAGCAGTCTAAAATACTCACAAACTCTTTTTTTTTCCCCCTCAGGAAGGATGCCATCTCGTTAACTGATGCTTTCGACTTCACGGATCACTGTTTAAACTCGGCACTTGGCTGTTACGACGGAAATGTCTATGAACGTCTGTTCCATTGGGCTCAGACGGCACCAACCAATACTCAGGTAGTTGAGTAGAATGTTATAAATTATGCAAGGGAGCAGAGAACAAGCAGTGACTGCACCTCCCTGTGTCTTCCCATTTTAATTGATTCCCACTAGGTTAGAAATCGCTTGGCATATTATATCTGTTTAAAATATTTTGAGAATACATAAAAGAAATCAGGAGGGGGTGTGGCCTGGCAGGAACTCTGAGTCTGGACTGGAATCAGCAAAGTGCACTGCTCAGAATTTGATAAAGGGAATTAGGAGGAAGATCCAAGCTTCAAATCATGGCTTGACACACCCAAGGACCTACGCACATAATGGCAAACTGGCTTTTAAGTAACAAAAATAAGATAAATCATACCTCATCTCATTTTTAGGCTCTTAACTATGTTTTATGTTGAAAAAAGTGGGTATTCACGGGCGATAGGAAGCTTGGATGGACTGGAGAGTCTCTCAGACCTGACTGCCTGCTGAGATGCCTCCTTCCTCTTCCCTTTAAGGAACACAATCCCAGGAACACAGAAAGCTGCTGCATTGCCATCAGTAGCCCAGCAAAGCCCAGTACATTACATTACAGTCCAGTACATTAACAGGAGTTAAGAAATAAACCAGGTATTTAGAATTTGAGGGATCAATATTCTAGGAACACAACAGATTATTTTAAGTTCTATCATGAAAATATGTTACTCAGATAGTGAAACTTACTCTTTTACCTCTTAGGTCAAATTTCAGAAAAGGTGCCTTAACACCTCATCAAATTGGTAACTCTCAGGCTTCACACCTACCAAAGTGTTAGACTTGCTCTTAACATTTTGCATTCTGTCATACCTCAGAGTTTAATTTAACAGGATCATCTAAAGTTGTAACATGACAGGTTATGCCGAAGATGGTTGGCCAATCCATCCTCACCCATTCTCTTACAGAAGACCAATCCATTTCGGTCATTCTCTGACTCCAGGAAGGCATCCTTTTGACTACAAGGAAATACAAACAACTCACTAAAGAAGGCATGATACATTTACTGCTTAGTACAGTTAAGCTAACACTAGTTGTTTTACTTTTTCTAATGCTTAGATCTCTTTACTTTCTAATATTTAAATCCTGGCATGAAACTACAGCAGTCCTCCCACCCAAGAATAGCTCCTGTGGTCTGAAGATAAATGCATGCCCTTTGATGCTCCAGAGAAAAACCTCCCTTGCTGTGACCCGTCAGGAAATGCAGACATGACCTGGCTCAAACCTGTTTTACTAGCACTGCACAAGGAAACATGCCAGTTCTTCTGACTCTGCATGTTCACTAAAGCACACAGGGGACTTTCTTGTTCTTTTACTGTTTCTAATACTTATTTTAAAAGAATTTAATCTGGACACTGTATGAGGGCAGGCTTATCTAAATGACAGGCATGACTGACCCACAGCATCAACAAATTTGGTAAAATGTTGATGCACTTCATCCCACTCACTTTTCCCTTTTCTTTCTTGCCTGCCACCTCACTGTGAGCAAGGATGGAGTCTTCATCTTCCTAACTCCAGGATCTATCACAGAGAGTAGGCTTTGCATTTATGGAGTTAACATGGTTTTAAGACCTACACAGTAAGATAAAGGAATCTGGTACATACACGATGCTGCAGACCTCCCCATCGTAGCTTCCATTAACTTGCTAAAAAGGTGACAGGCACAGTAATGTGGCTCTTTCATGAAAGCAGTTTAAGAATTGAGATTATAAATGACCTTGGAGAACTGTCTCCAATTAGTTAAAATGATACTCAGTTGACTGCTATATAGGCACATGGTCTTACATTTCTGGCTCCTCTAGAGACCAGCAAAATAACACCTTTAACGTGTATTTTTTTAATCCACTGTAGATAATTTTGAAACTGCAGTGAAAGGCATTTTTCATTTGCACTAGTTGAAAAAGGTACACTATGCGTATTTCAAATAAATTAAAATAGCTATGTTAAAACATGCCTTGTTGACACAAATGTGCAAATGGGGGTCTATTTCACTAACATTTTTCCACCAAAAGAAAAGGTACCACGCTAAATTAAATGTCTCAGAATCCTAAGTCAGTTGCTCTTCTGTCTGGGAAGGTAAGTGACGAGCTTTCTCCCAAGACTGAATGATGCACTCTTCCATGGTTTAATTGAGCCATGGTATCTGGTTTATTGGCTTTTTCCCTGTCTGGATGCTATTTCAAGCCAGTTTTTCCAAAGTGAACAGCAAAAAGCTGTTACCCTCCCCACATGAACTCATATCTAATTGATTTCCTACAGATGCAAGCAGTGGAGGAAACACTGGCATGATCTCAAAACAAGATTCCTATTTCCCAAAAATTATTCTATTGTACAAGTTTGTCCAGGTAGTTGCTAGATGCATTAATAGACACAGTTACTGATTCATTCACTCATTCAACATATTTATTGAGCAAATACTATGTGCCAGAAACCTAGGTTCTAAGGATACAGTGGAGAACAAGAGTTATAGACACTGTTTTCAAGGAGTTTCAGCCATGAGAGGCAAAAAATAAACAAGTAAGTATTACAAAAGATGAGAACAGGGCTGTGAAGGAACAAAACAAGATATTATATTAGAAAGTAATGGGGAGCCCTGACTGGAGTAGCTCAGTGGGTTGGGTGCTGTCCTGCAATCCAAAAGCTTGCCAGTTAGATTTCCATTCAGGACACATGCCTGGGTTGTGGGTTCAGTCCCCAGTTGGGACACATGCCAAGAGGCTACCAATGATGTTTCTCACATAGAAGTTCCTCTCCCTCTCTTTCGCCCACTCCCAACCTCTCTAAAAAAACAAATAAATAACATCTTTTTTTAAAAAGAGAGAAAATAGGGAGAACCTATTCTGATACAGAATCTTACTTACTTGATTCCACCTTCTCATTCCTTGGTTTATATGGCTAATGTTCAATTTCAAAGAGCCTCAAAGAGTTGAGCTCTTTATTTGTATTAAATTCCAAAAGCAAATGATAACTGTTTTTCAATTGGCCACCTGCACCCACGATTTAAAATCTGCTTAAGAAAATGAAGGATGCCCTTTCAAAAAAATATTCTCCATATGTTCACATAAAATGAATTTTTAAAGTTAAGGATCTTATGTAATATTAATTTTGAAACTCAAAACAATTTGAAATTAAGTTATTAATTCTGGCACAAATATTCTGTCTTAATAATGCTCTTCTTTCTACAAACAGGGGAACCCTGCCTATGAGAAATATCTAAGACCACTACTACAAAGTTGGAGATCCAAGCTGTGAAATAATCAACGGCATTCAAGAAGCACCATTAAGTGATAATAGTAGTATGGCATATATATCATTAAAATTTTAAAGTACATATATGTGTACTTTTTAGAGTCATTACCTTCTAGAGAGAGTCTGAAGTGAATGAAATACCTATGATTTACTTCAAAATAATCCATGGGAAGAAAAGGGGTGAGTGAATAGTTCTTGATGTTAGTCAACAGGTGCGTGAGTGTTTAAACTATCCTCTTCTAAATATGTTTGAAATTTCCCGCAATAAAACATACTAGCACTATTCAATTGTAGCATATAGTTTGTTAAATGCCAGGGACTCATTAGTTATTATTTGTATCTATAGCACACACTTATTCAAGAGTTTAAAAGGACACACACATGCACAACACTATCCTTCTCCAAAAGTGCCTATACTTGGTGTAATCCAAATATACTGTATAGCCCTAAGACTGCAACTAAATATCAATTATTTTAAAATCAACTCTTCCACAGAAAATTAAAATGCATATGAGAATTGTGTCAAATTACCCAAATATACTCAAGCAACATTTTTCATGTCATTTTCAGTTGCCTCAGCATATAAAACACTCAAAATTAAATGCCACCAGACGAATTAAATTGCAAAATATCTTAGCTGGCTACTTTTCCTAATTACCCTCATATAAATAATCATTCAGTTGTTAATAATTAATAAATCTGGGAAAAATTACCAAAAGCAAACTTATCTCCAGTAAACCGGACAAGGAAGAGACCTCATAAGGTTTAACTTTTAAAACCTTGGAAGGGCAAATATTCTCATTTCCATACTAGTTTTCAAACCAAATAATTTTATCTCATGTTCACCTCAGCTACCTTAACAACACATAAGAGACTCGGGTGTTTTTTTTTTTTAAGGTAGCCATTAATCAGTTTAAAGTAGGAGGCAATTTTCTAAAAATATAACCTCATACTAGTACATTTACTGAAATTATAATAACCTGCCAATAACATTAAGGAATTTTAGTTTGAAAAAGGGGTAATCATAGGTTTCTGAATGGTAGTCATTTGTCAAGTCTTAAAATAAATTTTCTAGAGAATGGCAAAAATGGATGGTGTTTTTATCCTCCCTTCAGAGGAAGAATCTCAGAGGAAATAAGGAGTGATCTACCTTAGGGGCACATAGCCTTAGAACTTTCTTCCCATAGAAAGAGGAAGATACTGCCAGACTTCCTTTTAGAAGGTGTTCTAGCAAACTAGCAAGTCTCACTATAGTTAACATAACCTTCCCTGTGAGTAACTTCCAAGAAATAGAATCAAATGAACCACACAAAGTAAGACTATAGTGAAACAAATAAACGAACACCTATCTCCAACTATTCCAGATCCTTCATTCACTACAGTTTACTTCTTCTCCTCAGAAATAACTTTAATAATAAAATACACTCTGGGTCACCATAATATAAGAGAATAAGGTAGCTGAAAAGTCAGTTTGTCCCCATACTCAACACAAAGCTAGGATAAGGGTCATGTTCAGAACTATGACAAATGGCAGCTTGTTGAAGAAAAACCTTTAATCCTCAACATAAATCCTATTTGACAAAATTTGTCAAACTGTATGTTCATTGTTGTACTCTTTTAGACAAAATTAGTAATCTCATCTATTCCTGCTTTAAAAACACAGCAGAGTTCTATAAACTACATCCTAAGGTTCCACCGAGACTTCTTGAATCAAATACCAGTGTGCCTTGGTAGTGTATACTGGTACTTAAAACAAACAATGTGTACTTTAGACAAGGAATGATTTTCCCCCAGAAGTAACAATAGTCACAAATACAAACCCAGTTTTTCTATTTCGCTTTTTATTAGTTCTTTTTTTTTCCTGGTAGACAGTACACTTGGGAATTAGTACTGCACCAGGCTCAAGAAGTTAAGATTTCTACCACAGGGACATTTTGTATTCAGAATCCAATATAAATATTTCTAGTCAGACATTTCCATGGCTACAGATATTTGGTTGCTTGATTTATATGCATAGAAAGAAACAGTTGTCATAACTGTAAAAAGCAGTACTTAACAAGTACTTTTAAATGATTAGAACAGTTTTCCTTTAATATTATGATACAACTTATTGGTCTGGAAACTAGGTCACCCTGCATGATGTTTGATTTTTGTCAAAAGCATCATGCATACTCTGTTTATTCTTTCAGCTCTGCATTTCTTAGTCTTCGAGTTGAGCTAGGGACTATTTAATCAGAAATCATTTTAGCACTGTAATAATAATAAAAAAAAAAGCTCTGTTAAGGGTAGATTATATACCATAATAATTTCAGACTTCTTTTATAAAAAGGTATCTGGAGGCTCTGAACAGGCACATGCATACTCAGGGCAAAGTGAACAAAACATAGAGGATTCTGCTAAAGCACAAAACTTCCTTCTGGTCTTCAATGCCTGCAAATAAATACAAAAATTTTTTTTAAAAAATCCCACACTGTGATTAAAAAAAAATCAGTCTTTTCCATCTATTGGAGAGTCAGTTTCCAGAAACTTTTCCCAGGGTTAGAGATCAATCATCCGTCTTCCGGGCCAACCTACAGAAAGTCCAGTTGTGCTCCACTGTGTTCTCATTGGCCCGCTCACTCATGTGATGCACTCGGGTGTTGCGGATCGTGAAGCCTTGTTTTGTGATATATTCCATCAGGTGGACCCGCAGAGAAACTTCCTGGTGGTAATCACAGGGTCCAAAAGTGAAGGAAACCTGGCAGTCTCTGGTGTCCATCATGTGCTTATTCCACTTGGTAAAATAGTTTGAGATACCTTCAAGTAAGGAATGGACCTTGGTGGTGATGGTTAATTGAGTTATGATGACAGCTACTGGATTGGAATACTTAGAAAGCTTCCGGGTACTAGATAGCTCCACAACTTCTTCAAAAGTATCCATAGGATACAAAGGCTTAGGGTCATTGAGACACTGGATCAAGGGCTCAATTTGATAAAAATCTGCTTCCTTCCGAAGCAGATCAAATTCCTTAAAATCCAGGGGTAAGGTCAACTCTGAAGTTCTTAAGAAGTTGAGGACATATCTGAAAAGAGGTCCATCTCGATCAATGAAGTAATTGCCTTGAGGGTCTCGAGCTGTGGGGAAGTCCCCCCCAAACATAGCTCCGAGCATGGAATCTGGGTATCGCGTCAATGTAGTGAGGGACGTTGTGTACAAGTGTCCACCTACATTTAACGTGACTGGGTCAGTCATCTGAAATTTTTTAAGAAAATGATTAGTCACCTGAAAGTTTTAAAATTCTAAATTTGACAAATTAAGAAAAATGACAGCAAGCAAAGCAAAAGATTCCTTCAGGCTGTAAGTTATTTAGCAATCCTACTATGCAAAACAGCTTTGCTTTCAGTGATTAAACCCACCTAGATGCAGAGATCAAACATATGCATTCAATAGGGAAAAAAGGGATAAATCTAATTCTTTAAAGACATACTAAGAAACAAGAGCATGACTTCCAAAACCATTTAATTTCAAGCCCAGAATCTAAAGGGAAGTAGAGTACCATATTCTGCCATGCATAATGCATACCTGTGCTTTTGGCCCAAACTTTCAGGGGAAAAAAAACCTTTCACTTTATTTTTTTAATTCAATTATTTATTTATATTTAGATACTTGCTTTTGGTATTATAAAGGAATTTCAGCATTTTTTTTAACATATCAGAGTACAAGAACTTTTATGTAACAAATAACTACAAAACACAACAGACACAAGGCATTTCATTTCAGGTACTACCCACGCAGGATACATGCCCCAAAATTTGGGCGAAACAGTGTACATTATACACGGCAAAATATAGTATATTATGTCAAGACAAAAGCCAAACTAAAATAAACTAATTTAAGTGTTTCCATTTAAAAGAGACTTTCATTTTTCTTAACTCAATTTGACATAAAGTAGACAAAAAAATGATTTGATAATGAAAAGAATCTACTTTTGATATTTCTTTTGTTTCTTCATCAAAAATGGGGGGAATCATGAAATTTATTTTAAAGATAAAAATTTGTGCAGACCTAATCTTCATAACTTTTTCATGGCAATAACAGTGGCAAATACCAAATTAAAATACACAGTTTGATCACACAATCTCATATACCAGCAACTTTCAATTTCAAAATCTGACAGTGTATTCACTTTTGTAACATTAATGTTGCAATCTGGCCTTTAGTTTTGAAAAGCAAGCTTCTCTAAATAATATATACCTTCAGTTTTAGAAACCATACTTAAAGAAAACATATATAGACAGATGAACAAAGTACTAGGCAAGTAAAATATTTCTTACCAAAGGCAAAGAATAATAGGAAGACATATACCATACATATGTAAAGAAAGTAAAAGTGGGAGAAGTGGCACCTTCTCAATGGTTAACCTCCTTAACCACAAGGAAATGCCCTTTGTACCATTACCTACCAGACCCTTTTGTAGGCTACCCTATGAAGAAAGAGTGTTAAGAGCAATTTTAAAGACTAAAAAATCATGATCTCTCTCAAATAAGTGATTAATTATAAAGTTACTTTGAGAGTCGAAACTAAGTATGCTTACATAAAAACACCAAACCAAACAAAAACACCCCCCAAATACAGTCTAAACTAATTAAGGGGGGGTTGCACCAATCATTTTCACTTTTACAAGATGTATAGTATTGTACCTAAGAATACATCAGAAGGGGTAAAGACATAAAAAAATAATTTGACAGCCTTCAAAATGCATCTGCAGAGGCCTCTCACCATATAGCCCCAGTCTCCATTATCCATCTGCTCCAGCGCGGCGTCTGGGGAGCCCAGGTTCCAGGGAAACTTGGGGAGAAGAAAAAGACATGACAGCGCATGTAACTATGAAACAGAGAAGGTTTTTACACCCTACAGGGTAGGCAAAACACCAGGAAACTATTCATTTTTGCTCAATTAAAAATTGCCACAGGGCAGCCCTGGCTGGTGTGGCTCAGTGGACTGATCGGTGGCCTGCTAACCAAAAAGTCATGGGTTCGATTCCCAGTCAGGGCATGTTCCTGGTTTGCAGGCCGGGTTCCCAGTTGGGGGTACAAGAGGCAGCCCACTGACATCTCTCACACTGGTGTTTCTCTCCCTCTTTTTCTCCTTCCCTTTCCCTCTCTCTAAAAATAAATAAATAAAATCTTTATTTTAAAAAACTGCTAAGGGCAAAGATCTGAAGAAGAAAGCATTTCTCTAGGGCAGCAATTTTCAAATGATGTGCAACACAAGTTTTTAAAACATGCAGTACCTGACTATTTAGTCAGGGGCACTGACCTCTTTTTCCTCAGACTGTCAAAAAAATGACAACAGCCAATACAACAATAGCCATCCAGTATAAATAAATCAAAATTATACCTTTTTTGGAAGACTGGCAAAAAAATAGAATATATTTTGGGGGTTTCCACCAAACTCTACAGAGAAAGAATTATCCTATACTTAGAGGAGGAAGAGCCCAGCAGTAAGCTAGTCATTCAAATCCTACCTATCTTCTCTGAAAATTCAATTTTTAGAATTTCTATAGTAGAACATTATGATTAACTCTACAACTTTATCCTTATACTTATCATGATCCTTATCAAAAAGGCCGTATACAAGAAAGGAAGAAAAAACCCTCTTCTTCATCAGCATTTCAGCTATACAAACTAAACATCTCAGTAAATGCATTAAAAACTATAAGCCTCCAAGACACCAGTACTGCTTTGCAAGAGAAATACACCAGAATGATATTTATTTCATAACATAAAACTAATTATACTTTTAATACTAATACATGTCATGTTATACAATAATCAAAACAAATAGAAAATAATTTAAAAGTCAAACCATTAGAGCACAATTTGGGGCAAAAAAGAACCTTACAAATCTGTTTGAAAGTTGCCAAATTACTTCAACAGATTCCCAGGTATTGAATAGCTTTAGTCAGTACCCTCTCACACACATCATTCCCCAAATTAACAGGGAAAGCAAATTTCAAAAGCTCTGACAAGAGACAGTAAGAAACATGGACTTACCAGTATTTACCCAGGAAAAGCATTGGCTTTTTTAACGTGATCTTTAAACAGATTCACTTTTCCCATTTCAGAGGAATCTGGCACACTATTCCCAGAACAGGCCCTGGCTACAGAAGATCACAAAGGCTCTTTCTCAAAAGGTCACTCAGGCATGTAGAGAACATTTGCATAGCACAGCATGCGCTGAAATCAGACCCTGAAGCATCTATTTCTTCACCTAGAAAATTCTTCAAAGCAAACAAGCTAGAATGTGGACCAGACAACATGAAGTTAGTTTTTATTCTCCACACTCAGCAGCTGGGTATAGATATAGATAGGCCTCCACATGCTAGAGGGTGAGAAGTAGAACCAATGTCAAATTCAGGACTGTTGTGACAAGCTATCATTCCTCACAAACAGTATCTGAAGTAAAGAGAACCAAAAACAGCTTTAACAATTTTTATTCAATAACTGATAAAACAGACAAGTAACAATTTAAAGGGCCAGTCATCCAAAGGTTCTGGTAAGATGCTCATCTTTGGCATCTTCTTATCTCCCCAAGTATTCATTCCTGACAGCCTCAAAAATAATTCAGTCAACTAACATTTACTCTAGGCCAATAAACATTATGTGCTATGTGGATACACAGAAACAGGAAAGGTACAAATTCCTGCCCTCATGGAGCTTTCAATCTATGAAGAAAGGCAACATGCAATGCTTGAAGTACAGAACACAATTCGAAAGTGCTGTTTATATAGCACTTCTATACAGATAGACTAGCAGAGGCTTTCTGGAAGAAAGAGCAAGAACAGTTCCACGTGGAAAAACGGAGGACTTCTGGGAAGATCTTGCTCAGTAGACCTCAGCAGGGATATCTGGACAACCTGAGAGGGATTCTAGAATGAAGAAACATTTTAGGTAAAAGAGGAGGGGGCCTTTCCCTTTCTCTCTCTCTCTCTCTCTCTCTCTCTCTCTCTCTCTCTCTCTCTCTCTCTCTCACACACACACACACACACACACACACAACACATCCCTGATACAGCCAGCAGAGCATGAATTACTGTTACCGTTTTAGAGAAGTAATGGATAAGTGACTTGCTCTAGGCCCCACAGATGGAAAGGAATGGATTAAGAACTTGGGTTTGCTGACTCCTAGTTTAGATCGTTCCATAAATCCCCTCTTTCTACGGAAACTGAAAGAAACAGAACCCCAAAAACAAGACACTGAAAGGATTAATTTTGGACCCCATACAGCTATCTATTAACCCTAACCACCTAGTAGGGTTTTATTTACAAATTTAACAGTAACTCAGTCTAAGTGAGCAGTCATGATGGGTTTGTAAAAATTCCAGAGGCAAAAATAGCAAGAACCTACTCACTAGTGTGATTGAAGGCTGCTGTCCTGTTTATAAGTGAGGAAATCCAATATACGAATATCCAAATGGCTGAATGAAAAATGGGGGACCAAAGAAAGACAAGGAAAAAAAAAAAACCAGACATCATCAACATTATAACTGTTATGCAAGGTGTGTCCACTAGTAATCCTTTCTTGTTTCTTTTTCACTGCTAAATCAAAACAAGATAACTTCTTGAGCAATCATAAAAAGAAAATCATATGATGCCCCTGAATCCGTTCCACAGTAAAAGCCAAGGTTCTATTCTGGTACAGAGATGTAATGAAACCTCAAGCTTAATAATTCAAGAAAGCAATTATGGTAATCTACATAAACCCGTGTTTCTTAAAAAGCAACCCAAATCTCCTTACACTTGTATACAAGATACATCAAAATAAAATGAAATTACTATTATTCACATTCAATACCAATGACTAAACTACCCCCCAAAAATCAAATTGTTCACTAAAAAGCTCTAAGGGAAAAAATAATATTGATTAGTTTAAATTTTATCTCTACTCCTTACTTCTATTAAATATCCTCTATGGAAATGCTTAGATACAGCAAGAAACAAACCAAAAAAAAGCAGGAACATTCTGGTCTTCCAATCAGCCTCTGAATTGATAACTATTAGGAACATCTCAGAGACAGTGCAGATGAATGAAATAGAATATAATCCAAAAGAATTTCCGGAATAGCTTCAATCTCTTCTAAATCATTTTCCAGAGCTGCTAACAATTAGAAAATGATTTATTTGCTTTTCATCCTTTCTCCCTTCTGGCACAGTCTCCAGTGGGGGCTTAATGAGAAGTTAAATGACCACAAGACAAGGAGGAAATCTTGAAATGGGCATCAAATGGGCTTGTTTTACTGATGAAGACAAAGAAAACCTAGTATTTCAGAAAATTTGCCAGGAATGGAGATTATGAGGGTAACAATGAAAAAGCCAAGCATAATTATACAGTTCAAAAAAGGCTCCAGACCTTGTAAAATCAGTTCACCTGGAAAAAAATATGACCTTTGGCCCAAATAAAAGTCTTGTGGCAACTGGGTGACAAATCCAAAAATATAACAGTACTGAAAAACACTATTTTCACCCCCACTTAAGCTTCCAGGGTTAATGTATAAATTCTGTTAGCAGATAATTAAGTTAAGAAAAATGCTAAAAAAATTTATAAAAGCCTTAAGAAAACTTCCTAAGAATTTTCCAAAGTAGCAAATCTGGAAAAATGCACAATAAACAAGTCAATACCTTAAAGAAAAACCAAAGAACCCCTGAAAGCCATTTTCCTCACTACTGCAGAATAGCAATTACAGGCTTCACGGTTATGATGAACTAATTGAACACAAATATTCTGGGTTTATTATTTCAGGTACAGACTAAGAATTCTCTGGGGCAAAAGTTCTACTCCTACATAACAATCTATACATTGCAATACACACACCTCCAAACTTGACTAAATAATAAAAACCTATAGCTACTGCCTTTCCAAAGTTTCCAGGCAACTCTTTTAAAATGGCTTTCTAGGGCTCGCTTCAAATTGGAGCAATATAGAGAAGATTACATGGCCCCTGCTCCAGGATGACACACAGGTTCCTGAAGTGTTCCGCATTATAAAAAGCAAAGAAAGAAAGAAAAGAAAAAGAAAGGAAAGAAGGAAATAAAACACCTTTCTACTGTATTCTTTGTGCCGGGCATTCCGGAAAGGAGATTCAATAAACTTCATCTATACATACTTTTGAATTACCTTTGTACCGAATTTCTCTGTTCTTGAAATGTGGGAGTTTGAAAGTGAAATACTTTTTATAGTAACTAGTTCAGCAACATCTAAAGGAGTGTTTTGGGCTAACATTCACATACAGGCTGGCGCAAGTAGCCAGGCACACAGGAGAATGTGACTGTGATGTTAGGTTATCCTTAACTATACCTCTAAAGGAATGGATTGTCTTTTTCCTAAAACATTCTTTTTTCTCTCTCTTCTCTCCCATGTTCTAGAAGAAAGGCTAAGTTGAAAATTGACTTTAATACTAAAAAGCTATCACAAATAGTCACAAAATTATTAAATTCCTCTTACACCCACTCAGTTTCTACAGGATAAAACAAGAGAATGCCACCTTCCCAAAAGCAGTAATACCACTTAGGCACAATAGCAAGACAACAAGTGACCTAGAGGGTAACAGGTCAGAACTAAGGCTCTGCAGTCCCATGCAGGCCAGCACAGAGGAAAGAGAATGGGTGAAGATCTATATCTCAATTCTGCTCCAATTCTACTTATGAGACCCTGGTTAAATCACTCTTTATGCCCAGCTGCTTCTCTGCAGAAAAGGAGAAAATAAGCAAGATCATGAATAGAAAAACATTTGTAAACTGGCCAGAATTAAACAAATATGAAAATACAAGTGGCAGTATAAACAAAATTTCTGTGGTAAATTGAGAAACTTGAGAGTGTGAACACAAGTAATTTAGAACACTGGCATGAAGGCAGGACAAATATCAAAGAAAAGACCTCTTCATTTGCTTCCAGTCTCCCCAGGTCTCCCTTTCCCCAGAGCTCCAGAAGGGAGAACTACAGGTACAGGGAACCATCCAGCTTTTATAGAGATGGCCAGACATCGGAGCTCTTGACCACAGAAGGAACTTCTCGAAAGCATGACTCAGGATTATCTCCACCGTAAAGATGAATCCAAATAGACATGTGTATTCCATCTTAAATAGAATAGAATCCGCATATAAAAATCTAAAACCCCTTGAAGGATTCATAGAAAGATTCACCCTAGGACTCCTTTATGTAATAATGCTTTAGTTTCAATACTATTTATGAAAATTCAAATCACACAAACCTTAAGAACGGCATCTATAACCGTCCTGACCACTCAGTCCTTAATATCCATGACATTACACAATTAAGTATTAGTGTGGATGGATGGTTCTCAACCAAAGAGCAAGTTTTCTCATCCTACCAACCCTGTAGATAAAGAGATTTTCCTTTTCCTAGATACACACTTGTTCATTTGAAAACATCAGGCCTGTGCCTCCCCTAGCTCTTTCCTCTCCTGGAATCATTCATGTACTCTGGCACTGGTGACAGCAAGAAGATGAACATGCCAACGGGAAATGGTAAGGCATTTAGGCTACCCCAAACATTCTTAGTCAAACCAGATCACCCAGGGTCTCGCTGCACCCAAACCTCATCATCTATCACTAAGTCCTAAAATTGAATTTTTCGATTTGTTCTGGAACTGGTATAGTTGAACAGAAACTTGATAACTTCAGCAGAATATCCAAACAGGATCTGGTTCATTTCTCCCGTCCTAGCCTCAGACAGCCTCCAGCACCGTCGGCCCAGCAGGTGCTTCAGAGGCTCCCCAGAACCGCGGCCATTTATCACTTCTGACATCAAGCATTAAAAATGCCATGACACACACAAATCTGAACATAAAAAACTCAGCTGCTGTCAGAGCGTCTCTCTGGGGCAGAAAATCCCCTGAGGCAGGGACCAGAAGCCCTACCGTAAGCTTCAAATTGCCGCAAATAGTGGCTAATAAGCACCACCCCCCAAAACAATAATTTTCGAGCACACCTCGTGGAGTCCCTGGCCGGGCGATGCCTCGCTACTGCCCCGCAGACAAAGTGCCCCCACCTTGATCCGGCCCCGGCGTCGGACAGGAGATGCTTCGGGCCCGGGCAGGGGGCGCGCACCGAAGCCCGAACCTGGGTCCTCAGACAACACATGTCCCATCCCCGCTGGCCTCGGAACCCCCGCCCAAGCCCCGCCGCTCCGCTGCGGGAAGCCCGCTGCGGGCCCGTACCAGCCCCGGAGCGCGCCGCCCGGGCTCCTCTCAGTCCCTCAGCGCAGCCCCGCCACCGCCCGATTCACCTCAACCGCGCTCTCCCTGCCGCTCCTCACGGGCTTCTCCTCCAGCCCGGCCCTCCCGAGCCCCGGGAACCCTAATCCCCCGGCCCGCCCCCACTCACTGCAAGGCGGCAGCGGCCGGGCCGGGAGACACCGGCGGCCGGAGAGCGTGAGCGCAAGGACAAGCGAGCCCGCGCCCAGGGGCGGCGGCGGCGGCGGCAGAGGGGACGACTGATCCCGCTCCCGGAGTTGCGGCTCCAGCCGCCGGGAGCGGGAGGCACCTCCCAGCACAGCCGCGGCGCCACGAGCGCGCGCGCCCCCTAATGACGGCGCGTGCCAGAGGCCAGAGGGCCTTGGGCTGGAGGAACTCCGCAGGGCTCAGTCAGGCAGAACCGTCAGAGACCCGCCCCCGAGACTCCGCCCCCAAACTCGAGGCCCCGCCTAAACCTCGCCTCTACGTCGTGCCTCCGCCTGCAATTTGGGATCAGCCCAGTCCTCCCGCAGTTTTAACTGTGAGCGTCCTCAGACCTATTCTTGTTTTCTCACGAACCTGTGTGCTGTCCGGACCACGTGGTAAGCCTAAGGCGTACAACTGCCATCAAGATGGAAGGGGTCCTAAGTAGCGGAGAAAACAGACAAGACCCAAGGAAACAAAATCGTGACACGTTTATCATATATTGGGAGATGTCTGATTAAAGGAATTAAATGGGAATAATGAGACGGGACCTCTGCTTTAGATGCAAATCCAAGAAAGACCTGGACACTGGGCTTGTAGCAGAGTACCCCTGGAGTGGCTGTTGGTAGGGGAGTCGACCCTAGTAAGGTCACCTATCAGGCTTGGTGTACAAGATAGGGAAGGGCAGCCAGGCCTGAAGGGCCAACATGGGTAGCCAGATGGGGAGAAGGACAGAGCTGACTTTAGCAGGAAAAAAAAAAAAACCCGACCAGTACGAAGGCTCTGAGGCCAAAAGGCACTGGCCCTACTTGAGTCTGGGCACCCGTATTGTCCTCATTTCACCAGGAAGTGAGCCAGGACTGCAGAAGGTAGGGAATTACGTAGAAGCCTTGGAACTAATTGGTCTCCAAGAAAACACTCCTTCAAAATCCCATTTGCTCCTGCTAACCAGATCTGTCTCTCCCCTTCCTGGTGGTGGTACTTGACATATATTTTGCCATTTTCCCTTCACCAGGATAACCACTGGCCTTTAGAAACTTACCTGTGTTTCATGTCTGCATGTGCATGAGCTGGCTGAGGTTGAACTTTTATCATATGATCACAATCATATCTGATACTTGGTTTGTCTTGAAAACTCAAATTAATGGGTTAAATAAGTGACATATGCTTCATCAGCATAAGTGTTACATTATCAAATTTAAAAGACTAGGTGAGCTTACAGGGAAATGTGTGAGAAAATAAGCAGAACACAAAATGGTATACATGATATAATCCTAATTTTATTTATAACAACATAAATATACATAAACAAATATTTTAAAGAAAATACAGCAAATCATTGATCATAGTTCTCTAGGTAGTAGGATGGGAATGTAGTGACTTATCACTTCTTAATCTTCTTTTTGGATTTTCTATATTTTCTAGAATCAATATTGAATTTATAATCAGAAAACTATAAAAAATCAAAGGTGTTTATTTTTCCTACAAGAAAGACAATATCAGCGCTGGCTGTTGTGGCTCAGTGGACTGAGCATGGGCCTGCAAAATGACAGGTCGCAGTTGGATTCCGTGTCAGGGCACACACCTGGGTTGCAGGCCAGGTCTCCCCGAGGGGGCATGGAGAGGCAACCATACATTGATGTTTCCCTCTTTCTCCTTCCCTTCCCTCTCTCTAAAAATAAATAAATAAACAAGGAAGGAAGGAAGGCAGGCAGGCAGGCAATATCAGAATTATCCAACACTGGGATCCCCAGGATTTGGTGCCACTGAAAAATCCAGATCTGCTACTGGCTTACTGGTGTCCTTCAAAGAGTCATTTCCCCTCTCAGAGTTTGTTTCCCCAACTAAAAACTGAATGGAGCGCAGCTGGTGTGGCTCAGTGGATTGAGTGCCTGCCTTTAAACTGAAAGGTTGCGCATTCAACCCTGACCCCAGGGTCTGGGCATATGCCTGGGTCCCCAGTTGGGGGCATCTCTTCCTCTCTTTCTCCCTTGCTTCCCCTCTCTCTAAAAGTAAATAAATACAATCTTAAAAAATAAAATCTTTAAAAAAAACAACTGAGTGAAATTAACTTTGTCAGTGATTTTTTTCCTTTCTTTTTTTTAAAAAGATTTTAGAGAGAGGGGAAGGGAGGGAGAAAGAGAGGGAGAGAAACATCAGTGTGTGGTTGCCTCTCGCGCACTCCCCACTGAGGACCTGTCCTGCAATTGGAGCATGTGCCCTACCTTGGAATTGAACTCAAGACCCTTTGGTTTGCAAGCTGGCGCTCAATCCAGTGAGCCACACCAGCCAGGATGTCAGTGGTTTTCACAAAACTATTCTTACATGTCTGAAAGTTTTTACTGCTATTATAAATTATATTTTCAAATTTATATTTTATAATGTATTAATTGGTGGTTGTTGAAATGCAGTTGGTTTTTATATAATAATCTTGTATTTTGCAGACTTGAGCTCTTTTTTAGTTCTAAGTGTATAGGCTCTCTTGAATTTTCTGTGTAAATATTCAGGGTCTTTATTTCCTTTTCCTTATTTTACTGTACTGACTAAAATCTACAGTACAATGTTGAATTATAGTAATGATAGTGAACATTTCTATCCTGTTCTTGACTGTTTCTAGCATGCCACCATTGAATATGGTGTTTGTTGTAGATTTTTGATAGATACCCATTATTGAAGTACTATTATCAAGGTACTTTATAGAAGGAAGCACTATTGTGCTGTGTTAAGAATGGATGTTAAGATGTATCAAATGTGGGATTTTTCACCCTAATGTAATGAATTGCAATTGTGGATTTTATTACATTAAAACATCAATGAATTCCTAGAATAAACTTACCTTGATGATGTATTATTTTTTCAATATAGTTCTGCATGCTGTTTGCTAATATTTTCATTAGGGTTTTTTATGTCCATACTCATGAATGCAAGATGTTTACTATTTTCTTCTCTTATTTTCTCCATGTGTGGTTTTACTGTCAAAGTTACATAAGCCTCATAAAAAATGAATTAAGAAATGGTATCTCTTTACTAGAGCAACTTCTGTAAGACTTGGAGTTTGGATTTCCTTATAGGTTTCTCCTGTAAACCATCTTGGTTTAGAGCTTGGGAGTGAAAAGCATTTATACAGACACCTCAACCCACAAAATTCAGTCCGGCCTCAGGGCCCGCCTTTCCACCTAAGCAGCTTTTGTAGGGCCACCAGGAATCTTGTTGCTGAATCCAAAAGAACCTCCTCAGATTTCCCCATCAGGCCTCCCTGGGTGATATATTGACCACACCCTCTGACAGACAGCCCCTTCGGATTTTTCCAGCCTATTCTGGTTTTCCTCCTTCCTCTGCAGTGCCTCCTCTCACTCATGGAGACACTCCTCCTCAGGCTTTACCCACCCCTCAGGCCCAGGCTTCTGGCCCAGACCATTGTCTCTGTTCTGACTCCTCCTCTCTGTCGGCTGGCTCAGGCACCTCTGCAGAGTCCATCATTGTCTCTAAGCCAAAAGGTTCCCAAATTCATACCTTCAGCCCGGGGCCTCTCTCTTTGATTCCAGACCTACAGATGCTGCACATCCTACAGCCCCAACTATGTGCCAGGGACTGTACTATGCACTTTTACCCTCTGGGTTAGTCCTCTACTGCCACATAATAAATTACCTAAAACATAAGGGCTTAAAACAGCAAGCATTTATCTCAGTTTCTGGGAGTCAAGAATTTGCAAGTGGACTAGGTAGGTAGCAGATCTTGCAATCTAGATGCAGTCTGCAGTCAGCTGTAGGCTTGGCTGGGCTGGAAGATTCGCGTCTAAGCTCATTCATGTAGTTTCTAGTAGGACACAGTAGGTCCTCTTCATATGCGCCTCTCCTGACAACATGACAGCTGGCATTCCCCAAAGTGAGATTTAACTGAGAACAACAAGCCACAAGGTTTTTCTAACCTTGAAAGTGACATATCCATAGCCTTGTGGTCTCAGAGACCAGCCCTATTACAACTTGAGAGTCACCACACAAGAACCTTACCATACCAGGAGGCGAGGATCACTGGGGTTATCTCGGAGGTTTCCCACCACAACCTCATAACAACTTGGAGTGCAGACTACCCACATATCCCAGGTACAGATCAGAAAACTAAGGCAAAGAGAAGTGAAGTCATTGCTCAAGGCCACATAGCCAAGTGTGAGAGGAGAGCTTTGATCACAGCTCTGCCCAACTCCCTGCATTTTCTTTGCCTTTACAGTCCATCCTCCAATGCTCCACCACCAGCCTCCTCACCTTCAACATGTACAAACCTAAACCTTTCACCTCACCACCCCCAAACCTTCCAAGTTCCCAGCTCAGCTTAGCAAATGGTACTACCATCCTCCCATCTGTCCAGCCCAGAAGCTTTGAGTCATGGCTGTTCCTCCCACCCCTCTACTCCCAGTGCCAGATACCCCAGCCCTGCCAAGTCTTCCTCCTCAGTGCATCCTGGGTCCACTGCTCCTTCTCCCTCCATCTCTACCACCATCACACTGGGCCAAGCCACCCACTTGTCCATACTGGACATCTGTAGTAGCACCTCCCTGGCTTCCCTCATTATCTGCCCCCACACTGTCCATCTGCCCTCCTCTCTCCGGTATGAGTCACCTTTTAAAACACAAAACTAGTAAGCCACCCTGCCTGCTTTAAACTCCTTCCATGGCTCCTACTGCCTTCAGGATCCAGCCCAAATTCCCTCCAGTGTGATCTGGCTCCTGCCCCTTCTCTGCCCTTTTTGTCTCTCTGGGGGTCCCAGCCCCTTTGGCCACATTTTGGTATCTGGGACCCAATGCAAATTTTTTTCACTCCAGGGCCTCTGCTATGCTCTTCCCTGCCACGGTCCAACCGCAGCTAGGTCCAGGGTTTCCTGAAAGGTGGGTAAGGCGTCGGCGATGGGAGACAGACGACAACAGGCCTCAGAGGACAGTGATGCTCTGTTCCGTTTATTGCAAGTACAAGCAGGTTTTTATACTTTCATTTTTAGCAGTGATTGACATTTGCGATTAGGTAAAGCAGAAAAAAATTAATACAAAGGTAACCAGGAAAAATACAAAAATTCCCATAGATTCAGTTATATTAAACAAAGATTATTATAACCATGAGAGCCATAAATCAGACAATTAGAAATAGCTGTACGTACAGAGTTTGAATGTCTTATTGTTTATTAAAATTCTCAGAATTTGTCATGGGGCAAAAGGACACGGTAAATTGAACAGAGGTTATAGGAAATTTATTATAAGGCCTTTGTGATGTTTAACTTACCTATTTATCTTTTCTGTCTAAAATATTTCTTTATGTACCATGGACTTTAACTCCCTGGTAACTGTTTCTACATGCTTAATTTATAATAGTTAACCAGCTTTTCTTATTTCTTTGCCTGTCTAATTCTATTTGATATATATTCCTATTCAAGGTAAAGGCGGGGCTGTTACTCCAACAACTTTTAGACACTCAGGGGCTATTTCATTAGAGGGGATTTTATTCTCTGGTCAGGAAATTATTTTATATAACTTCATTGGAATTATGCAAATCAATAAACCTGAGATACAGATATTTAACAATCCCACCACCTTTTAATCTCCAAAACAAAACAGGTAAGGAGAGATAAACAGGAAATTCAGCTACAATAAACTCTTTTATTTCTTAGTTAATAAACACCAGGGAGGTCTGCCTCGAGCTAGCCTTTCCATGAAATTTAGACTATTATAAAACACTTGAACTTCATCCTAATTGACCATTCTAATGTCACCTTCATTATATGCTCCTGTATAAGGCAATGGGAGATCTGGAACCCTCTGGAGACCATTAGCTCCTTTTGGGGGATACCATAATTTGCCAATAATCTAATATGCTACCCAGGGGTATCCCTGGGCTGTGGGTAAGGGTCTATATAGTTTTTTTCTTGTTTTCTAGAAAGACTCTTTGTATCTATGGGTAAGGAACAGGCATGGGAAAGTCCGCCAATAATTCAACCTATTGTAACTGATTTATGAATTCTTTTATGGGAACAATCGGGGATAATTTCTTACTCAGGTTTATAAACACTATATTTAAAACAATCTGGGCATGATTCAATAGTCTAGGGAGAACTAGTTGTCCCTTCAGAATTTCCCTCAAAATCAATCATTGACTCTTTTCGAGCCTCTTTCTTCTCATGTTCTGTTCTTATGGGAATCAGGGTACAAAGTAAGACCATGATTAATATTAGCAAGGAAATTATTTAAAGCAATCCCCAGAAAAATTACTACCCCCCTTGGTATGCCACGCTCTCTTCCAGGAAGATGGATTCCTTGAATGCCCTCTTTCCATGTTCAGACCTTGTCAAAAAACATGGTTGGAAGAGGGCGTGGCACTTCCCTTAGCCTGGAACACACCTCCCCAAGCTCTTAGCATGCCTATCTCCCTGTCCTTCAGCATATTGTCACCTACTCAGAGAGGCCTTTCCTGACCTCCCAACCAGGCTGATGTCCCCAGCTACAACTTCCATAGTGCATGTCCTTCTCTGTCCTCATCTCACTGTTCCTCAGCTGAACTGTGAGCTCCCTGAGAGCAGAAGCTGTGTCTGCCTGGCCGACAAAAGCACCCTGGAACTTCACAATGATCCTGACACTTGGCACACACTCAATAATGATATGACAGTTGGGTTCATTCTCTCTAGTCCCTCCGTTCCCTCTTGCACTCCATACTCCAGCCATTGGACAATGTTCAGTTCTATAAATGAGGCATGTGCTCTGCCCCCTCCAGGTCTTTCCACATGCTGTTTCTTCTGCAGAAATACCTTTCCCTCCCATCTCACTATTTACTCAGCTAATTCTTATATATTCATCAGGAACTAGGTTTACCAGATTTAGCAAATAAAATACAGGGCACTTAGTTAATACTGAACTTCAGATAAACAACAAATAATATTTTTAATGTATGTTATAAACATTGCATTAAATACAAGCACCCTTGGTTTTTTTGTTTTTCTTGTTTTTTGGCATCCCTATCAAGGAACCAGCACCAGTTCAGCCCTCCTCTAAGACATCTCCCTGGCTTCCCCCTCCAACCCCCTTAGCTCTGCTCAGCCCCATGCCTAGGCTCCCAAACCACCCCCTGCCTGCTCCTATTCAGCATGAACATTCACTGTGTTTTGAAATTGTTTATTACCAACTAGAATGTGACTTCCTTGACTGAAGACACTGTGTCTCAGTCTTCATCCAGAGTGTCTCTTTTCACCTGGGACAACCCTGGCCATAGGAAATGGTCAATAGGTTTACTGAGTAGAGAAGTGAAAGAGCACAAAAGAGAAAAAAGTAAACAAGATAGGGAAAGGAACTAGCAAATGAAACTCAGCCCGGAAATAAGATGAATCTCTTGGATGATTACCCACAGTGGTGAGCTCCCCTTCCCATCCCAACCCTCCCTACCTCCACCGCTTGCCTCATTTCTGTCACTTAGTGCCCCATACAACCCCCACTCCACCACCACCACCACCGCAGCTTCAGGGAGTCTTAGGATTGGTGTGGAACAGGAACGCAAAAGGAAGCAGTCTATGTCCGTTTAGGGGTTTTTCCAAAACAGCCTCTTGAGCATTCAAAGGAGAGGCCCTGTGGGGAGCAGGGTGGGAACAGAAGCCTCAGCTATGGACTGGAGGCTGTGACAGTCCCCTGGGTAGGGAGGTGCCCCAAGGTTTTGGGGGCGCAGCCTCACGACTCAGTGAACTATCAGAGTTTAAGCACCTGGGGGCTGAACCTACACTCAGCCTACCTGCAGCCATCCAATTACTTCCAACAATCTCAAGTGGGGGTGGTGCCTAGGGTACCCCCAAAAGTAAGGGACCCTAAAGCAGCTAACTGCATGCATTATCTGGCCCCAAGACTTTGCTGAGCTCCTTCCAACTACCCCTCCTGGAGTATTCTGAATAGCCAAGGAACTGGCCAGTGGAGAGACCCACTCCTTCTGCCTCACTTGGTGGTGGGTTCTGTCTCTTCTGTGTGTGTTTTTCCCTTTCTTCCCCTCAGCCCCCTTTGGCCCTTACACCACTGGTCCACCAAGGAGAAGGTCTCTTAAATCTGACAAAAGGCGTTCTGTAGCCTTTTAGTCACTGGCTGTACTGCCTGTGAAATACATTGCTAACCCGTCTCCCCACTTTCTCCCCTGGGGACTGGCCCCAACCCCTCTGCACACTTACCCCAGCCTCTGGCACAAGTGGCCCTTGCAGCCGGCAGTCTCCAGTGCCTCCCCCACGTCCAGCCATGGAGACGCTTTGGTAGGTTTGACGAGAGCATTTTTCTTTTTTTTATAAGGTTTTTTAATTGCCTATTATTTCTGGTCTTCTCTTTAATCAGCTTCCAGACTCTGCTGGAAGCTATAGAACTAGTGGGAGGAATCTGGTTCTCACCAGTGTTGAGAGGGAGGCCCTGTGGTTGTCCTTGGATGTCATCATCCCCTTCACCATTATGACTCTGTAATTAGAGAGAATGGATCTGACATTAGACCATGAATCAGCAGCTCTGGCTTCTGTCTTTGGTTCCATGAGTGTCTCCGGGTGCCACATCTGGGAAGTCACAGGCCTTGAGAATCCTTATATGTCAAGAGGGAATAAAGCTGCCTGGCCATAGCATGGCCAACTGGCATGCAGGAAGCAAGACAGCACCAGATTCTGAGTTCTCATTCTCCCTGGCAGCTCAGTGCTCTAAAAGCTTGGAAATAACATTTTAGTGTTGGTTGTCCTGTCCTATTCCTAATCCAAACTACTTCATCTGCATGTGTTTGCTAGTTTAGCCAGAGCCAAATTCACCTATAAAGACAACACAACTCCTGCTCTCCTGTCCCGTCCCTCCTAGGCTGAGCCTCTCTAGGTCCAAGGCTGCACTTTCCACACATCTTCCTGCAGGATGCACGCCCCCCCCCCCCCCGCACCTAGTGAGGGAGCACCCATGTACCACCCCACCACCAGAATGCATCACTGTTTTTTTATCCTCACCTTTTTCATTGCTTTTTTTAGAGACAGAGGAAGGGAGAGAGAGAAAACATCCATATCAGAGAAAAGCATCAATTGGTTGTCCCCTATTTCCCCTTTACAGAGGTTCGTACTCACCCAGACCGGGGAATGAATCCACAGCCTAGGTGTGTACCTTGACCAGAATCAAACCTGCAACCTTTTGGTTAGGACAACACTCTAACCAACTAAGTCACACCAGCTGGGACACTTTTGTCAAGGAGTTTGTAAAACTCTGAAATATGGTTGTATTAATTTAGTGAGCTCCTATGTTTTACACAGGTGCAAATAACAATATGTGTAAAGCTGCCCTAGTATGGGATCTGTTAATGTTCAGGAGCTTCTGAAATAAAAGGTATGATGAAAAGGTAGGAATGTTATTTTAAACCTATTATAATGTCCCTTGGGTTTTGTGATGATGGTGGGGGTTCAACACCTCTGGCTAACAGTGGATCCATTGTTATCCTGGAAAAAAAAAAAAAGGAGAGCACCATGTAGAGAAGTAACTATAGTAACCTCGTGAAGAGCCATGATTCAGGATTCAGAATTCTGTTACACATGTCACTTATTTCCAGGTCCCAAGACACAGCAAAATACATGGGGTCAGACTCCAGCTCACCCTCTGGCTCTGTCACTCACCACCAGTGGGGGCTTGGACCCACTCGACTGTCCCCTGACTCAGTTTTCTCAACTGTAAAATGGAATAAAACAACTCCTTGGTAGGGCTGTTGTGACAATGAAATGAGGTCATGAAAAACTGATAATGCAGTGTCCGGCAGGAAGTTGGCGCACAATAAATTGGTGGCTCTTAGTATAATAACTAATTGCTCTACCGCTGATTTGAAAGATAAATATAGAATTGAAACTGGCAGACAGCAGGAGGGCCAGGCTGAGAGAGAGGGACTTTTCGAGGCTGATGATTCGGTTGTTCCCCCAAGGCTTCTTAAGACAGCCATTTATTTTGGTTGCAAGGTGAATATTGTCCACATTGATAATTGCTATGAATAACTAAGGAACAATGGTGTCACTGACATTCTTACAGCACTTGTGTGATTAGCTAAATATATCTGCTTATAACCCTTTCTGGATTGACACACAAAACCTAAACCCCTACATAATGAAATTAAGTCAGGAGGGTGATACAATTATACAAAATAATAAACAATAAAGTAATAATTTTTATTACTTGGGAAGAAATGGTGTGCCCAATGGCTGTGTTTTCTTTCTGTAAATTCTGTTGCTGGCATATAACGTTCATATAGAATTGTGCACAAAGCATAAACAAACAGCTTGATGAATTTTCACAAATAGAACATGCCCTCACAACCAGCACCAGATAAAACAAACAACATCACTACGACTCCAGAAGCCCCCTCGTGTCCCACCCTCCTGGATGATGTTTCTCTTTCCTTTTCTTCTCCTCTTCCTCTTCCTTCTTCTTTGAGATATAATTTACAAACCATAGAATGTGTCCATTTTAAGTGTACAGTTTGGTGAATTTCTCTAAATTCATACAGTTAGGCAACCATCACTACCATACAATTTCAGATGTTTCCATTACTCCAAGAAGTACCCTAGTGCTGTTCAAGGTCAATCTCCACTTCCACTTCTAGACTTAGCCAACTAATGATCTGCTTTCTTTCTCTAGAGTTTTGTTTTTACTAAAAAGTTCATGTAAAAAAAGCATACAAGAGTGAAAATACAATAGTAGTCTCTTATGTTATGACTGGTTTGTATCATATGTAGATATGCATATGCAGATTAGAGTTTCCCAAGTATGACACATAAAATAGCTTTAGGTGGCTTACAGTCTCTTTTTGATATCTTAATTTTATATTCGCTCTCAGATACATGAAAATAACTAGCATATTAAGTCCCTGATGTCACAGATCTTCTTGCTTAGATCTAGAATAGGCTTAAAAACTAATGAATTTACAAAACATGTTAGTAAATACACACAGTGCACAGAGAACCCAAAAATTGTAAAGGTGAATGAAAATGATAAAAGCCAGTGAAATAGTGCTCTGATTAACAAAGAGAAATTAGCCCTGGCTAGATAGCTCAGTTGGTTAGAGCATTGTCCCAATATGCCAAAGTTCTGTGTTTGATCCCGGTCAGAGCACATACAAGGGACAACCAATGAATGAATAAATAAGTGGAGCAACAGTTTCATGTTTCTCTCTGTCTCTCCCTCCCCCTCTCTCTTTCTCCTTTCCTCTCTAAAATTAATAAGTTATATAAATTAAGAAAAGTTATTTCTGTGAGCCCTGAAATTCTCTGTATCTCAATAATATTCAGAATTTTAAAAATAATGTTCAGAATTTTAAGGCCATTCAGGTATTTTATTGACCATTTCAACACTTTTATGGAGTACCTTCTATGTCTAGATGCTATATAAATGTTCATTGAGAGATTCTAGTCAAACAGCTTTTTGTATTTACTTCATAAATACAGAAAGGAATTCCATTTAAAGGCATTTGACGATGTAGACACAGTGGCACACAGGATTATGTGTTTTTTTATGTGCTCATAGGCAGCAGTTACCACAGAAGTCTGGGCTGACAAGAAGAACCAGAATCCAGGGAAGGAGAGAAAAGGTATTGGATGATACTCACGGGAGGGTGAAATTTAGACAGGCAGAGAAGCAGTGAGGTGGGTTGAGCAACAACAGAAGAACAGAAAATAGCATGTTTCAGGGTAAGTGCGTTGACCCCTACTGACTAGCACAGAGTTGAGAAGGATAAAAAGCTGGTGACGGGACTAGAAGGGCTGATCTGAGTGTTAACCACCACTCACAAACAACTGTGAGCTGGACATTTAAGCACCAGAAATGTAGTCATAGTGTTTAAGCACCAGAAATGTAGTCAGAATGTTTAGGCTGCACCACTCCTTTGTAGAAGGTATAGAGAATGGGTGGATGGATGATGGAAGGCAGGAAGGGATGGTTGGTCAACTGGATGTTCACCTGCTGTATGTATATATCCCACATCCATCTCTGTAGTGTAAGACCTAAAATTAAAGTTCAGGGTTATGTGCTGCCTTGACATCAGATAAAATTGGAGATTTTCAAATAGTGTGACCACAAGTCCCCATCCCATTCTCTTCCTGTGAATAAGATCCCCTAGCCAAACAATCCTTCTTGTCACAGGGACCAGGACCAGCCATAGTTCCCACTTATCCCTGAAAAGTGGACTAGTTCCTGCCAGCCCACAGAATTATTCCAACAAGCCAATCACATCCTCCTGCAGGATCTCAAGGGCATCTCACCCTCTTAATGCTATGAACACTCTTCCCAAGTATAACTCCCATGTTGTTCTGTGTGGTTCATGGTGTATTTCTCTTCCAAACTGTGAAATAGGTGACTAATAAACTATAACTGTCGATCTCCTCTGTCTAGTGTCAGATGTCTTGTGTTTGGTCATCCCCATTACCCTAGGGTGGGATTCCATTCCTCACTAACAGGGTGAAGAGGAGGTGATCAAAACAACCCTCCTCATTTTCCTTGGCTAGTGGAACCTGGATTCATTCAAGGAGCCCTCCTCCCCCATGTGACCTAGGGTCAGAGATACAACCCAGTCCCACCAGTTGGTATGTGAGAATATATCTGACGGGAGGCTTCTGGGAAGGGTTCTTCGCTCCTAAGAAGGGGACACTGTAATAAAATGCTGTGTCTAGACGTGATGCCCTTACCTGCTGCCCTAATTAACCTGTAATTGCGAGTAGATACAGACCCCTCAAGAGAAGTCTGAGAAAGAGCTGTAAAACCTAGGTCCTTACCACCAACAGTGAATCACCACTTGCACCTCTGGACAGTGTATTTTCTTATTTATGCCAATTGGGCCAGCATTTCTTCTTCCTTGCAACTGAAAACATTCTACTGGATACAAGCTACTGGTAAACATGAATTCTTAAATCCATCCAAATGGATGGCATTCCTTACTTAAAGAGTTTTCAAAAGACCTTAAGCTTAAAGTTCAAACTGATAGAATATGCGGATGAGATTGATTTAATTAAGAGAACAGAAATAGACATTTAGTGTCTACTATATACAATATATCCTCTCATTTCATAATATTTTGTGGAGACTCAGAGAGATATGTGTCCCGCCCACAGCATACAAACGGCAGAGTGTCAGAACAGATATAAAAGCCAGGTGTGACTATCTTGCCAAAATCCTGCAGGACATCCCATCCTGAATGGCTCTGGCTGGGAGCTGGGAAGCCAAAGAAAAAGGAAGAGTTGAAGAAGTCTCAGTAGGTCGTTTTGAAAAAGCAGAACTAGAAGGCTTTTTCTTATTTTGTTTAGAGAAGTCGATTCCACCACACTCTTACATTTTTTTGCCATCTCTGAGCCAGACATGAAAGTATGGAAAATGCAAAATCGTTTGTGAGATGTATAATCAATCAGTTCTACAAATATTTATTGAATTCATAACATGGGCCCAGCAGCAAGAGTAACCACTGGGTGCTATCTTATAGTCCCACTGAGAGAAAGGCCAGACCATCGCACAAAGAGGAGCATGAAGAGACCATAAAAGAGAAGTTTTAAATGCCACTCTAGGGCTTACAGGTCTGGCTTTTTTCTTTTCTTTTCTTTTTTTTAAGCATCTAAAATGCAGTTGAACACTGCTGCTAAATACAAATTTAGACTACTGTCAGGAAGACTGAGATTCAAATCCAGGCTTCCCATTCTTTGCTTTGTGACCTTGAGCAAGTTTCTTATCTCACTGAGCCTCAGCTTTTCTGATCTGTAAAGTGGAAATAATAATAATACTACCTAATTCAAAGGGGAGTTGTGGTAGTTAAATTAGATTAATTCCAGGTTCAGATTGTACTCAATAGATACTAGAGATATTACTTCCATTATCATTTTATTATTCCTTTTGAAAAGTAGATGCCTATAATCTCACACACAGAAACAGAGTTGGAGTAAAAGGGAGAGCTGGCTGCTGGTATGGATTATACTGGTGTTAATCCACACTGTTGGTTCTCCCAGTATTTTCCTTTCTTCCTTTTTCCAATCAAGAAGTTGGAGCTGATTGGGAATACTGCCTGGAGTCTAGACATCTGTGAAAGGTGGTGCGTTCAGCCACTGGGACAACCTCAGAAAGATTCCCAGCGCCCCACAATGGCAGAAAAACAGCAGAGGACCCTGGAGACAAGGGGGCCACATGGGCAGGGCCAATAGATCCCCTTGACCAACCATGTGACTGATGACCCAGAGCCAGAATCATCCACTCCCTCACTTTGGCTTTGCTTAACTCCTCAGACCTGTGTTGATACTCAGTGTGTGTGCGCTGCTAAAGAGCACAGTGTGTGCAGGAAAAAAATACAGTTAGAGGATTTAACCAACTCAACCATTTAGCAGGCAGAGGCCTGTGCTCAGAGTGAAGTTCTAGGAAAGAAAAGCTTTATTTCATGTTCACCTGAACTTATGAACTGAGATTCATAGCAGCTATGTCAAGAATTCAAAGTTGCTGTCCCTAGGAGATTGGATGGATACAAGGTTCACATATTCCAGCAAGAATAGAAAAGAGGTAAACCTGTAGTCATCAGTCCAGGCCCACAATGGGGAGGAGAGCATGCTGGTGGCAATTGTCCAGGAGGCCTTGGTCTGGGCTTAGGCACAAATGAGGAAGCAAATGAGGGGAGTTGAGACACAGATTTAACAAACCTGGCAGAAGCCTTTCCTACCCAATTCTTGGTAAATCCAGAAATTTGTGTATGTGACTAGGGTTAGCAACTGAAACTGTTATGTTGCACACACCTTTCTGGTTTGAAGTGATTAGGCATAAGGCTTGTGAATTTGTAGATTTGACACCGCAGCCTTCTGTGCAAACATCTGAATCTTGCCCCTCCAGGGGGTGAGAAGCCAGCTCAGGTTCACTATTAGCCCCCAAGCCTGCTGTGAATTTCAGTTCTTTCTGAGAAGCAAATTGAACTACTAAATCTCTTTAAATCAGTGCTGACAGCCTAACCCCAAGTTTTGGAAGCTTCCGGCCAAAGAGGAGGCCCTCTGCTTCTGCTCAGTGAAAAGTGAGCTGCCTCTGATTCCAGTGAAACCAGAGCTTAGATTTTACTATTTTCATCACCTTAACATTTACATTCTGAGAGCCTGGGGAAATGGATCTTTGAGACACACAACATTAACCTTGCTACAGCAAAGTCTGAGCTGTCTTTAAGGGCCTATCAAAAAAAAAAAAAATGGTACTCTCATTTCCATCTAGCCTGGCGTCTATTAGAAAGGTCAAAACATGGAGAAGCTCTGGTAGCACTGAAATCTCAGGAAATCTTCGAGCTGAGAGGGGCTGTAGCCACCATCTAAATCACTCTGTCATTTATGCATGAATAAACTCAGGCTAAGGAAAATAGGAGAATCTTGCAAAATCACATTGCTAGATGGTTGATGAACGGTGACTGGAATCCATATGTCCTGACTGTTCATTCACTATAATGAACATCTGTTGGTTACTATTCAGAGACCTCTGTGGTTGTGCAGGCCATAGTGTCAACAGAAAGGACAGGGACCGGAGCAGATCTGCCTTGGGCCAGTCAGTAGGGTGTGGGTCTTGACTTTGTACAGCAAAGATTTCACAAGTCCAGGGTGATGTTGAAAGTATGTTTATTAAAGCTGAGGGCAGTGAAAGAAAGGAAGGACTTAGGACAGAAGAAGCAACAGGAGAGAGCCTAGCAGTGCTCTGCTTTGGTTCTATAGGAACATCACAGGAAAGGAGTGAGCCATGGAGGCTGCTGTTAGCTCACTGAAAGTCAGAGAAAAGGAGGCTATGGAGACAGGCTGAGGGACAAGCTTCCTGTTGCTCCCATGGTTGCAAGTCTCATAGGGATCCTCCGAGTTCAGGAGAGAAAAGTAAAGATGCACACCTGAGAGGGAAGGATGGTGTGGGTGTGCTCCAGAGAAAGCTGGGTCTTTTTTCATTTTTTTTTTTTTATCCTCACCATAGGACATTATTTTTTCATGCTTTTAGAGAGAAGAAAGGGAAGCAGAGGAAAGGAGAGAAACATTAATGCTTCTGAAAGAACCATAGCCAGGGAGTGGGGATCAAACTGAAACCTAGGTATGTGCTCATGATAGGGGAACTCAAGAGTTAAGATTTTGGCCTTAGTTGATAGGCTTCAGCTGGTAATGCAGGTGGAAAGCTGTTTTCCCAGGAACTGGAATGCCTGACCTTACTGACTGCAGAGATGGAGGAGCAATCTCAACCTTTGTGCCCTAGGGGGTCTGCAAAGAGATGGTATCTGAGTCGTTGATCAACAAATAACAGAAATACTAGGAAAATGTCCCTGGATTGCAATTCTTACCTGATTAACTTTTTTCTCAAACACCTTACCTACATTTTCTTCTCCTTATAAAAGTTCAGCTTGAGATGAGATGTTTAAAACGGTTTTTCTGAGGGTACATAACCCACTGTCTTCTCAGATTGTGGAGGATACTGGCCAGCAGTATCCATCTCGGCTGCGGATGTTCGTAAACACATGAGAAAAACATACACAGAGACAACCAGGTCCTGTGGGGGAATAGGAACAGCAGGGCCACTCTCTCACGTGGGGAGTGCACCGCTTGGCCACCCTCCCTGGTGGGGAGAGTGCCTCATCTCCTCTGGAAAGGCTTTTATTCATTTCATTTGAATAAGAATTCAGTTAAAAGCTCATTACTCATTGCTAGGAAGTAAGGATCAACAAAGCATAACATGGAAGTCTGAGGGCCTATTTTGAGTCAGGGTCAAATAGCTGTAAAAGTTAAGGAAAAACTAACTTCCTCCTTGGACCCTTATCATTCACTGAGAGCATTTTAAACAAAGCAGGTTTCACAGGATTTACATATTCTTTCTTAGGCCTGCTCACCCGGGAACCACTCTTTTCAGCACAGAGCTGCCACCCCCCTGTCATTGTTTCAGGCTTAGGTGGAGGCAAGGGACTAAGGCAACCAAGAGATAAGGAGATTTTATCCCAGAGGATGAGGACTCAGGCTATGTCAAAGCCGAGGAGCAAGGGTCCATCACCCCCTTTTGCTGTAGCCCCAAAGTCCTTCTTGGGGGCCTCCCACGTGATCATGCCTGTCTTAGGTCGTTCCCCCCCTTGGGGAATGTTACCCATCATTGGCTAACCGACCAAGCTTTTGGGGTCATTCAGTTATAGATGAAGCAGAGCAAAGAAGCAGCGCCCCCTGCCAGGGAGATAAGCTTTTGTCTCCTTGCTGACTTATGGTCCAAGGCCACTCCCTCAGCCGTAGCCTTGGTGGGGGGTTACAGCTTCTGATACCAGGCAGAGCAGTTCCAAACATCAGATCACTGGGCAGCTGAATAAAATGTGCATAAGATTCAACCTTGTCTCTTTATCGGCTCTTGTACTGACAGGCAGCACAAACATTGACTTTTCCGATTGACCCCTGACAGGAATCAAACATGAAAATTTTCAGTTACTGGCAACAATTCCAACTGACTGAGCCATACTAGCCAAGACTGGGTCTTCATCTTGAGGGTTCTAATCTGTTTTCTAAAGGCCAGGAATTGTAGGGGAGGTCTAGGGGAGCATCTTAATGGAATATTTATCAGTTTTATGCTGATATACCAAAGTGAAATTTATTCCCTGACCTTATCAGTCCTTGGGTGTGGTTGGCACAAATGGCACTAACTAAATTTGTTACCTACTTTCTCTGACTGGGGTGATCTGAGCTATTACTCTCTGGTTGGGAGGAAGGAGAAGTATAAACCATTTACTCTTAATTGTCCTTGCTCAGGGAAGATAGGATTTTGCAATTTTCTAGATGGCTGTACATTGCTTGGCCATTTAACTATCTGTTTCAGTTTCCTTATTCCATTAGTCCTGGCTTACTAACCTATATCAATAGTGGGGAACAGGGCCCCAACTTCCCCTAATGAAGTAAGAGAGGCCTCAAATCCCTCTCCCTACTTCCTGAAAGAAGAGATGTAACCTAGAGCTAAGCCAATAGGACGTTCTCATCCAGCCCTACTGTAACATCCAACCTGCTCATGGCCACGATGCTGGTTTTGCCCTAGTAACAGACTACTCTGACCAGAGCCACTTGTCCTAATGATAAGTTAACCTGGTGACCAGGTCACTCAATAACCAATTTGCATAATGAACAGTTTGTCTAAAATTCAGGCTTCACTTGAGTATTTTTGCATTTATTTGACTGCCATTTTTTTTTGACCACCTCTTTGGCATTTTTACAGATTTAAAAAATTAATTTCCGATCTCTCTATACCATGCCCCTCTCCTTTCTTAAAGAGTGAACAAAAACTTTGTTCTCTCTAGAAAAAATTAATTTCTTCTAAGGGTTTTTTTCCCATGCTAAATTCTGTATTTTTGATTAGGTATTTATGAAATGTGTCACTTTTTACAAACAATGAAATTGCTTTTCTGTGGTGGGCATCTTTTAATAATATGTGAACTTTGAACACTGTTAGGGACTTTGCAAGTTTGTATAAAGATCCTTTCTTCAGGCAGTGCCTTCGGCGACCTACTGTCTCTTGCATCAACAGTGTTTGGAGGGAACAGACCAGGGACACCCCTTTTTCCAGACACCCGCCAACCTCTTTTCCAGTTGCCTCCTTCGGAACTACATCAGCCATCTGAGACTAGCAAACACCATTTTTTAGCTTAACCCCTTATTGCTGAGGGGGCATTAACTCTCCAATTAGAATTATTCCACCGAGATTGAGGTCACTGTCAACTGCCTGGTCAAGCCACAACTACAGGCCTCCTACACCTACCTCTGTCTGGGTTTCTATTTCCACTGCAACGATGTGGCTCTGGAGAGCATGGGCCACTTCTTCCTGGAGTTGGCTGAGGAGGAGGAACTTGAGGCATCAAGCGGCTCTTAAAGATGCAAAACCATCCAGGTAGCCACACCTCTTCCAGGACCTACTGAGGCCTTCCTAAGGTGTATGGGGTAACTCTTAGGCCGCCATGGAAGCAGTTGTGGTCATGGAGAACTTCGAATAAGCCCTTGTGGATCTGTGTAACCTGGATTCTACCCACACACTCATCTCTGTGACTTCCTCTGAGAACCAGTCCTGGTTAAGGAGGTTAAACTCATCAAGATCAGCAACCACCTGATTAGCCTCTGGAGGCTGGCAGACCCCTCAGTGGGTGAGTATCTCTTCTAAAGGTTCATTCTCTAGCAGGATTAGGAGCCTTTGGAGCCTGGAGGCCTTTGAGGGGCCTCTCTGCCTCCCTCTGGTGTCTGGCTTCTGTCTGAGCCTCTTCCTGTAACCACCAGGCATCCTTTTAACCACCCTGGGGCCCTCTTCCATGCCTCGGACCAAATGGAAACAAACCTTTTTGCAGAAAAAAGAAATACCTTTCTTTAAAGTTGCATATTTACAGCAAGAGATACTTAATTTGAAAGTTTTAAGCACAACATATAGTGCCCTTGGTCAGCAATTGACTGGAATTTAACAATGGGATGAGATCAGCACAGTTGACAATCAATGCTAATTAATATCTGATGACAATGAATTAGAATATACTAGACCAAATGTGTAGTACTGGGTTCATATTCCATTCAAATCCATAAACAAGTGTAGAATTTGACTATAATAGTAAAACAAATAATGGTTCTTGAAGGCCAACATGCCAAAGGCTGGGCTGAACACCATACTTAGGTTTTCTCTTTTAATTGCGCTCCCAAGTGCAGGGCCTCCTTTGCTCACTGTTATATCCTCAGCTGGCCCACAGAACACCCTCTATAAAGTTACCTGCGGAATAGCTGAGTGGCCCTGTTAGCTGGTACTGTTATTATCTATCACCTCAAATGCACAAGTGAGGAAATTCAGGCTCAGGAGTTGTTACTTGTCCAAGGACATCAGGTAGGGCAGCATGTCCATGAGCTTGGAGCCTGCACTCCTAATACAGGGGAGGATGACCTCGCCCTGTACTCTAATAACTGAACTGGGTAGAGGGGCGTGGAATGGACACATATTCAAGACAGTTTTAATGATGTTTACTGCTGGGATCCTGGGGATGGGTGTGTAGGAACAGAGGTCCCTGGGAGGGGATGGCTCTGAAATGACTCTCTCAGTTCTCTAAATGACTAATATTGAGGGTAGAATGTTAGAGAAATAAACCCAACATTCATAGAAAGACTTGGGACAGAATACAACCAGGGGTACACCCAAGCGGCCTGTGCGATTTGTTGTAGCGTTCCAACAAAAGATTAGCTTTGTGGTGAGGAAAAAGTATTTCTGAAAACCTGAGACATACACATGGGAATTTGTGGACCAGCAAACAGATTAGTCTTGACCTCCCTTTTTTCCTTTATCTAATGTATATTTAATTTATCTTCTCTAGAAATCAAAAGTATCTCAGATTCTCATTTGCCTTTGGCCTAGTGCCATTGTGCTAACAGTAGTTGACATTTTATATAAAGAGAAAACTGGTTGGGAATGTAAAATGCTACAGCACTCTGAAAAACAATTTGGCAGTTTCTTTAAAAACTAAGCGTACACTTATCCTACAACCCAGCAACCACAGTGCTGGGCATTTATCCCAGAGAAATGAAAATTGTGTTCATACAAAAACCTGTACATGGTTGTTCATATTAGCCTTATTTGTAATAGCCCCAAATGAGAAACAGCCAAAGAGTCAGTCCTACAGCAGGTGAATGATGAAAGGAACCGTGATTTTGCATACCATGGAACGCTGTCCAACAGTAACAAAGAACAAACTATTGGTACAGGCAACAATTTGGATGGATCTCAAGGGCATTATGCTAAGTGGAAAAAAACAATTTCATGCTGTATGATTCCATATATATAATATTCTCAAAATGACAAAATTATAGAGATGGAGAACTGACCGGTGGTTGCCAGGGGTAGGGATGGTGGGAGGAAGGGTAGATGTGACTATGTAACAGGGAAGCACCCAAATCTTTGGTGATGAACTGTTCTGTATCTTGATTGCAGTGGTTACTCAGCTCTACAGAGGTGATCAAACAGCACACACAGGCACTGGACCAATGTCCATGTCCTGGTTTGGGTATTGTACTGGAGTTCCCTGAGCTGTGACTATTGGGGAAAACTGGATGAAGGATACAAGGGACCTCTCTGTACTATCTTTGCAACTTCCTGTGAATATATAATTATTTCAAAAAAAACATTAGAAAAAATTGTTCTTGAAGGCATCACCTGATTTCTCAAATTTCCCTTCATAACCATGCTGCAGAAATTCTAATAAGATGGAAAGATGGATATGCCTCTCATATACAGAAAGCTTCTTTATTCCTTTTATAGCCTCTTAATATTCCCTTTCACGGCTGTACCATATGCATTTTTTAGTCCAGACCCTTACCCATGAAAATTTAGGTTATTTCCATTTTTTCTATTGTGAAAAATTATTATAAATCTTATTATAGTTACCATGAATCATCTTGTTTTACCCATCATTTTTCAGACTATGTTTGAAGTAAAAATTACTTCAAGTGGCAAAACTGTTTAAGAACTATGTTATATTCTATATTTATGGTGTATATCAAGCAATATAGAAAATTTCTTTCAAACAGCCTCATTTCTGGAAATAGATATTTATATAATATTCCTTTATTTTTTATATGCACAGTCTTTACACCAAAAAAGTTTCAGTTTACTTAGAGTGTACATACAACATTAATTAAACAGATTTTCTATTTGATTAATTTAAACTAGTCATATCTATTGGTGTTGATTACACTTTTTAAAGTTACACACTCATTATTATAATACAGTTTTTATACAGATCCAGAGATAATGTGGTAAAATCTTGTCTCCCTAAATATAGCTACACATGTAGAATAAGCTTGGTGTTATTAATTCTGAAATGTCTCCAACCCCCGTATTATAAATGGGTTCTAACAACATAAAACATGGATTTTCCTTCAGTTAAAAAAAAAGTTAAATCAGGCAATCAGCATCAAAATATTTGGGATAATATGAA
The DNA here is from genome assembly GCF_004126475.2 of Phyllostomus discolor. Classification (NCBI taxonomy): domain Eukaryota; kingdom Metazoa; phylum Chordata; class Mammalia; order Chiroptera; family Phyllostomidae; genus Phyllostomus; species Phyllostomus discolor. The sequence continues at coordinate 51,761,932 of NC_040909.2, read as the reverse complement.
ATGTTATGCCTGGAACTGGGGCATTTTATTCAACCTCTAAAAGTAAAAGTTCACTGTACAGCACGTGGGTGAAGATTTCTGGACAACCTTTTCTCTTCTAGCCTTTGCTGCTGCGAAGCCAAAATGTGGGCTCTGAGTCTGCGTTTTGCAACCCACGAAAAACATGGCTAAGGCCAAAGAACATTAGTACTTATACTTTGGAGGCCTGGTTTCCACCCACCCTTCCCCAGAGTCACATGGTGACTGCCCTGAGGCTGGTTTCTGTGCCTCCTGCAATTTGCTGAAGCCAGTCAAGTGGAGCAAGCGCTCTCTAGGGGTGAGCTACGGAAGCAAAATTGTCAGGACACCTGGGAAAGGAACTGTGGGGACTAACCTAGATGGCCTTTCCTGAACAACTATGCTTCTAAAGCTTCCAAAAACTAAATTCTATCAATGCGGAACCAAAAATAACCTAATAGATCCGCTGTTCGTGCATTTGAGTGCATGCAGACATACACACCCATAAAATTCGAGGATCTCTGTAAGGAGAGGCAGGGAACTAGTGAAGTTGGGAGGAGAATGTCCTAGGGAGGTGGGGATAGGAGAGAGTCTCACCTCCCTCTCCCAAAGTTTTTATGTTATGAAAATCTTTAAAACATACAGAAAACTTGAAAAACGCTGCAATTAATTCTCACCTACTCACCACTGAGATTACAAAAATGTTGTCATTTGCCATATTTGTTTTATATTAATTTGCCTGATTATTTGATTAGAGGCCCACATGCATGGTAAAAACTTTATACTTTTTAAATTTTGTGTTGTGTATATATCATGTATCCAAATAAATTTAAATAATAATAATCACCTTTGAAAGGAACTGTGGAACTAAATCAAATGAGACGTAAAGTAGCTGGCACAATGCGCAGCACAGAGTACCTGCTCCATAAATGCTAACTAACGTCTTTCTCAGGTTTCCCATCGTTTGTTCTTAGGTCCCACAGTGAACTCATTGCCTTGGTTTCACCCTCAGGTAGGCAGCCCAGGCAAGAGGGTGCTGTTTTTGGAGCTGTAGACAGGGCTCCGAAAAATTCAGTGACTCAGATCAGAGTCAACCAGGTGACAAGAGGCCCACACACAGGCCTGGGTCTGGGCCTTTCCCTTTCCAGCCTTCTTTCTACTTTTCCACGCCTCTCTCAACTTCTCAAAGGCTCCCAGCAGGCCCAGAGCAGAGGGAATAATCACACCCTTTAGACAACCCTGTTAGAAGCAGGCCAATGAGCAGGGAAGAGGCCTAGGGCAGCCATGGTACTTAACCCTTCCGGCTGCTCTGAGAAAACTGCATCATGTCTACAAATATCCACCTTTTCCCACAGACTATCTTGTAATAAGTTTCACTATTTTCTGATATAATAAAATATAATATATAATTTAGTATGTGTTAAACACCAAATGGAGATACCAATTATGTCTCTGTATATATTATATATCTAAATCATAATATATGTATGTGATATACATATACAGCCTATTAGTATAATATGTACAGATATTAATATTTAATATATGTTACTAATAACAAACATAAAATATATTTCAGTATGTAGTAAAATCAAGTAGTTAGAATTTTATGCTAACTAGGTCTCTTTCTATACATACAAAGGTATATACAACATATACAATGCATATATTACATGTTATATATATATATTACATATGCATATTATATTATGTACATATATGGTATGATAAAGATTTTTAAAATAAATTTAGAAACCTAGGTAACTTAACTACTTGTTTTTTCCCACATACTGAATTATATTTGGCTAGACCAACCCTTTTCCTAGCGAAGAGCCAGGCATCCCATCTCTTATTTTTTTAGGTAAGCCAGATAACTTACTGCCTACTCTGTTAACTACAACTAATGTCTCTCTGGGCCCTCAGGCCTTCCTGCCAACTGCCCATGAATCCAGAGACTTACTTCAGTCATTGTAGGGATAGAATGGGAAAACTCATCTGCCACCCCAGGGCCCTGTTTTTCAGCTGTTCTCAGTTGCTGGACATCAGTGAGAGCAGGTCCCTTAAAGCCGAATGCGCTTCTCCACTGCTGGGAGGCTGCTCCTCAGGGTCTAACCCTTCTCCTGGAGGAGAATAGGCCCTTCTACAGGGCTGCGCTGGACCTAGATACCTTAGTTCTGAGTGCCAATTCTCAGCCACAAAGAAAACCAGGGAAACCCCAGCAACAATAATGGTTGGCATTTATTGAGCATTTGCTGTGCAAAATACTTGAATATATTAATACATTAAATTCTATCATCTTAATCCCTACCCTTCCAGTAAATTCCTCTTAGAAGACCTTAATCTATTTTTTAAAAATTAGTTAACATTTATATACCACTAAATGGCAGACACGTTTCAAGCTGCTTTACAAACATTAACTCATTTAACCCTCAGAACAGTCCTACGAGGTAGGTGCTACTATTATCCTGATTGAAAGAGACTAAATGTTTTGCCCCCCTCATCCATGTGTTAAAACCTAATCTCCAATGTGATGGTATTTAGAGGTGGGGCCTATGGGAGGTAAGTAGGTCATGAGGGCAGAACCCTCATGAATGTGATTAGAGTCTGTATGGAAGAGCCCTCAGAGAGCTCACCTGTTCCATCATGTGAGGACATCAAGAAAACTATCTATGAGCAAGGAAGCAGGCTCTCACTAGACACTGAATCTTTTGGTACCTTGATCTTATACTCCTCAAACTCTACAACTTTGAAAAGTAAGTTTCTGTTGTTTATAAGCTACCCAATGTATGGTATTTTGTTCTAGCAGTTCAGACTAAGACACCCATTTAACAGATGAGCTGAGATATACTTGTAGGTGCCACCTGTAATACAGATCTCAAAGTAGAAACATGTGTACATGAACTATATTGGCAAGTGTATGAGGAAACAGGCACTTTTAGATATTGCTTGTGGGAAATCAATATGGCAATATTGAACACAATTTAAAAGGCACAATTACTTTGAAATTCTTGAAATTCTTCCTCTGGAAATTATTCAGCTGCATTTACATGAGTATGTGAAGACATATGGATGAGGCATTCCATTGCACCATGGTTGTAATAATAAAGACTAGAAGACTAGGTGATAATGTAACAGGGCATCAGTTAAACAAATTATGATATAGTCACACTGAAATATATAGCTGTGATGATGAATGAGGAGAACCTACTTGCACTGATATGCAAAGTCCTACAAGATGTTCCTAATGATAAAACAAAGCATAGGTCACTGTGTGTTTTAAAAGCTAACATTTAAGCCAAAGTACCAGATTCCAATTTAGGGAAGATATAGTAAACATAGTCCACCCTATCTACCATGATGACTGCAATTGTAAATCCTTTCACAATGCATTGAACAGCTATCTAAGAATGCTGAATTAGGGAAAGAAACCAGAATCCAAAGGTGCACCAAGCTGGAGGGGAATTCACAATTTTTTACTTTAATATTGCCCAGCCTGGACCCAAAGGCAGCTGCTCAAAACCCAGAAGGGCTCATCAGGTACAGATGGAAAGAGCTCCAAGAGAAGCAGTCTCTTTCTGATCTGATGGGGGGGTGTGTGTGGGGTGTGTGTGTGGTGTGTGTGGTGTGTGTGTTGGGGGTTGGGGGACTACTCCATTTTTTTTTCTTTTTTCTGTTCTCTCCTGCCCCAGCCTGCAGGCCATACCTTGGGTGGTGGCGGCAGTGTGTGGGCAGATGCTTAAAACTTTAGAGGAGCTATCGTTCTAAGAGCCTGGAAGAATCCCATTGCTTTGTTTCTCTTCTTGTCTGTCCTTGATCCCAAATACTCAGTGGTGGGAAGTGCATAGTAGAGCAGGGAAACTAAAGACCCCTCCCCCTCAAATTTGTAAGTTGAAGTCCTAACCCTTGGTGCCTCAGAATGTGATAGGAGGTAGGGTCTTGTAATTTGTAATTAAGGTAAATGCAGTAATTAGGGAAGGCACTAATCCAATAGGACTGGTGTCCTCTAAAAAGAAGGGATCAGGACCCTGGCTGGCATAGCTCAGTGGATTGAGCGCGGGCTGCGAACCACAGTGTCACAGGTTCGATTCCCAGGCAGGGTACATGCCTGGACTGCAGGCCATGACCCCCAGCAACCGCACATTGATGTTTCTCTCTATCTCTGTCTCCCTCCCTTCCTTCTCTAAAGATAAATGAATAAAATCTTTTTTAAAAAAAAGAAGACGGGATTAAGACACAGACATGTACCTGCACACAGAAGAGACCATGTAGTGATAGAACAAGAAGGCAAGGAGAGAGGGTTCAGGAGAAACCAACACTGCAGGCACCTTGGTCCTGGATTTCCAGCCTCCAGAAATGTGAAAAAGTTAATTTCTGTTATTTAACCCACCCAGTCTGTGGTATTTTGTTATGGCAGCCCAAGCAAACAAATACATCTATCCTTCTAGCTGGAGGACTGGAAAAGGAGGCTCTAGCACATCAGAAAGTATTGGGGAGATCACAGAAATGAGGGTGATCAAGACATCCCAGAAAGCTGTGTATAAACTCACCCTAGAGATTACATGTGCAGATCAGATCCTAGGCACTGTACCAAAGGCTTTGCCAACTGAGCTACAAAGGACATATCACGCAGGTCCCTGGCTGATCACTGGGTGGAGCACATGTGGGACTGATCTGAATAGCACTGCAAACACTTGCAAAACTGAGCTGACTTTGGAACCACAGCCCACAACAAAGCTGGCAGGTTGAAACTTGCAACCTGAACCTAACCTTCTAGATTACTTGTGAAAATTTTAGATATCACATTCTCTAGACAGACTGACAAAGAAATAGAAAGAAAAGACACAGATTACTAATTTCAGGAATGAAAAATGGTATATCACTACAGAACCCACGGGCTTTAAATTTGAATCTTATGAACAAGTCAACACATAAATTTGGCAACTTGGGTGACATGGACCTATTCCTTGGAAAATACAAAAACCACCATTCTCTCAAGAAAACCTAATAATTCTATGTTTATTAAATAAATAGAACTTGGAGTTAAAAGCTCCCTAAAAAATAAATCTCCAGATGATTTCAGTTATAAATTCTAGCAGATATTTAAAGAGGAAATAAAACCAATTCTAAACAATCTTTTTCAGAAAATAGAAGAGGAAGAAATGCTTACTGAATCATTTGAGACCAACATTACTGTGATACTAAAACCAGACAAGACAATACAAGAAAACAAGAAATAGATCAATTATCTTTCATTAACATAAATCTCCTTAACAAAATACAGAACATTAGCAAATCAAAACCAGTCATATATATGTCACTATGACCAACTCGGGTGTATACTAGGAATGCAACGGGATTTCAATATGGGAAAATCAATTTATGTAATACACACTGTTAAGAAACTAAGGAAGAAAAATCAAATGATCATACAAATTGATGTAGAAAAAACATTTGAAAAGAAATCGGTTGCCATTCATGATAAAAGAACACAGAAAACTAGGAACAGAGGAAACTTCCTTAGCCTGAATTAAAATATCTACATGAAAAAATTAAAAGACACATCACACTTACTGGTGAAAATTTGAATGCTTTCTCTCTAAGAGGATGAATGAGGCAAATATGTGCATTTTTACCACTTCTATTTAACATTGGTACTAGAAGGCCAGTAATATGGCAAGAAAATAAATGAAAGATATATATATATAGATATATATATATAAAAAAAGAAGAAATAAAATGATCTTTTCCACAATCAACTTAATTATCTATGTAGACAATCCCATGGAATCTATAAAAAAACTCCAAGAATAATAAGTGAGTTCACAAGATTTCAGGACATAGTGTCAACACTTGAAAATCAATTGTATTTCTATATACTAGCAGTAACAAATTAAAAACTGACATTTCAAAAAATATCATTTATAACTCTGACCACATGGTGCAGTGGGTTGGGCATCTCACAGCACAGCAGAAGGTTGTTGCTTCGCATTCCCAGTCAGGGCACATGCCTGGGTTGCAGGCCAGATCCCGGGTTGGGGTGCTCGGGAGGCAGCAGACCAATGCATCCCTCACACATCGGTGTTTCTCTCCCTCTCTTCCCCTCGCTCTAAAATCAAATAAATGAAATCTTTTTTAAAAAGTACCATTTCCAATACCTTAAAAAGGACATAAACACTTAAGCATAAATCTAATAAAAATGTGCAAGATCTGTGCGTTGAAAACTGTAAAAGACCAATAAAAAAATCAAAGACTAAAGTAAACGGAGAGACATGCAGGCTTATGGATTGGCAGACTCAGTATGGTTAGGATATCAGTTCTTCCCAAAAGGTTTTACATATTCAACACTATTCCAATTGAAACTTTTATCAAAATCTTTTCTAGAATACTACTCAGCCATAAAAAAAGAAGAAAATTGTACCTTTTGTGACAGCATGGATGGACCTGGGGAAAATTATACTAAGTGAAATAAGCCAGTCAGAGAAAGACAAATATCTTATGATTTCACTCATATGTGGAATCTAATGAACTGAACTAACAAGCAAAATAGAGACAGACTCATGGTAGAGAGCAGGCTGATAGCTATAGGTCAGGTTAGGGGGTGGAAAAGAAAAAGGACTCATGGACATGGACAACAGTGTGGTGATTATGGGGGGAAGGGGGTATAAAGTGAATAAATGGTAATGGAAAAAAACAACAGAAAAAGATTTTTTTCTGTAGAGGCAGATAAGCTGATTGTAAAACAATTTTGAAAAAGAGTAATGTTGGAGGATTCACATACTTGGTTTTAAAAATTACTATACAGCTACAATAATTAAGACAGTGTAATATTGAAGAAGGAATAAACACACAAATCAATGGAACAGAATAGAGAGTCCAAAAACAAACCCATTCAAAACAATCAATTGATTTTTGCACAAAGGTACAAAGGCAATTAATGGAGGAAAGATGGTCTTTTCACCAAATGATGTTGACACAACTGGACATCCATATGCAAGATAACCCTACACCTAAACCCCATACCTTATACAAAATTATACAAAGATAACTAAAAATTGTAATTATACAAAATTAACTAAAAATTTGTATTAATTATACAAAATTAACTAAAAATTGACCATAGATCTAAATGTAAAACTATACAACTTTAAAGATTTCTTAAAATTCTCACTCAAGGGCATTTTTTCATTCCTTTTAGAGAGAAAGGAAGTGGGGAGAGAAACATTGACATGAAAGAGAAATATTGATCAGTTGCCCCACACACCAGGGGTTGCATGCACCTGGACTGGAGATTGAACCTGAAATCTCAGCATGTGCCCTGACTGGGAATTGAACCCACAACTTTTTGGTTACCAGACAATGCTCCAACCACTTGAGCCACACTGGCCAGGACTAAAACTATAACTTTGGAAGAAAACATAAAAGAAAAATTTTGCAATGTGGGACTAGCCAAAGAGTTCTTAGTCATGACACCAAAACATGATCCTTAAAAGAAAAATCTAATAACTCGAATTTCATCAAAATTCATACCTTTTACTCTGCAAAAGATATTCTTAATTGAAAGATATACCACAGACTTGAGAGAATATTTGCAAATCATATATTCAACATAGGACTTGCATCCAGAATACATACCAGGTGTGGCAAAAGTGTTTATAGTTGTTCATATGGAAAATAATACAATAATAAATAATAATACAAGAATAGCCCTGACTGGTATGTCTCAGTGGATTGAGCACCGGCCTGCAAACCAAAGGGTCACTGGTTTGATTCCCAGTCAGGGCACATGCCTGGGTTGCAGGCCAGGTCCCCAGTGGGGAGCGCTCAAGAGGCAACCACACATTGATGTTTCACTCCCTCTCTTTCTCCATCCCTCCCCCTCTCTAAAAAAAATAAATAAAATCTTAAAAAAAGAAAGAAAGAAAGAAAGAAAGAAAGAAAGAAAGAAAAAGAAAGAAAGAAAGAAAGAAAGAAAAAACACTGGCCCTGACTAGCATGGCTCAGTTGATTGGAGTATGATCCAGTAAACTGAAAGGTCACAGATTCCATTCCCTATCAGGGCGCATGCCTCAGTTGTGGGTTTTGTCCCCAGTCAGGGTGCATGCAAGAGACAACTGATGGATGTTTCTCACGTTGATGTTTATCTCCCTCTTTCCCTTACCCTCTCTCCAAAATCAATGGTCATGCACTTGAGTGAGGATAAAAAAACAAGAATAAACTCTGTTTCATGTACTCACAAATGTAAACCTACTCCTGCCCCATCCTGGACACTACTCAATTAAAAAAAATAAACAACTCCCTCAAAATGGGTAAAAGGTTTAAACAGACATTTCACCAAAAATGATATATGAATGGCCGAGTAGCCCATGCAAGAGACGCTCAACATCATGGCCATTAAGGAAATGAAAATCAAAACCATGATTGAGATACTATACACCCATTAGCAAGGCAAAAAAAAAAACCAAACAAACCAAAAAATGATAACACCAAGTGTTGGTGAGAATGTGGAGTCACTGGAACTCTCAAATATTGTTGGTGAGAACACAAATTGGTATGGCCATTCCAGAAAACAGTTTGGCAGTTTCCTAAAAGTTAAATATACACCAGCCTTATGACACAGCCAATCCCAATCCCACACCATAGAGAAATGGAAAACTTGTGTTTATAGAGTACTCTTTCCAAATTTTTTTATACTAGCTCAATTCATCATCACCAAAAGTAGAATCCAACACAAATGTCTTTCAACAGGTAAATGGATAAACTGTTTTACATGCATACAACAGAATACTACTCAGCAATAAAAAAAAAAATGAACTATTGAAAACATCGATAACTTGAATGAATCTCAAAGGCAAGACAGTGAGTGAAATTAAGCTCGCCTTAAAAGTTACATTCTGTTTGATTTTTACTTATTTAACATCTGGAAAAAGCAACTGTCTAGCAACAGAGACACAAATTAGTGGTTGTCAGGGTGTGGAGGGATTGCTTCACACGGACAACAGGAGGAGTACTGGTGGTCATAGGACCATGGTGCATCCTGACTATGGTTATCATTACCCAAATGGATACCATCTTCAAAACTCAAAGCAGCTCAAAATTTTTTCGTATGCTCATTTATTTTTTATTATTCTTAACATTTTTATCCTCACCTGAAGGACACTTTTTTTTTTCATTGCTTTTAGAGAAAGAGGGAGAGGGAGAGACAGAGACAGACTGATGTGAGATAGAGAAACATCAATTGGTTGCCTCCATATACTCCAACTAGGGAGTGATCCCCCAACCTAGATATGTGCCCCTGACAAGAATCGAACTGTGACCCCTTGGTTTGCAGGAGATGCTCTAGCCAATTGAGCCACACCAGCCAGGGCCTGTATACTATTTTTTAAAAAAGCTTAACAAGGGCTAACATTCTTGTAAAGAAGGGAAAATACAGACATATATTGCTTAATACAAAGCCCCTTCTCTGTAAATACACAAAAGTAGTCATAGTGGCCTGACATGGCAGGGGGGAGGAAGAGGGCAACTGAGGCTCAGGGACTGGAAGAGCGACTTTCTCTACAAATAAGATAAATTTACTATTCAAAAACATTTTTAATTAAAAATAAAATAAAAACATAGGTGCATATGAATATATTGGAAATAAAATATGCAAAATTATGAGATATTTTGCTTATAAGTGGGATATAGAGTTTCCTTTTGGGAAGTAAGTTTTGAAGATGGATGGTGGTGGTGGTTGACCACTACTGTGAATGTATTTAATAATACTGAACCGTTATACTTAAAAGTGGCTTAAACAATGGTAAAATTTTACATTATGTGTGTTCACCACAATAAAAAAACAATCTAGTCAGACTGTTAGCAAAAGATTTGAACAGACCACTTCACCAAAGATGGATGGCAAGTAAGTAAATATCATTAACTATTATAGAAATGCAAGTTAAAGCCATGAGGAATACTGCTACACATTTATTAGAATGGCCAAAATTTAAAATTAATATCAAGTGCTGGCAAGGATCCAGAGCAAGTGGATTTTATACATTGCTGGAGGTATTAAAAATATGGGGTCTGGCAGAAGTAATGCCTACTTGGCTGTGGTTGGTAGGGTAATAACATGGGTGTAATAATTTATAGTTTTAATTTGAACATTTCACCTAAAATGTCATATGGTGTGCTTGAGTGTGATATTGTTATGTTACAGAGTTACGTGCTAATAATTTTGTAATAAAAAAGGGGCATTATTTGTGCTGGTCCCTGTAGTATGGTCATTCTGTGAAAAACAGTCTAGCAATTTCTTAAAAGTTAAACATACACTTACTGTACGACTGAAGCTCTGGGTACTTACATGAAGAAATGAAAACTTGTATTTCAAGCATAAACCTGTTAACCAATGTTCATAGCAGCTTTATTGGTAATAGCTAAAACTTGATACAACCCCAATATCCTTCAATGGATGACTAGATAAACTGACTGTAACTATCCTACAAAAATTCATCAACTAAAAGAAATGGCCCTGGCTGGCGTAGCTCAGGGATTGAGCGCAGGCTGTGAACCAAAGTGCGCAGGTTGGATTCCCAGTCAGGGTACATGCTTGGGTTGCAGGCAATGACCCCCAGCAACCGCACATTGATGTTCTCTCTCTCTCTATCCTCTACTCTGTCTCCCTCCCTTCCCTGTCTAAAAATAAATAAATAAAATCTTACAAAAAAAAGAAATGAAATGTTGATACACATGACTTGAATGGATCTCAAGGGCATTAGACTGAATGACCACTAGGGTTAAAGAGTTACATAGATATGAACCCATGTATAAAACATTCTTGAAATAACAAACTATACTGCTTGAGAAGAGATCAGTGGTTGCCCAGAAGTTAGGGGAATGGTGGTGGGTGGTGTGATTATGAGGTAACGCGACAGAGCTTCTTTGTGGTGATGGAAACGCTGTATTCTGACTGTGGGTGGTGGTGATGTGAATCTGTACATGTGATAAAATTCTATGGTACTATATACACACAAAAGAATGAGTATAAAATTGGTGAAAGCTGAATAAAGTCTATCTCTACTTCAGTTAATAATATTGTACAAAATTTGGGAGTTTTGATAATGTACTATGATTATATACTATCACTGGGCAAAGCTGGGTGAACTCTGTACTATTTTTGTAACTTTTTGTGAGTCTTACATCTTTCGAAAGAATTATAAGACAAAAAAAGAGTACACCACTATACAATTAAAAACACAACGAATCTCAAAAACATTTCCTGAGCTAAAGAAGACAAAAATAAGATACATCTCATAGTTCCCTTTATTTTAAGTTCTAAAACAGGCAAACTAAAATATGATAAGGGAAATCAGATCTGTGGTTGCTTGTGTGGCAATATGTGGGAAATGACTGGGAGGAAACATGAGGGAACTTTCTGGGGTGGTAGAAATGTGCATTTTACTCAGGTTAAGTTACATCTAAAAAGTTGGGGGGTGGGGGGAAAAAAGCCCCTCATTAATAAACCTTGCTTGCAATGCATATACACACAAAGTTGGTCAAGCTCATAGAGACTGAAAACTTCGGGTAAAGGACTTTGGACTATCTAAAGTGACTAGAGGACAAATGTCCTATGACTTTGGGAAAGATTTAATTCCGAGAGACAAGTGGCCTAGTTAGCCAATTAACACTTCCAATCCCTTTTGTAAAATTTAGCAGAATATGAACGTAGACTGGCTTGGTAAAGACTATGGATTTAAAATTCAGACTTTATCTTTTGTGCCTTTTAAGCAGAAAATTGTGCCTAGCATTTCCAAACTGGCCATTTATAGAGTGTGAAAGGAAAGCACATATACTGACGAATATCCCTAGTGTCTAAAATGTCCACAGTCATTATCTCAAAGGGAAATTCTCAGCTGAGGTTCAACTGAGTCCTGAGGAGTTGCACTGCTTTCCTGACTCAGCTGGCCAGGACTAGCTGGAGACTCAGTGTTCCTGGCTTTTCAGATCTCTACATAATATGGCTCAAGATTACAATCATTTGTCTAGACCAGAGTCCAGATTCTGGCTTCTCTTTGTGTCATTCTTCCTTCATCTGAAATCTCCCTTGCTTTGTAATTCTAGTTCTGAAATCTTTCAGTGCTGATGATGTGACAGCTGACCCCATTTTCATTGTAAACCAGAACCCAGGAATCCCCGAGGGGCTAACATCTCAAATTCAGGGATTTCTCAGGGATGCTGTGGCTGTCTGTGAAGTGCTGGGGCTTCCTGCCAAGAACTGGAGAGTCTTGGAAGGTCTTGACTCCATACCTTAGAGAACATCTCTCCATTTTACAGATGATGAAGCAGAGAGCCCCAAAGATTAAAGGCCATCTCTATGCAGCTGTCCTCAAATTTGTATCTCTAGCCCTGCCTAGCCTCTAGTTCTAGGCTCCTATATCCAACTAGGGTATGACCCAGTCATCTAAATTTAGCTGGTTCAAAATGGACTCTTTCTACCTGCTTCCAGGCTCCCCAACACAGCATCTATCCAAACACACACACCCAAATCTTCAACTCTTCCCCTTTCCTCACGGCAATCCTATTTCCCCCTGTTGCAAATAGATCTCAAATCTGTCCCCCTGTACTTATCCTCAAAACTGTCCCTAGTCCAGCTCTCTCTCTGCTGCTTCTGCCCTCTCACACTCCATTCTTACTCAGCAACCAGACACTCCTGTGATCTAGTCAGTCCCTGCTGCACGGGTTTCCCACAGGCCTAGATTAAACCCAGACTTGGAGGATGCACCGCCAGACTACAGCCCACAGAAGAGTTTCGTTTGGAATATCTAGGGGAGGACTGGGGACTAATGGTGTCCCCTATGGCCTCACCTACCACTTGACTCCCAAGCGTCAAAGTGAGACAAATGAGAGGAAGCTTCCAGAGGCTGCCCTAGTCACATGTTTGGCCCTAAAGGAAAGGCCCTCTCTAAAGGCAGGTTGTTGTAAATCTCCTTATGGCCAGGACCCAGACTTCTACTTTAGAAAAGCAGTGAAAAAAGCCAGTCCGGCTCAATTAAACCATCTCTGCTTCAGTCTACCTATCTGTGAAAAGGAGATAACACTAATTACCTGAGAAAGTTCCTGGGAGAATGAAATGAGCTCTAAAGCACTTACCACAGCACACAGTAGGCGCTTAATGTTCAGTGAAAGCCCTTGCATTCTGAGGAACCAACAGACAGAGCTATCCAAAACTGGACTCACTCGTAAGATGCTGAATCTCTGTCACTAGAGCGTATACACATTTCCTGAGCGAAAGCGCTACTTGGTGGCCAAAGGATTTTTTGTGACCGCAGAAATCTCGCTTAGGTCTTAAGTCCCTCCAGCTTCGAGTTTGCCCTTAGAGCCTGACTTCTGGTGCCAGCGCTTCAAGCAACACCACCCAAGAATGTGTCCTCAGCCAGCACCCCGGGGACGAGAAACCTCCGACCAACAGAAATTAAGTTCATGGGAGTCCACCCTAGGTAGAGTGACAAGCCATCTCAGCGAGAGGGAAGGGACGCGGCACGCAGGCGCCGCGCTCTGCCATTGGTCAGCGCCAGCAGAGAGGCGGGACCCTTGACGTAGCAGCACGGCTGTGCTGTCATTCGGCGGCGGCTTAGAGGACACGGTAAGATGGCGGGGGTGTCTGGGCTAGTACGGAGACCCCTTCAGCAGGTAGGCAGCGGTGCGCGGACCCTATGACCCTGCGCGATCCCTGCCCACTCCGCATGCCCTTTAAGCTCCTTTTTTCTCTCTCCGCCAGGTTTCCGGGCTGCTTAGGAGGCGCTTTCACCAGACGGCGCCGGCGGCGCTGCAGGTAATTGGTCCGGACGCCGGCCCTGGCAGGGAGGGGGGTCCCCTCCTCTGTGGGTAGAGGCTGGGGTCGCGCCTGCGCAGTGGTGGGTGAGCACTGTTGGGAGAGGCTGCACTGGCCTTGGAGTCCATGGACCCCCGCATCCTGCCTGGGACTCCTCCTGCCTTTTCTGCGGCCCCGGCAACAAACACCAGCATGTTATCCCCTGGATCCTCTTAGAATCTGTTGTGCGACATGAGGAAACTAGACTTGACTTTTCCCCCAGATCACCCCCGTTTTCATTTTTATTGTGGTGGAATATACATAACAAATTAACCATTTTCAAGTGACTATTAAGTGGCACTAAGTTCCATTTCACTATGTTGTGTAGCCATCACCACCAGCCATCGCCAGAACTTCATCTCTAACAGAAACTGTGTAGTACCGAGTAAACACAAACTCAGTGTCTCCCCTTAGCCCCGGTAACTACTCTATTGCACTTTCTGTACCTCTTCTAGGTATACCCTGTGGGTGGAATCATGCAATATTTGTCCTTTTATATCTGGCTTATTTTTCACTTAGCATAACGTTTTCAAGGTTCATTCGTGTTGCAGCATGTTACGAATTTCATTGTTTTAATGGCTGAATAATATTCCATTGCATGTATATATCACATTTTGTTTATATGTTCATCAGTTGATGGACATTTGGATAGTTTCCACCTTTTAGATTTGTAAGTAATGCTACAATGAACATGGGTGTGCAAGAATCTGAGCCTCTGCTTTCAGTTCTTTTGTACATATATTAAGGGGAATAGTTGGATTATATGGTAATTCTATGTTGAACTTTTTGAAGACACCCCCTTTTTTTTGAAGACACCCCCTTTTTTTACTAGAACATTCTACCAACCTATATGGTAAAATAACTCCTAGATCCTGAAGGCAAAGTATTTGTTAGTGCCTGGCACCTAGTGAGTGCTCAATATGTAAAATTATTTAGGCTTCCTTAACAGTTCTTTAAGTATGGAAGTAAAACAACCCAGTATACTTTCTGCATATGAAGTTTCACCTATAAACTGGTCTGGCCAACAAACAGATCCCTTAAGTCTAGGTATGCATCAAGCAAAGTGTTAAGTAAGCTTCTTATCAACATGTCCAATAAAGATTAGCTATGTGTGATAAAAGTGTTACTTTTAGAATTCTTTGACCTTTTCAAGAGAAGCCTGTTCCAGAGATAGTTTTCATATTATATGCTGTGGGCTTCCTAGATAATTATATAGGGGGAGAATCTCAATCATTACCTAAATAATCGAGTAGCTTACTGAATGTTTCCCTATACCTGTGACAGGTGACAGTTCGTGAGGCTCTAAATCAAGGCATGGATGAGGAGCTGGAAAGAGATGAGAAGGTATTTCTGCTTGGGGAAGAAGTTGCCCAGTATGATGGGGCATACAAGGTAACCAAGATAATATGAAAACTCTACAAAATTGAGGTGACTATCTGCTCCCATACATACTTAAAAGTAAGGGGGCCAATGCTTAATTTTAGGTTAGTCGAGGCCTATGGAAGAAATATGGAGATAAGAGGATCATAGACACACCCATATCTGAGGTAAGCCTTCCACCAGAAAGCAGACCTTTGAGGGGCACATCTGTTAAAATGTACACAGTTCTAATTTTTATGGGTTTTCATGTTTATATTTATTTTATAGATGGGCTTTGCTGGAATTGCAGTAGGTGCAGCTATGGTATGAATCTTTATGAATCTCTCCAAAGAGATTTTTAACATGACCTTTGAAAACATTATTTGAATGTTGTAAGTGGTTGCCCCTCTTCATTGTTGTTTTTAAGTCTTTTTAACATCTGTGTTTTTGATTTGACAGGCTGGGTTGCGGCCCATTTGTGAATTTATGACCTTCAATTTCTCTATGCAAGCTATCGACCAGGTTATAAACTCAGCTGCCAAGACCTACTACATGTCAGCAGGCTTTCAGCCTGTGCCCATAGTCTTCAGGGGGCCCAATGGTGCCTCAGCAGGTGTAGCTGCCCAGCACTCACAGTGCTTTGCTGCCTGGTATGGGCACTGCCCAGGCTTAAAGGTAGTCAGCCCCTGGAATTCAGAGGATGCAAAAGGACTTATTAAATCAGCCATTCGGGATAACAATCCAGGTCAGCAGATTAACACTTGGGTCTCTTGTGAACATTGAAAAACTAAAGTGAAACTTGAATGGAAGGCACCAATAAAGGCTTCCCGTTATGCTTAGATGTATCCTATAAAATGCTAATAATTTACAGATACAGTAAAGATAGGAAAAGATGTTGTTTTTCTTATTTCTGACTATATGGGGGCCAGTTAGGTAAAGGAGACTTTACTGCATACCTAGAACACTGATTTAACCTCCATAGATAAAATTAGGATTTGACCAGACTACAAATGTCAGTACCTAAACCATCCTCAAGGGTACTAGACACAATAGACAAAGGGCTTCCTGATCAGCACAGTGAAACTTTTCACAAAATAAATGATAGTAATGCTCTCTTTCCTGGGAGCATGCCCACACCTTTTTTCCAAGGCATGCATCTTCTAAACGCTAAAGGTCCGTCCTCACAAGACTTGCAACTAGGGAGCAATGGGCAGTGACAGGGGGGTCAACCAGGGCTAACCCCCTGACCCTGTCTCCAAGGCCCCTTTTCTCTGATTTACCAGTGAGCCAAAAAAGCCCCACCTAAGTTCATTTCTTTCCTATAACATTTCTGGAGAGCCAGAGCAGCCCAGCCTAGGCTCTCCTGTTGCTTCTTCTATTCTAAGCCCTTCCTTGTTTCACTGTCCCTAGCTTTAATAAATGTGTTATCAAAAAAAAAAAAGAAGGAACGATAGTCTTCTGTGTACATTTTTAGTCATGTGTGACTTGCATTTAAATATTTGTATTTTGCAGTGGTGATGCTAGAAAATGAATTGATGTATGGAGTTCCTTTTGAACTTCCTCCAGAAGCTCAGTCAAAAGACTTTCTGATTCCTATTGGAAAAGCCAAAATAGAAAGGCCAGGTGAGAGAACTTAGTATACATTTAAACATTATTTGTAATCCAGCTCCTCTATTTGTGTTATTATTCATATTCATCCTAAACTGTATTTCCCTTTACTTTGAGAAGGGAATTATAGAATGAGTTCCAGTTAAGAATGGGTCATGCCTTAATGGCTTATACAGTGCTCATACACTTGTACTTTTCTAAATCCTAATCCAGTAGATTTGTATTTCTTTTTTTAATTGTATATTTATTTTACATGTTTAAACTTCAGTCTCCTTCAAAGTACTCTCCATTTGATGCAATACACCTATTGAGATGTTTTTCCACTGCTCAAAACAGTTCTTGAACTTGTCGATTTTGATGCCTTTTAGGGCTTCTGCCATTTTTTTAAATTTTCATAAGAGAAAATTTATTAAAGAATTGCCTTTTATTCTATGACTTGTTTGCCCCTTTTCTGGATTAAAATTCTAGGTTTTTTAAAATCTACTTTATTGACTATACTATTACAGTTGTCCCATTCTTTTCTCCCTTTTATTCCCCTCCACCCTGTATCCCTCTGCCCACCATCATTCCGCCACCTTAGTTCATGTCCATGGGTTGTACAGTTACGTTCTTTGGCTTCTCTTTTTTTAAAAAAAATTTTATTTATTGACTTGAGAGAGAGACAGACAGACATTGATTTGTTGTTCCACTTATTGATGGATTCATTGGTTGATTCTTGTATGTGCCCTGACCAGGGAGCAAACCTACAACCTTGGCATATTGGGGCAATGCTCCAGCCAAGTGATCTATGCGGCCAGGGCCTGGCTTCTCCATTTCCCATACTATTCTTAACCTCCCCCTGTCTATTTTGTTCCTACCATTTATGCTTCTTATTCTCTGTACTTTTCCCCCATCCTCCTCCTACCTGCTCCCCCACTGATAACTCTCCATGTAGTCTCTATTTCTGTGATTCGTTCCTGTTCAAGTTGTTTGCTTAGGAATGAGCTCAACTTCCGGGCAAGATGGAGGATAGGTGGACGCACCGTACCTCCTCGTACAACCAAGATTAGAAAACCAATAATTTACAACAATAATTTACTATCAGAATAACACCCAGATCCGGCAGAGGATTTATCTGAATGGAAGTCAGGCAGCCAAGAAGTTGAAGTAGACGCGTTCATCCGGACTGGTAGGAGAAGACGAGCCGGCGGGCGCGGGGCTGGCTCGGTCGCGGCGCGCGGAGGTCGGGGGAAGGTTTGGCGCGAAATCGGCGCAAAAGCCATTGGGCGCATAAGAAGGAAGCGGTGATCCCTGAGTAACGCAAGCTGTTGGCTGGCAGACCCAGAGGGGCCAGCGATTGTGGACCAGGGCAGAACTCGCGGTCCGGAAGCCCAGACAAGGGTCTGAGTCCAGGGGAACGGAACTACCACCATTGTTTTCCTCCGCCCCCGCCCCCACATATATGTCACAATCTAGCAAACCGGGGGTGCCCAGCCCTGTGAGCACCTAAGGCTTCCGCCCCCACCATAACAAGAGCAACCAGACCGAAAAAAAAAAAAAGAGGACAGGGAAAAAAAAAACAAAACCATGTTTTCAACAGAGCAGATCAGTCCCCCAGGACTCATCCTTTTGAGCGACCAGAATTAGCCAATCTATCAGATGCGCAGTTCAAAACACTGGTGATCAGAAAGCTCACGGAACTGGTGGATTTTGGACGAATCTAGATGAAAGAATGCAGATTACCATAAAACAGATGCAGGAAGACACGCGGAGGAGAGCCAATAGTGAAAGGAAGGAATCTGAGTCTCAAAACAATACAGTGGACCAGAAGGAAGAGTAGAATCAACCAAGCAGGAAAGCATGATGAAATAAGAATTCAAAAATTGAGGAAAAGATTAAGAGCATCCAAGACACCTTTAAACGTTCCAATATCCGAATTATAGGGGTACCAGAATCGGAAGGGGAAAAGCAACAGATTGAGCACGTATTTGAACAAATAATAAAGGAGAACTTCCC
Source organism: Phyllostomus discolor (assembly GCF_004126475.2). NCBI lineage: Eukaryota > Metazoa > Chordata > Mammalia > Chiroptera > Phyllostomidae > Phyllostomus > Phyllostomus discolor. The sequence goes on along the minus strand of NC_040909.2, from coordinate 51,743,127 downwards.
CAATCTGGCAAAGGAACAGTCTTCCAAGAAATCCAAGAAGCTCAGAGAGCCCCAAGAAGTTGGACCCAAGAAGAAACACACCAAGACACATCATAATTACATTAGCCAAGGTAAAAACGAAGGAGAGAATCCTAGAAGCAGCAAGAGGTAAGGGGACAGTCACCTAAAAGGAGTTCCCATCAGACTGTCAGCTGATTTCTCCAAAGAGACTTTACAGGCAAGAAGGGGCTGGAAAGAAATATTCCAAGTCATGAAAGACAAGGACCTACATCCCAGGTTGCTCTATCCAGCAAAGCTCTCATTTAGAATGGAAGGGCAGATAAAGTGCTTCTCAGATAAGGTCAAGTTAAAGGAGTTCATCATCACCAAGCCCTTATTTTATGAAATGCTAAAGGGACTTATCTAAGAAAAGAAGATAAAGAAAAGACATGTATAGTAAAAGGACAGCAAACTCACAATATCAACAACCACACCTAAAGCAAAACCAAAAGAAACTAAGTAAACAATTAGAACAGGAACAGAACCACAGAAATGGAGGGCACATGGAGGGTTAGCAGCAGGGGGGTGGGAGGAGGAGAGAGGGGGAAAAGGTATAGAGAATAAGTAGCATAGAATGTAGGTTGAAAATAGGGGGAGGGCAAGAATAGTATGGGAAATGTAGAAACTAAAGAACTCATAAGTATGACACATGGACATGAACTAAAGGGGGAAATGTGGGTGGGAGGGGGTACAGGGGGGGAGGGGAGAGAAGGGGGGAAATGGGACAACTGTAATAGCATAATCAATAAAATATATTTAAAAAAAAAAGTTGTTTGCTTAGCTTGTTTTTTTGTTTGTTTTATTTTAGGTTTCAGTTGTTGATAGCTGTGAGTTTTGTTGTCATTTTACTGTTCATAGTTTTGATCTTTCTCTTAGATAAGTCCTTTAACATTTCATATAAGGCCTTGGTGATGATAAACTCCTTTAACTTGAACTTGTCTGGGAAGCACTTTATTGCTCTTCCATTCTAAATGATAACTTCATGGTGGGATAGAGTAATCTTGGATGTAGGTCCTTGCCTTTCATGAATTAAATATTTCTTTGCAACCCTTTCCTGCTACAAGGTTTCTTTTTAGAAAGCACCTGATAGCCTTATGGGAACTTCTTTGTAGATAACTCTCTCCTTTTCTCTTGCTGCTTTTAAGATATTCTCCTTCTCCTTAATCTTGGGTAACTTAATGATGATGTGCCTTGGTGTCACGTCCTTAGGTCCAACTTCCTTAGGACTCTCTGAGCTTCATGGACTTCCTTCCTTGAAGTCTATTTCCTTTGCCAGATTGGGGAAGTTCTCCTTCATTATTTTTTCAAATAAGTTTTCCATTTTTTCCTCTCCCTCTTCTCCTCCTGGTACCCTATGATTCAAATGTTGGAATGTTTAAAATTGTCCAGAAGTTCCTAAGCGTCTCCTCATTTTTTTGAATTCTTGTTTCTTCATTCTTTTCTAGTTGAATGTTTATTTCTTCCTTCTGGTCCAAATTGTTGATTTGAATCCCAGTTTCCTTTCACTGTTGGTTCCCTGTACATTTTTCTTTATTTCACTTTCATAGCCTTCACTTTTCCTCTATTTTGCAACCATTCACAACCATTTCTGTGAGGATCCTGATTACCAGTGTTTTGAACTCTGTATCTGATAGGTTGACTATCTCTATTTTTTGGTTTTGGCATGCCTATTAAATAGTAAGGGGCGGAGCCTTAGGTGTTCACCAGAGTGGGGCAACCCACGTCCCTGTGTTGTGGTGCTATATGTGAGGGAGGGGTCATAGAGGGAACAGTGCTGCTTGCTCAGTTCTCTGCTGGCTTTTAGCTACTTCCTCTACTAGCCACAAGCAAATTAGGCCCTTCTGGTGCTGCTTCCCAGGTGGGTGGTTTTTGTTCTAGGACCCTGTGGGTCTCTCCAACAAACTCTCCTGTGAGGCTGGGAGTTTCTCCCACTGCTGCAACCCCCACGGATTTTTTCAGTCAGAGGTTTTGAGGCTTTATTTCCCCGCACTGGAACCCTGAGTTGCGTGGTCTGTATCGCTCCCCAGTTCTTCCTCCTGGTTTATCCGAACGCAAATGTGGGACTGTCCATCTACCAGCTGCTGCCTCATTCAAGTCCTCTCTGCCCTGGCTGCCTGTCTCCACCCCTCGTAGTGGTCTGGATGAATGTTCTTCTTTAATTCTTGGGTTGTGAGACTTTGATACAGATTAATTTCCTGGCAGTTGGTTATTTTTTAATTTGTTGTCCTTTTGGTTGTGTGAGGAGACAAAGTGTATCTGCCTATGCCTCCATCTTAGCCGGAAGTCTGTATTTCATTTCTAAGAAGGTTGCCACATTCTTCATATCACTGCAGTGAAGCCGAGTTGAAGATTGTACAAATGAACTTAGTTTCAATCTGACCTCTGATCTGTGACCACTTTGTTTCAGGGACACATATAACTGTAGTTGCCCATTCGAGACCTGTGGGCCACTGCTTAGAAGCTGCAACAGTGCTGTCTAAAGAGGGAATTGAATGTGAGGTGAGTGGACATTCTGTTCTAAAAAAAAATCAGAAATGTTTCTTTTAAATTTAAGACCCAGACATAGTTTGAGTTCTATAACAAGATGTAAATCTTGCCTTTGTCACTCAGTTCTGCCCCTGCTTAAAGCTGGGAATCTGCTTGTTTTCTCAGTACATAGTTTTTTACCACGTACGTTTTAGATCTTTTAAAATAATACCCCTTTCTCAAGTTAAAAATCCAGCCTCGGAGCTGGAGGTTGGGGAAGGGGAAACTTGAAAGTCAATGAACCTAGCCCTTTCTTATCTGGGACCTGCCACTTGTTAGTTATGCTTGGGCAAGTTATGTACAGTAAGTCTCAAAAGACATGGAGTGACAGAGAGGAGGTTTGACAGAACAGCAGAGGGACAGCTGGCTACAGAGATCAGAGAGGTAGGGACAGTATGTTTTCTGTCCCATCAGGGTGGTTGTAAGAAATTACACTTAATGTAGTGCCTGGTACACAGTAAAACAGTCAAACGTGAGTTGTTATTTTGATGAGAAGGAAGTTAAAGCCAAGGGAGGTAAGTGAATTCTGTAATTTAACAAGAGCTACTTAATGTAGAGATAAGTAAGATATAGTAGAGATAAGATGTTTGTTTTAATTAAATTTCTCTCTTATATCTTGTGTATAAATTGGCATATTAGATTTTCCTAGACACAAAGACTGATAGGAAACAAAAAAAAGTGGTGTTATGGGAATAAGACTGTATTTATGATGCAGTGGCTCTGTAAAACTTGTCGACTACATCATCTGTTCAGGTAATAAATATGCGGACCATCAGACCAATGGATATTGAAACAATAGAAGCCAGTGTCATGAAGACCAATCATCTCATAACTGTGGAAGGGGGCTGGCCACAGTTTGGAGTAGGAGCTGAAATTTGTGCCAGGATCATGGAAGGTATTTCTGAGAAACTGGTTTTGGAATAGTCAAGCTGTATTAAACACTGTACCTGGATACCGGATAAAGAGATTAAAAGCTGGGAGAGGCCAAATGGCTTGAACTTTAAATTTGTCGGCTTGGCATGGGGGGGCAGGGGCGCATAAATTTTTAAAAAGCAAAACCAAAAATAGTAAAAAAAAAATAAATATAAAATAAATAAAAAGCAAACCAGAAACAATCCCCAGTAATTAGTATTTCTTTAGATTCTTGTATTTGGACAGCTACACTGTGTCAAAGTGTTGGTGTGCAGTTAGCTTTTCTGGCCTCTCTCTCAGTTAAGCTTCCTTCCCTCCTAGGCCCTGCATTCAACTTCCTGGACGCTCCTGCAGTTCGCGTCACTGGTGCTGACGTCCCGATGCCTTATGCAAAGATTCTAGAAGACAACTCTGTACCTCAGGTTAAAGACATCATATTCGCAATAAAGAAAACATTGAATGTCTAGTTTTGACTTGAATATCAAATAATTGGGATTATTTAAAGTACTTGCTGACACTACCTGGATTGACTTTATGATTCATAAATGTTTTTGTACTGGGAAAAAGTTTAAATGTGATTGTATCTGGAAAAACTTCATCCTTACTGCCTGCAATTCCATGCCTGTTTTTTTGTCTGTTACAATTGCCGTTTCTTTGAATAAGACCAATGTAAAATTGTACCCTCTCACTGGAAGGACAAGGTTTGAAAGTGGCAGAGTCCTGATGAAAGATTTATCCAAAAACAGGCAACTTGTATCTAAAAATAAAAGCATATGATCTACATTTCCTGTTAGATTGTTTTGATAAGGAATAAAGGGATCCCTAACTATGATTAATTATATTTTTATGTTCTTGAAAATAACTGTGGGGTGGAAGTCTTAAAATTGTATGAAGAAATTTGTGTCATCAGGAACTGATTGTTAATGATCCTAGACTACATCACACTGACAACAGGAACTTGTCCACAGACTCTTTAATACCTCATTCTAAATAGGGTTTCCTTCAAAATCAAAGCAAAATTCATGTCAGGTGTTTTCCCATTGCCAAAAAACACGCCTCCTGTCATACACTGCCCTCTGCAGAAGCTGAAATGGAAAAGACAGGTTTAAATTGGTTACGGAAGCATACAAGTGGTGCAAGGCAGGAATGTCAGCTCTTATTAAGAGGGAAAATATGACATGTAAGAAAGATCAGATAGATGGGAAGAAAACTGTAGAAATACTGTGTGGATCTGGTCTTTGTTTACACATGTTACTACAAAAAATTCCCATTTGAAATCACAGCCAAGCTACAGACAACCTATTTTCTTGACATGGTTTATTTTAATAAAAAATACAGGTGAACATATTTATCACAGATTACATGAAACTAGAGACAATGACATTTTCTCTGCATAGTAACCAACACTGATGTGTGTATTTGAACTTTTAAATGGATTACTTGTAATCCTTTAAAGTGCAATTTATTTAAGGATTTAAGCAAGTCATAGGATAAAGGATCTTTCTAATAAATGAGTAACATTTAAAGATGATGTATTTGAATAAATCATCAAAAATCCTTCAAAAATCATAATTCTATAAATGCCAAACTTGTTTGTGTTGTAACAATAATTCCCCACAAACCACAAACTTAATTGCTGAGGAGTAATAAGATCTTGTAATTAGCAAGAGCATTTTCTGATGTTACCATTTTTTTGTTCGATACATTGTAACTGTAAGGAGCTAGATGAGTCCATTGTAGTTGCTTTAGCAGCCCTGAGTTCTATAACCACAACAGTATTCTGTTTGAGAAGAAAATGAAGAACTGGGTTGCTTCTCTGACTCAGTGATACAACTATGCTTTGGGCTACAGTGTTAATGTCTAAGTGAAATTAAGGTAGCAATTAAGGAAGTTAGAATCTAAGAGACAGCCAGAAAATGCTTTAGAGAAATAAACTATGAGAGGAATGTTTCTAGAAGCTTGACTGATGGGATAGGAAGGATTACAACACAGGCCATCTGCTGCTGTGACTATGTTGTCATTGTTTTTGTCCATTTCTTTCAATTGGTAGCAATATTGATTCTGATATGCTGCTTCCCCCAAAAGATGCCCATTAGAAGATGAACAACTCCTTTAAAATAGTAATAAAGGAGCAAACTATTCCTTTGCTCCTGATTTTAATCTACTTGAAGACTATTTCCCTCTTCAAAAGCTCCGTACATCAGCATCTGCAAAATAGTGTGTATCTCTATTGGCTCAGCAATTAACTCATCCAGGAGAGTCCTTCAGTGGTTGGAGGTGTGCAGGGAAAAAACAAAAACCAAAAAAACTTCCCTCCAAGTGTAAACATGAAGCTTTAGCCAATCTTAGGAGCACTGTGATCACAGGTTTCAGCTTTCCTCAAAGTTCCTTTTTGGAAATTCTGGATGGAGCTGAGTAAGGCCCCTCGGCTCACGCCATTCACAGCCTGGGGCTGGAGCTGTGTGGGCACCTCTGTGCTCAAAGGAGGCAAGGGAGCTGCTGGTGGCGGAGGTGGAGGAGGTGGAGGTAATGTGGAAATCCCTGTAGAGGAGAAAGTGGACAGTCAGCATCACTTCCCAACATCCAGTATGCATGCTACCGCTCAGTCCTGGGCAGGACAGACTGGGGAGGCTGCAAGTGGTTTCCCTCGGAACAACCAAGATGTTCAGTACTGTATGCTTTTTAAAATACTGAACAAGAAAGCTGGAAGCATCAAAGGGGAATTTCAAGTTTGCCATTTCTCCCAAAAAACAGTCACGTGAGGCAAGACTTAACAAATATCACAGATTACATGAAACTATACATATACATTCTCTCAACATAATTGAATGAGGCTTTAAGACCATTTCCAAATTTTAGTAATGGTACCCAAAGGAAAGTTCCATCAGCTACTTCAGCCAGGTCCTGGATAGCTCCACCTATTCCTGAGCTAGCAATTAAAGATAGACATCTGGATGCAGAGTTGGGCTACCCGAATATCAATTAATAATAAAGGATGAACAGTTCTTAGCTGCTGCAACACACACACACACATATTTGGAGGATGTGATTTAATATAAAATGAGAAATCAGTATTCTTGGCAAGGAACCTTGGCCTGCCAGGTTATGAGTTCGCCAGGGGCATCTGTCTCAAAAAAGCATCTTCTATTAGGATACATTAAAAAAATATAAAAAGCTAATAACTCTTCCATTGTAAAGTAGGGGGCAAAGGGCTTTCTCTCCCCAGCAATAGTATTCTCATGGAGGAGTTTTCCTCAAGCACCCTTCTTTCCACCGTGGCCCAATCCAGGAACAGAATGTAATTGCAGTAACCCTACATCTTTGCTGAAGCATCAGGAAAGACTGCAATTCTGAGCTCTACCTTAGTGGGCAAGGAGAAGGGAACTGGACAGGTGCCTATAGCTTCCCTTAGCTTCCAGGCACACAAACATTTGGCACTTGAACTCTGTAGTTCTGAATGAACGAATGAAAATAAACACTGAGTACAGAAAAAGCCCTACCTTAAGGAACCTGACTGTCAGTTAGTTGCCCCATTTCTCAGGAACCTTGCAGCTCTCAGTGACTCCCCCGACCTGTGTCTAGCCTTACCCTCTACCCCTTCCTAGGGCTACACAATGGAGATACTCTGCTAGACAAACTGCTACTAGGCTGTGGTGTTAACAAGTAAACATGCCAGTTGCCCTTGTGTTTATTTGGATGAGCAATTCAGGATCTTCAATAAAATACTTAGTTAAGTGCATGACAGGCAATTGTTAAAATCACGTTTCACAGAAAACCACTTACCTTTCTTTATATCTTTACCCAAACCTAAGGCAGCTGAAATTAAAGAATGACAGATACACATGCTCATGCTCTACAATCTTGGAATTCTCAAATGATGATATATCAATACAAACAAACATGAAAGACACAAATGAACAAAATGCAATTTCTATTGGTTCTATACAACAACAGCTAATGAATGAAGTTTGATTATGTTCTATGCCGAGGTGGAGGGTGGAAAAATGTCCCTGGCTTTATGGCACAGGGTTACAAAGATAAAAAGACTTTAAAACCCGAATGAGTGTTGAAGTGAGAAGAGCAGGGTGTGTGACACAGCATTCCTCTGAAGAGGGTTTTCAGAGTGACCAGTGAAATACCAGGGGAGGGAGGCTGCCTCTGAAGGCTCTTGAAGCTCAACTGCAGCACAGAGAGCCTGAAGGAGTGAGCAGGCACCAATGCCCCCCCACTCCCCATCCAATGACCAAAAAAGGGCAGCAGAATCTGGACTTGACATTCAGGGCCCCACATGTACAGAGGAGCATCGGCGTTTCTGCCTTCCATCTTTGTGCTTTGAGCCAGGCAGAAGAGTCCCTGTGAGTCGCAGATGAGAAGACAGGCTCTGGGCTGCAACAGCACTTGTGTCCTCAAGACAAGGAGCTGGCCATCCAGAGACAGGCACCCCTCTGGCCCAGGATTCTGGGAGGCTAGAAATGAGCCTCGGGGGCTGGATTTGAGTACAGGCTGCCATCTGGAACAAAACTGCTTGGCCTTCACAAGGAACCAAGCCTTGACTCATTACCAGGAGCTCAAAATTAGAATTGCAAATTTACTATCACAGCATTTGGGAATTGGGAGTGGTGTTCAGTAAATGGATCTTCATTTTCCAAGTAAAGGCTAGATTGTTACCACTTTCAATGAAACTCTTTGAATACACAGGTAGTATAAATAAATGGACTGTCCCAAGTGCCACAGGGTAACCTGTGTCTGTAAAGCACATAGGATGCTGAGGGCTGTGAGAAAGGAGAGGCTATCATCCAGGGGTATAGAGCAAGGTCACAAGGTCACCCTGATGTCCATTCATAGAGGGCCAGACCAATCCCAAAGGACCTGATGTCCCATGATGTCCACTTTCCTCACTGGGCCTGCGATAACAAGGGCAGATCTTGTTGCATATGCTTAGGACATGGGAACTCAGCTCGCTGGCTCAGAGAACTTGGGCGGGGGTGCAGGGGGGGGAGTGCAGGGGGGAGTGATGGGGGGAGGCAGGGGAGGACCAGGAGCCAGAAGGTCAGCAGTGGAGGAGGCAAGAGCACAGACTCCAAGACTCACAGTCTCTGGTGACAGGTCTATCCAATTTTGTTCTGCCTTTGTTTTGTTTTGTTTTGTCTTTTCTATGGTCCACAAGCTTTCTTTAAAGGTCACTGGGGCTTCAGCTACAACAGACTGGTAATGTGGGAAGGGGAGGAATGGTAACAAGGGCCAAACTCAGAGTTGGCCCCTTGGCCTGGGACAAACCTGAGAACAAACACTGGGTGTTCAATTTCCCCAGTTCCTCACATGTGAATCTGTTCCTCCCCAACAAGAGGCTTCTGCATGCCATTATCCCCAGGCCACAGACAAAACTGGTCAGTTTCCATGTCAGAGTGATTACTACCCAGATTCACACAGCTTTGAAAAATAGTGTTCTGCAACAATTCAGGATGAGAGATGCTCCAAAACAGTTTGTCTGCAATTATAACCTGGTCAGTCCTAATGTCTCTAATCTCATTTTCTCTTCAACAAAACCCCCAAGAGCCAACTATTTTTTTACCCTTCCCAAAATACCATCCACCAAACCAAATGGAAACCTGTGGTCTAGCTGGGGCCCTGGAACAGGCCACCAACTGCTGCACCAAGCACACAGGTTAGATCCAGGGAGGAACACCTTGCCAGAAACATCCTCACCAGCCTTATGGAAAGGACATCTCAGGGTCCCCTCTCCTGGGCCAACTTAGCAATCTACAGGAGTGTACATCTGAGTTCCTTTGTGGTCCACACAGAGAGGTGGGGAGGCCACAGGGCCACCAGACCAACAGCAGGCACTGCCTTCATCTTTTGCCTCAGACAGATGAGGAGACTGCACTCATGTCCCAGTTCAAGAATTACTAATGATGCTTAAAAAAGCATCATTAGTAATGATGTTTTTCCCTGTCATCAGTAATAAAAGCCAGTGAGTTGAAGAACCAACATTTCTGCAGCAACAGGACTCTAAAAGCTTGCTTAGTTTCCAAATTTAAAATATACCAAAATTCTATACAGTTGATCCTTAGGTTTTAGAGTTGTATTTCAAAACTAAAATCAGAGTGAAAATTTGAAAGTCATGATGAAAATGAAATGAATGTAAATGAAGTCACTTGGGTGCTTTTTAAAGATGCTGTATTTCATTTAAAAGTTCGGATAAGGAAATCGTGTCAAATCTGCTTTCCTATTTGTTGTTCACTTCAGTGACTAGATGTGCTAGGTCCCATTTCACATTCAGAAACAGAGCATCTTTAAAGTGAGAGAAATCAGTATAGCTTACTTTACCGAAAATTCACGTTCAAAATGGTGCATGCTCTACTGAAAACAGGAAAGAGAGAGAGAGAGGGAGAGAGAGAGGGAGAGAGGAAATAAGTCATTATTCGAATTTTAGTGTCATTTAATCAAATAGTAAGAGATAGTCAAATATAAGTCTGAATCACATGCTGATCATTCTCACAGCCACACTGGAAGATACTTAAGCACGAAATGCACTGGTTTATAAACACAGCTATGACACTTTTAGAACATGGCACACATACTAAACACTAATGTGGCACCAAGTCACTTTCTTCCTCAAGTTACTTGCTTTTCTTTTCCTGAGGCAGTTAGGTGTCATTTTTACTTATTTACAAGCACAACATTCACTTCGAAGACCCATGAGGGTTTTACCTCCCCTGAAACGTAGAGTGGGTACAGGAGTATTCTTAGTTCTACCACTAAATAGAACAGTTTATCAAGAGAGGAGAAAAATTAGAACTCATCACTTTTTCCCCAGCAAGTCTTCTATAGTCTAAAACAGCGGCAGGTCTTTCCAAAGTTAGGAGGAGCGAGAGCACAGGCAGGTCTAAGGTGGAGCTCCTGGGCAGGAGCGTGTGCCAGCCCCTCCCCTGGAGGCTGCTGGGGCTGCTGCTGACCTGGGCAGTGAATGGCATCACCTTATTTAAGGCTATAAAACCATAATAAAAAAAACAAAGGCAAACACTTTTCCTGTCTAGATATTCCAGGTGCAATGTGAAGTATAACACTTTCCCTGACAGTGAATTCAGTCCCTACTGAACCAGTCAGTCCGCCCACTGCCCAGAGGAAGTGAGGCCCACGTGGGGCAGGTCACAGGGCGTAGCTGGGAGGATGCTGGGGACACTGCCAAGCCCCACCCCCCACCCACACAAGCTGAGGGCTCGGGGAAGTAGCCCAGATATTTGGGCTTGGAAGGGGTGGGGAAGGCCATGTGAGGGAAGGGGGGCAGAAAGAGCTCACTGTTCAGAGAGGCAGCACAGGGCACACCTACCCATTCATCCCAAAGATGGCGACTGCTTTGTGTCTGTGTAGGTTTTGATAAAAATTCTTATGTCTACAGACATATAGGTTTTGAGCCTAAAGTGGGTTTCAGACTTTGATTTGGCACACAAATTCTGGAAACACCAACATTAAAAAAAAATGTCATCTGTTATTTTGCACATTTTTTATTCTGAAACCTCTGCCCTCTTACTCACATTTTTAGTCACTCTGTGCCTATAAGGCTCTGTTCTCCCTCCTCCAGTTCCTGCCAGGCTATGAAACTTCCCTCTCCAGTCATTCTTACAGACTGGGTTGTCTACAAAATGTCAGCTCTCTCTCTCCAAAATTATTGCTTAAAATTATAAACTGCAAGCAAGAAGGCTAGAATTCTCTTGCAGGGTATTATTAGCTTATACTTGACAGTACTTTAGTGCTTATAAAGCCTTGTCATGTGCATTATCTACCCAGTGAAGACCAGGATCTTTTACAAGACAGCTTTAAAGAACTACTTGTCCAAGGTCACAGCCGGAAAGTGGTGGAACTACAAACCAGGCCCGAGGTTTCTGACTCTGCTTTCAGGGTTCTTTTCCTGCTAAGCAAACACAGCATTTACCAGCACAGGTGCGGCAGTGCGCTCCAGAGAGCCGGCACTCAAGAAGCAGTGGTGGGGTAAATGAGCAAAGACAGGTTTGGTTTAATCCTGGCTCTAGCATCCCCCACTTGTGTGACCTTGGCCAAAGTCGCTTAGTCCCACCAGAGCCTCAGTTTCTCTGTCTGTAACGTGAAGCTCGGGTAGAATCCATCCTCCTCGCATAGGGAGGTATTCATGAGGGTCAAATGAAACAATGATAATACCTCACTTAGTGTTTAAAATAAGTGTTCAAAATGTGTTAAATATGATCACTAAAAACAAGAATCTAAGACATCCTGCTTACTTAAGCTTTCCCTAAATACTCTTTTTGCAAAACCTGTTTCAAAAAACAAAACAAAACACAATAGCAAGGGCTGCCTGCTCCCACAGGAAGGGTGGGCGGGAATATTGTGTGTGGGTAAATGGACAGCTTCTAAACGACTCACCTCTGTGAATTCAAAGTGTAAACACTAGTTGGTGACATTTACCATGAAAAAGTTAGTATAAAGAACTTTAAAGTTCTTGAAAGAGTGACCTTCCAGAGGCAGGAAACATAACCTTTAGCAGAAAACAAAGTGCTAGGAATGTCCTCACTGAAAAAGAGTTTAAGAGAATCCCACCCTACCTGACGGGAACGTCAGCAGACTTAGAGAAATGATATTTCTCCCTTCAAATTGGTAAGGACCTCAAGAAGAGGTCCCAGGGCAGGGAGGTACAATAAAACAAGAGTGGCCCCAGGACTTATACAAATGCTGGGAAGGGCTCATGAGATAAGACCACTTCACTTACAAACATCTGCAGCATTTGCCCCATCCTAAAAGTAACTGAGCTTAAGACCACCGTCAACTACCATGAATGTGCTCAAAATTGATTCTTTCAGGAAGAAAGGCAATGCTATAGAAATGAACCTGCCCACATCAATCTATTGCTGAGCAGACTGCCAAAGGCGGGGACCACAGAGTATGCTTGATTAGAAGGAACTGTGAGACAGCCTCCTCTAACTCCCACCCTCCCCACTTTTACAGAGGAGGTAAGTAAGACCCAGACATGGATAGTGTGACTCATTCAAGGTCTCCCTGTAACTTGATGTGCAAGGCCTTACTGTGGGCATGCATTGTTCTAACCTCATACTCACTGGATCCTCTTAATAACCTAATTAGGCAAGCACTATTATTATCCTCATTTACAAATAGGAAACCTGAAACACAGGGAGGTTTACTGTCTTGTCCAAGGTCCCAGAATTAGCAAGTGGTAGCTCTCGAGTTTAAGTTCCCAGGCCCAAGGTGTAATTCCCAAGAGCACCCAGATTGAGATGTGTTTGGGACGTCACCTTTATCAGGAATTCTTTTTTAATACTAGGCCTTGAAAATGAAGAATTTTTCTTCATTTCTTTTGAAAATTACATTTCATCATAAAACTGAAAGACACTCTCTTGATTTAGTTTCCAGATAGACCATAAAGTTGGCCTAGAAGTTAAGACATAATTGGAGTAAATGTGATTCCAACAGCAAGATGGGCAGCGCACAGAGGCAGCAAGAAAGATGAGCCCAATGAGAAGTCTGGCCTCTAGTCCTGGGAGGAAAGACCCATCTAAGCAAGGGCTGATGGGCCAGAAGTTGCCACCCCTGGGCTGAGTCTGCTCTCGCCCAGCAGAGGCCTTGAAGACAGAACAAGTGCAAGCAAATCCTCCCACAGGATGCACTGAACACCTGCCATGGTATAGTAGCAAGAGGGTGACCACCTGATGCCTTGCATAGAACAGAAGCTCGAGATGTTACTTGTTGGTGGAGTAGTTTTTCAGGTTGACTCTCTATTTAAGAAGGGGAACTATTGGGCAAAAAATTTCCTCTGGCTAGACCCTGAAAAAAGCATGTGCTTAAATTGTGTCTATCATTTTGGTGCTCCCAATGGGCTCCGGGAATGTGACTCCATGCCAGCAGAGGCCTTGTCTGCCTGTTCATCTCTGTCACACAGGGCTAAGCACAGTGCCTGGCCCCCTGCAGGCTCTCAATAAATGCATCTTGAGTAACTGAATGAATAAATTCACTGTGGGTGCCCCATATAGGGCCTCATATGGTAAGTTTACAGGCAAGCGCTACTTATCATTTTTATGACATGCATTACAATAAATGCCCAGCAGAGGTCAGAGCAGATTCTTTGGGGGCTGAATTGATAACTTCATCAAGAAAACATTAAAGGAGACAAAGGAAAGAAGGAGCCAATATTTGCTGGGAACATCTCATCTCTGCCAGGTTTTGTGCTTGAGGCCTCACATATGTTTTCCCTCTGAATTCTTATGACTCTCCTTTAAGAGACAGTATCATGTTCACAGTCATGCCTCCCACTGTCCCCACTCCAGGAGGTCTTCCCAACATGACTCTAATGACAAGATTCCTCTTTTCCTTCTCCTCTCATTCTAAAAGTTACCTCATCTAAAACTGATATTTATGAGATAGCTCCCATTCAAATCACAGGTAATTAGAAGATTAACAACAACAACAATCCACATAGATTGTGAATTCCTCAAGGCATTTAAAAATAAGAACTAGCATTAACTTCCCAGGACCACATATAATGCATGTGATGAGTGCTCTATACTACTAGGCAGACAGCTCACTTGTTAAAGGGGGTTATGAAGTCTCACTATTAATTCCCTCTAATTTCCTTAACATGTCTAAGTGGTGAGAAATTAATAACCTGTCTCCTAGAAAATTGGTCAATATGACCTGGGCAGTAGATCCCCAGAAATTTCTGATCAGCCCATATAGGTGACCTCTACAAAAGACAAAGAAGTCTATTTTCTGTCTTGATCAATATTTGCGGACTTTCTTGTAAAAATCTGCTGACAAAGTCAGACAGGGAAAAGGACATCATCCCCATGAGCTGGGTACTCTGCTACTCAAAATAGTGCTGGCTCCAGCATGCTCTGCAGCATGCCACCAGGAGGAGCCATCCTCAGCTAGCAAGGAGACACCCACCAGCCAGAAATAAGTTGTTCAAACTAGTCTCCTTTATATTTGCTTGTCAGTTTTTTGTGTGTGTGACTTTTTTTTTTTGGAAGGTCAGTTAGAAGCATTTGAGAGATGTCGGGCAATGATGCACTTGATGGATCCTGGGTGCCATCTTAAACCTTAATGCTTATGATACTGTCAGCTCATACATCAGCCCCAGCCAGTGACTCTCCTTCAGACAGCTGCAACAACTTCCAAGCACAGCGACAAGTTGAGTGGCAGAACATCTGGTTCATTTAAGAGCACAGGAAATACTGGTACTCCATTGCTTTTATGGGACTTACAAAATGGTAGGAGATATGAGTTCAAAACAAAAGAAGGAAAGATAGAATTATGAGGTCACACCACAGAATCAGAGATTATTTTATAAGTATTCCCTGAGATAAATATTTTCTACATTTTTCAAACAGAACTCATAGCATCTGATTTAATTCACAAAGGTAAAACAAAGGCTAGTCACAGAAGAATATTCAGATGATTAAATGCACTGCAGAGCAGAACAGAACACAAAGAGCTATTGGGAAATCAGAGACTGGGGGGCTAGTTCACTCCCACACATAGGCATCTCACCAGTTTTGCTCTGTGACAAAACGGACATGACAACTGGGTTCCCTGAGGAGAGAGCTCAGGCAGGACAGGCCCTGGGCAGCAGTGTGATTGTTGTGTTCACCGGAGCATGTACCCAGACAAGCTCTGATCTGAGGAGCCCTGCATGAGGCTCTTTGGCAGAGAGAATGAGCCAGGGGTAGAGGGTAGTTAGTGACCCTGAAACCAACAATTCCATTTCTGTGAAACCCAAGTTTATAAATCCTAAGCCAAGGTGAGAAGAGAAAGCCCTGCTCCTCCTCCCATTGGTAGACAGCAGGAGGAGGCAGGCTACTTGCCTCCATCACTCACCTGCTGTAGAGGGTGGAGTTGGCGATGACGGGGATGTGAGAGGTGAGCTGGCTCCAGATCCTGCTAAGAGAAAACACAGAAACACTCATGGGGACCAAAAGAAGACATCTGGAATTTGTCCCGAGCTGGGCCCCACCATTGGCTTGGTATGTAGACCTTGTGGTAAAAGTTGACGAGGAACAAAGAATTTAGGGACTGGACCAATGACCACAGGCTTCCACTCCAGGACAGGGTAAGGGGTTAAGGTTTGGCTGCTCCCTACAGTTTATCTGATACTGGCTTTGAGAAATGTATGGCTTATGCAATTGGCTACAGTACCTCTCCCTGACACAACCACTGTCCCTGGGTGATGAATGACAAATGACAGTGTCACAGCTGTACAGGGGACAGAGAGGAGCCGAGCAGTCCAAAGGAAGTGAGAGTTCCCCACACCATCTACCTAGCGGTGCTCTATGTAGAAGTTCCATTTTATCAGCAGGTACATTCAATAAGATAGGGCCAGCCTATTCAGTTTGTGGATTTCCTAGGCCTTTTCTTACCTAAAATTCAATACATACCCTTATTTACATTAAAAGAATGTACATATTCCCATATGTTGACATGCATTTTCTGGACCTAGTCACCTGGTTATATTTCAAATATTTCCAAGTTCTCAGCATCTCCCCAGTGCTCAGAAATCCCCAGAATATATCCTGCTGGCCTAACATGGAAGTTGCCCAATGGGTAGGCAGAAGTTCCTACAATAAGCCCCCTGCCCCACACAGAGGTCCTATCGAGGTGTTAATCACAGCCCCGGGGATGGCTGTGATTGTGCCCCTGAGAAACCACTGTCTGTTCTGGGGAAGCCTCCAACCACTTCCTCACCCACTGCCCACAGGACATGTGGACATGGACATGGCACGAAGAGAAATGCCTAATTCAACCATCCCACCCTCCAATTGAATGAATACCTTTCCACTGTTTGTAATATCCTTTCACCTCCCTATATGAGGCATTTTACTGGTAATGGAGGTAAAACTCAACCCCATCCTGTTTTTATACTGCTTGGCAGTGCTAACATAGATTTTAATGGGGAGAAGACTAAACTTGTGATTCCAGTGGAATCTGGAGATGATCAACTGCTACTTTGTTTTCCTAAACTCCATGAGGGCACCCCTCATGGGTGCCATCTGGCTGCATCTGGCACAGAGCCTTGTAGGCAGGCAGTTGCCTCAGGAAGGTGGGAAACACAGAGGCAGGCTTTCTCTGCTTTGTAAAGAATCAGCGGCTGGACAGAATGACTGCTAGTCAGACATGCTGGTTAGAGACATGAGTCTCAGCCTAATGACAACAATGACTGGCCCTTGTCTATCTCATCAACCACAGAGAAAAGAGGCCTCCAGCATCCTCCAGCTCTCCTCTCTCAGCCTCCACATCCATGGAGCCTGCCTGGGTCCTCACTGGGACCTCCATGGCCTGGCCTCCCCTCCTTCTCTTCCCTTCTAGCTCCCCCTGAGCCCTTCTCTGGCCTAGACTCTGCAGGCAGCAGTGTTAGCATGACTCTCACAGGCTTTGTGGAGCCTACACTCTTCTCCCAACCCTTCTGGCTCCCAGCTTCGCCCACACCATCTGCATGCTTTGACTAGTCCACCTTGTGCACCACTCCCTGTTTTTCCTAGTACCCCCAGCAGAGGTCCTCCTCCCTGACTTCACCGAGAAGACCCTAGGAAGGCAGGAACTGTGAGCGCCCTCAATATCCTCCCTTCCTTAAGCTTTTAAATACCTCCAACTCTTCACCTGCCCTCTGGGCTCCTGCCTCCAGGGAAAGATAGATGAGCTTCCTCCAAGACTGAGACTGACAGCTGGGCTGTTGATGCTGAGCCCTTGGCCTTCTCTTTGGGCCCCTCAACCCATCACTCCCTCTTTTGCATCTTCAGCTTCTTCCTCCCTGCAAGGTCCTTTCCATGCCTAAAGGCATATGCAGCTATTCCTGAACCTAAAAAAACTCTCCCCATCCCTTGCTATCCAGGGCTAAACCAAAGCTGCCTGGTTGGAATGAACCCTCCCCTCCTCCACGTGGAACTCTCCTTCACAGACTCATACAGAATAAGAACTAGAAGGTCTCAAGAGGTCATTCAATCTGGCCCTGATTTCCAAAGATGGGAACATTAAGGCCCGAAGCCAGCTGGGTGAGGGACAGCCAGGAATGGCAGTGATGACTGCCAACTTGGGACAGTGCTCTCTGTGCCATCTTGGACCTTCTGAAATGATGCTTTTTTGCCATCCCTACACACTATTGAGTCCTTTCCTTTACATGGAAGGGCACATTCTCCCATCATGTGGTGACTGGAGCAGAGGACAAGATTTAGGGCCACTTCTGTTCATGTAGGCTCCACTGAAAAACAGGATGCCTTGAATTTTAAGCTGGGTTGGTTTTTGTTGCATAGATAATGCTCATCTTTGGTTGATTGAGTCCTACCATTAGTGAAGAGGCTGGCTCACCCAATAACCTCTAAGGTCCCTTCCAGCTCCTGTGTCCTGTGAGCCATGAATGCTATTGTAATCCTTCATTAGGGACAGAATTCTTTGTTTTCCACATTGGTTACCACACTCTACAACTCTGGCTACCAGAATCCAAGACCTCTTGACCAACTACAGCCTCCTGGTCCTAGAATTTGGATGCTGGGGCCAGTTACTCCACTGCGGTCTATAACCAGTTACCTGAATTATTGGAGTTGCTATATTTTGCTGGGTGTTCTTCATTATTTTCAATAGCAGATCGTTTTGACTTCTTTAAAAATAAAAAGAGAGAGGGGAAAAGAAAGGAGTAAATACAGTGATGCTGAGAGTTAGAATAAAAATATTTTCTAGGCGTAAGATTAAGCTATCCACACACAAGGTCGAATCTGGCCTTATAACTTAATACAGTGAAGAAGTCACAAGCCAAAACCAAAGGGAAAATAAAACCAACCATGTCGACTATTATCCCGGGCCAATCACTCCCCCAGTTACATCAGGCCATAATCAGCCCAGCAAGCCAGGAAACTATATGGTCCATTTGTTTCCTGGTATTATGTAGCTCCCTTTTAGAAGCTGCAAACCAGTCATCTGCAAATAGTTTCGGCTTTCAAGGAGACATAGCACAAAATCTGTCATCAATGAAATGTGCACCGAGAACTCTCTATGTGGAATCTAGAACTTTTTTACACACTGAGAATTCAGACAGACAGCAGTCTTACCTTTCGAGCTAAAATCTTCTCTTTTTTCTTTCTTCTTCAGATCCATGGTGAGACTGAGCTCTTGTCAGTCTTCGATGCTGGTGAATCTGTAAGAGAACACAATTCATCACAAATGTGAGCATAGCCTACACTAATGAAAATCTAACATGTTTTGCCAAATCAAATTGTTTGGATGTAAAATATTTCCCTGCTCAGCCTGTGTGTCTTCAAGGTCAAGGTTTGGATGTCTGGGAGAAGACTATGCCCAAGGGTGAAGACCCTTCTTGCCTCCCCCAGTTCCTTCCTGCCTCTTTCTCTTACCGAAGGTGAGTGTGGTCCCCAGCACCTTTGGAGCACAAACCTCGTGTGCCCACCATGACCCAGCCTCCCCTGGTCATAAAGGATCACCACCCTTTATAGACCTGGTTTTTTCCCCAACAGGCTGAGCTCCTTAAGGGAAAGACAGGGAAGGATTCAGCAGCTTCATGGCATTGAGCCTGGAGCCTGGTTCAGAACAAGTATGCAAAAAATGTTTGTGGAATGAACAATCAGTTAAAAGTAAATCACCATGAATTCCAGGCAGAGGACAGCAACACTAAAAGATCAAAGGGCAATGAGGAACTACAGGCAATTTACCTGTTTCTGCTCTTCAATTAGTCTCTTTTCTATACATTCTTTGGCAATTTTCAATGCTTCTTTTAACTTTGTGGGGATCTGAAAGAGGAGAAAGTACATAATCTATTGAGAAAAATGGCTGAAGCTTCTCCCAAATCCCAAACCTGGTTTTAATGAAGGAGCAATTGGTTATCAAGAAGGAGGGCACCTGGAATGAAATCGGTTACAAGCTGTCCACCTGAATCCTGCACTGGACACTTTTGGTATCCCTACTACATGCAGCTCATTAGCATTTCTTATCAATAAGTATGTAAAATAAATACAAAATAGATGTGATGTATGTTTCAAGTATTTCAACTAATTCTCAAGGGACTACAAATTACCAAAACAATCTTGAAAAAAGATAAAAATTCAAGGCCTCATGCTTCCTGATTTTACAACTTATTACAAAGCTACAGTAATCAAAACAGTGTAATACTGGCATAAAGAAAGACATATAGGGCCCTGACCGATGTGGCTCAGTTGGGTGGGCATCATCCTGCAAAGCAAAACGTCATTGGTTTGATTCCCAGTCAGGGTACATGCCTGGGTTAGAGGTTTGATTCCTGGACGGGGGACATATGAGAGCCAGCCAATGAATGTTTCTCTCACATCAATGTTTCTCTCCCTCTTTTTCTCCCTCCCTTCTCCTCTCTCTAAAAATAAATAAATAAAATACATATAGACCAATGGAACAGAATAGAGAGCCTAGGAACAAACCCTCATGTATATGTTCAAATGATCTTTGACAAGGGTGCCAAAAGCACACAACAGGGGAAGGACAGTTTCTTCAATAAATGATGCTGGGAAAATTGTATATTTACATGGGAAAGAATCAACCTTACATGAAATAAACTCAAAGCTGGATTGAAGACTTAAACCTAAGACCTAAAACTATAAAACTAGAAGAATGCATAAAGGAAAAGCTTTATGATATTGGATTTGGCAGTGATTTCTTAGATCGGACACTGAAAGCACAACAACAAAAGCTACTCTGGGCCCCTCAGAGCAGACAAATGGGACCATATCACCCACTTAAACTCCTGCACATCAAAGGAAGCAATGGACAGAGTGAAAAGGCAACCTACGGAAGAGGAGAAAATGATTGGAAATCATATATCTGATAAGACGTTAATATCCAGATACATAAAGAATTCATACAACTCAACAACAAAAAGATAAGTAACCAAATTTTTAAATGGACTTGTCACCAAAAAATGGATTATACCACTATAAAGCTGGAAAAAAAACCCCAGAAAATCAAAGAAAAAAATGGGCAAAGGACTGAATAAATATATCTCCAAAGAAGACATACACGTAGCCAACAGGCATATGAAAAGATGATCAACATCTCTAATCATTAGAGAAATGCAAGTCAAAACCACAATGAAATATCACCCCATACACATTAAAATGGGCACTATTGAAAAACAGAAAATAACAAGTTTTGATGAGAATGTAGAAAAACTGGAACACTGGTACAATAATGGTTGAAATATAAAATGGTACAGCTACTATGGAAAATAGTATGCAAGTTCCACCCTAGCTGGCGTAGCTCAGTGGATTGAGCACGGGCTGGGAACCAAAGTGTTCCAGGTTCGATTCCCAGCCAGGGTACATTCCTGGGTTGCAGGCCATAACCCCCAGCAACCGCACATTGATGTTTCTCTCTCTCTCTATCTCTCTATCTCTATCTCCCTCCTTTCCCTAAAATAAATAGATAAAATCTTAAAAAAAGAAAAGAAAAAAAATAGTATGCAATTTCCTCTAAAAACTGAATTAGTATATGATCTAGCAACTTCTAGGTATATATCCAAAAGGACTGAAAGCAGGATTGAAACACACCCTGCATTCACTGCAGCATTATTCACAATAGCCAAGAGGTGAAACATCCATCAACAAATAAATGGATTAACAAAATGTGGCATATATACACAAGGGAGTATCACTTAGCCTTGAAAAAGAAAATCCTGTCACATGCTATAACGTGGATAAAACTTAAGAACATTTATGCTGAGTGAAATAAGCCAGTTACAAAAGGGCAAATACTATATGATACAACTTTATAAAATATCTAGAGTTGTCAAAAGCAAGAAGCAGACAGTAGAACTGTGTCTGTCAAGGCTGGGGGTTGGGAAATGGGCAGTGGTTGGTCAACTGGTCTAGAGGTTGAGTTTGCAAGATGAAAAAGCTCTAGAGATCTTGTTCCATACAACAATGTGAATATACTCAACACTACTGAACTGTACATTTAAAACAGTTAAGAGAAAAAATGGTTAAGAGAATAAATTTTACATTGTTTTTTATCAAGATTAAAAATTTAGAGCCCTGGCTGGCATAGCTCAGCGGATTGAGCATGGGCTGCGAACCAAAGCATCACAGGTTCGATCCCCAGTCAGAGCACATTCCTGGGTTGCGGGCCAGGTCCCCAGTGGGGGCCACATGAGAAGCAACCATACATTGATGTTATTCTCTCTCTCTTTCTCCCTCCCTTCCCCTCTCAAATAAATAAATAAATAAATAAATAAATAAATAAATAAATAAAATCAATCTTAAAAAATAATACCCCACCACCACCACCACCAAAAATAAGAAAAAATTAAAAATATATAAAGCTTACTGGAACACACACAAATTCAATTAATTATAATATTTTGTAACTCCAGAGGGATTTTTCTCTGTCAAAGACTTAGTTTCTGAATTTCACAAGATTAAGCATTTTTCCTGCTGAAAGACACTCTTAATACTCTGGTATGCTTCTGAGCTTTCATTTCCTAATTTATTAGTTTTTTAAATGATGCTGAAAGCTCAGGCCTGGAAAAAAGACACCCAGATCATGTGGAACTTTTGATCTCTAGTATTCTTTTAAAAATATAAACTTAAGTTTTGAGTATGTAATATAGTCAAAGTCAAAAGGTGTAAAAGGGTACATACACAGTAAAAAGTCTCCCACATAGCTCCCCTTTGTGGACGTAACCAGTGTCAGCAGTTTCTTGTGCATCTTTCCAGCAGTTTCTTGTGCATCTTTCCAGAAAGATTCCTTGTATATACAAGGAATTAACGCTAGCTTCTAAAATCACATGTCTTGGCTGCACAGACTCACTTGGCTTAGGGCAAGAGTAAGGTCTGATAATAATCCTTGGGCTGGATGATCAGGGTTTGGGGAGAACATAGTTATTTATAAGGCTGAATATATTTTCTGAGGAGATTCAGTAAAGAGATGAGTTTAAATGTTTTTATTTCCTATTTCAGATCCAAATAAGCTATTATTGTCAGAACTCCTCTAACTGGTGAAACGGACAGAGGAAAGCACCCGTCACCTATATAATCTTCTGACCCCAAGTTGTTTTGTTTTTTTCCCTCTAAATTTAATATCATCATAAGAACATTCCATGTTCTTTGGGAATATAAAGAGGAGAAAGAGAATTACCCTTCATTCTACCACCTAAAACAACACTAACAGTGAGCACTAAGGAGAACCAGGCCCCAGACGAGGTGTTCATGTAGATTATTGATGTGGACACTGGCCTGCGGTGTCCACGGTGTCATGGATGAGACAAGATACATTCACATGGACTACCAATTCCTGTGGAGGAAAAGAGACAGCATGGACACTCTCTCAAGAAGAGAGAATCCTGACCCTTGCCTTGACAAGCTTTTATTGGGTTCAGTTTGCACAGGAATAAAGCTCATCAATCATTGTCAGGCAGGAATGATTAAACAATAGATAACATTCCAAAAAATCTGAGGGCTTATTCTGAGTCAGGGTCAGATAGTTAAAGGGCCATAAAACTTTGGGGAATAAACTCACTTCCTGCTTGGTCCCTTATTATTTAAATTGAAGGTATTAGCAAAGTAGGCTTCACAGGATTTTATGTATTCTATCTTAGGCCTGATCACCCTAGGGAACCCGCCCTTCCCAGCAAGGTGCTGCACCTACCACCAGCATTGTTTCAGGCTTAAGGCATTGTTTCAAGCTTAAGTCAGGCAGGGGAGGTAAGGCAGCTGAGACATTAGGAGACTTCTTGCAGACAGGATGAGGACTCAGGTTATGTCAAAGCCCGGGGCGGGGGTCCATCACCCCCTTTTTCTGTAGCCCCAAGTCCTTCCCCGAGGGCCCTGTGATTGTACCTGTCTTAGGTTGTCCCTCCCTTGGGGAATCTCACCCATCATTGGCTAACCCCCATCACGCATTGGGGGCCAGGCAGGGTGAAGTAAAAGGAGCAGAGGCAGCACCCCTGCCAGGGAGATAAACTTTGTCTCCTTAGTGGCTTATGGTCAGAAGGTCGCTCACTCAGCCTTAGCCATGGCGGGGTTACGGCTTCTGAAACCAGGCAGGGTGGTTCCCAACAGATTATCTCCATTATCCAATGACTGTGACAGTAGACAGATGTTGCTCATCAGCTCCACACACTGAGTACACTGACCCAAAGATTGGGTACTTGCCCACAGATCGTTAGCTCTCAAATGGGGGTGATTTTGTTCCCTCCCCTTTCTAGGGGACATCTGGCTGTGTTGGAGGCATTTTTGATAGTCACAATGTGTGGGGGTGTAGAGGGAGTACTATTCACATCCAGTGGGTACAAGCCAGGGATGCTGCTTAACATCCTACAATACACAGGACAGTCCCACAACACAAAGAACTATCTGGCCGGAATGTTAAATGCTGTGGCTGAGAAACCCTACTTAAGTAAACAGCTGGTATTGAAAAAGCAAAGTAAGGCATCAGCCTGGTGTTTGGGGGTTTCAAAGCCCCTGCTCTTTCCGTACCACACAACGCTGCTACTTCCCAGGACACTTTCTTCCAGTTTTTCTGTGAGACACAGGTATTTTTTTATATACTGTATTTATATCCTGCTTTTTCTATCCATTAGCCCAAATGATAATCATTTTTCACATGACTGCAATATCTTGATAAATTTTACTTGTATTAGATAAAAACATTTTATCAACCAGATATACTATGAATTCTTAAATTATTCCCTAATTGTAGGATATTTAGATTGTTTTAATTTTTTTCTTATTATAAGCACTGGACCTTCTCTTTTTTAACTAAAAAAGCATTAACTTTCAAAGTCAACTTATTTATGTCACAAACCAAAATATGACATGGTTAACTTTACCTTAAACTGTGGCTTTTCAGAAGTGGTTAGTGAAACATCACTGAATAATCTGTAAAGAGAAGGAAAAGAGCAAAAAAAAGTCTTTCTTAAAACAGGTGCACCCTCAGAGGATGATCAAAACAGAACGAGATATCTTGAGCCCAGGAAACTCCCACATCCCCCAGGACAGACCCAACCCACCATTTCTCGTTTATTGACATACTCAAGAAAGTTTCTGGGGCACCCAGTGTGACCTTGGGAAGACCCCCACTCCAGTTACCAGGAGTACTGGGTCAGCTGTGGACTGGGGGTTATTTTCCCACTGAAGGGTCAAAGTTCTTTCACGCTATGTAGTAAATTAATTTATACTTAAAAATTATTTTTGCAAACTGTTATTATATTATTATTTCCATTTGTTGCAAATTATATATATAGTAGATATTCCTGAACAGAATAACTAGTTTTCCTTTTTTGGGGGAGTCCCAGAGGAGGATAAAATTTATTCTGGAGCTCAATAAAATAAAAACATGTGGTGGAAAGGAATTGTTTTGATTAGAATTTAATGAGAAAGTGATTTTCTTCTAAGAAAAATAGTGTTTCTCATGCTCTCTTAAAAAGAAATAGCAGCTCTTAGAGTATATCTGCTCTCTCTTCAAAACTGTTATTGAAAATAGCATGAGGAATTCTGAACTGTTTTGGCTAAAACAGTTTGGAGAGTTTATTTATTTATAATATTTTATTTTTGATTTTAGAGAGAGGGGAAGGGAGGGAGAAAGAGAGGGTGAGAAACACTGATGGGAGAGAGAAACAATGGTTGCATTTCAAACGCGCCCCAGGGAACAGAGCCTGCAACCCAGGCGTGTGCCTTGACCAGGATTCAAACTCGTGGTGAAATTGAACCAGTGAACTTTTGGTTCATAGAACAATGCCCAACCAACTGAGTCACACCGACTGGGGCTAGACAGAGAATTTAAATGGCCATTTGGATGGTGATCAAATGTCTATGAGTCTTTCCTTGAACAGTCCTGCTTTTTAAAATTCAGGAACTATGTGACAAGGAGGAATGACAGGGTTAACCTTTTCCCACCGAGCTCTTTGGGCAGTTCTCGAGGTGGAGACATAATTCTGCCTTCCAAGGCCACAGGTGTGTTTACTTCCAGACAACACATCTGAATTGGACGTGGTTTACACCTCTCCAAGTGCTCTTCTCAAGGCTGAAGCCCACAGGGTAGAAAGACTTAAGTAAGGAAATGATAGTTGGATTCACTTTAGAACTGGAAGATTGGGAGAAAATGTGAGGACTTGAGGCAGAAATATAAACCCAAGTAAATCAATGTGGGTATAGGCTGTTCCCTAACTACAAATGAATTCTGTTCCAGAAGTCTGTGAAAATTGTGTTGTTTCCCTAACTGGGCCTATTTTCCCATGTTCACACTGTTATTAACGGTGGCAGTCACACAGGAGAATGTCACATCCATAGGCAGAGTCTTGGGCTGCTCAGTTCCTCACGGCTATGGCAGACCCTCTACAACAAACCTGAACTTCCTGCTATCTGCTCTGCATTCTAGCCATATGTACTTCAAGCTGTTCCCTCCCACTTCCCCCGTTATTGTTCCCTCAGTACACCCGATCTGTTTACAACAAGCCAGTAGAGACACAGCACTGGGTGTGTCACATGGAATGGAATGTTCACAAAATAAAAGCTGAATCATATTAATCATAACTAATATTTAATAAGCACTTAAGTGCTAGGCACTGTACTAGGAATCATCTCTTTAAACCCTCCCAAGAACCCTCTGAGATGAGGCCTATTACTATCCCATTTTACAAATGAGAAAACTCAGCTCCCAGAGGTTAGAAAACTTGCCCAACGTCACCCAAGTAGGAGTGGTGAAGCTGGGAAGTGGGGGCTGGGAGGGAGGCAAAGGGGAAGAAAATGGGGACATCTGCAATAGTGTCGACAATAAAAAAAAAGAAGAAGTGGTGAAGCTGGATCCACCCCCAGGTCCATCTAACCTCAGACACACCCTGCTTAACCACCCTGCTGCCTTTCCAGGAAGGGGCATAAAATGCACCTGAAGGAAAGGCCCCAAAGCACTATTTCAACCACCTTAACTACCTATTCATAATCCTGTTTATGAGAGAATGTCTCCTGAGCTGCAAGCCTCTCGCGCAGTGCCAGTACATGTCAGACGTTTGATAAACATTACCCAGTGTGTAAACGAACAAACAAGTGCAGCGGAGGCCAGAAACATACTGCCTACCTCGCAGAGGGCAGACCCTTCAAGGCAAGTGGCTTGTGAACTAGCCACAGCTGTGGCCTGGAGGTGCCCAAAACAGGGTTATGAAGGACAGCTGCTTGAGAGGGCCCTCCTTCGGTACTTCCTAAGCGGGGGGCCGCCACATGGACACATACACAATGCTCATTTCAACAGGAAGAGACACATGTAAAAACGAGGCTGAGGTCAAAGAAGAGCAATCAGACTAAGGTAGCAGAGAGGTCACAAGGAAAGGGTGTGATATCATGCTGCAAGTGACTGTCAGCAAAGTGGTCTCTTGGACTCTGCAAGTTACGAAGATAACAACCAAGGTGTATGATTGACTTACGGCATCTGTAAGAGCCGGGAGACGGTAGGCATGCCATTTTTACAGGCTTCACAAGACAGCGTAGACTCCAACACGGCCACTTGAAATGAACAGATACACAGTTTAGTTCCACAGAACATGCTGGCATCCACTTGGTGATAAAGAGTTTGACAGCGCTTTGCAACAACTGTCTGTAGGCTGATCAGGACAGTGTCAAAACTCCACGCGCAGACAGATGGTGAACGTGGGAACGGGGAATGCTAGCAACACCGATGTTACCGAGGACTCAAACTAAGCGGGTTAGAAACCACACGCTGACAGACAGCTAAGTATACTTCAAAGATAAATGGTGGAAGTGTTCGAGATATCATTCATAAAAGTGTTTGCTCTTGAAAAAAGATGTAAACACTAAACAGAAGTAAAAATTTTGAACTCAAAAGACATTTTGCTGTTTGCCTGCTTTTAATCAAAACCAGCATGCAAAATGTCGATTGTTGATACCTCATCATCCAGCACCTTGGCCGATATAAACACAAGCACCCAGACTTTCCTACCCACAGGTCACTGTTCAGTTTCAGCTGTTCAAACTCAACACAAAGCAGACTCAGGGCCTGTTCTCTTGAACCAACTCACTTAAGCTTGGTGGAAGGCTGCATACCTTCAGGGCACAGTGGTCCGAAAGCCACCCTACCCTCCCCTCTCTGTGCTCTAGCAGTGAGTTCTGAGCTGGCTGTGAGGGGATGAGTCTGCACAAGTTCCTCCATCTCTCCTTCCTCACAATGCCTCCCACCAGTCCCCCAGCTCTCCTCAGCCCCTCAGGTACTGCTGGAAAAGCTCCTGGACCTGATTTGCCGGTGTCTGCCTTCCTGCCTGCCTTCCCCAGCTCTAGGCCTGCTAGGCTCCTAGCTCCCAGGAATCTGCCCATGGCTCCCTTGTACCTTGCCTTGGTCTGACTCCTGACACCTGCGAGAGCCCTCAAGTTTGGCTTCAAATTGTCTGATCCTGGCTTCTCTTTCTAGATCCAATTCAGTCTGGCCATACTGCTCTTTATATGTTCCTGCTTCTAAAATTCTAATGTCTGTTACAAAAGTTCCCCTGTTTCAGACAACCTGACAGGTGGACACGCCATCTGAATTTTCAATGAAGTGCATTTAAATAAATTACTCAGATCTGCTTAGCTTTTAAATTGGATAAGAATTTCTGGCTGTAGAGCATGACAACTTCCTCTGGGTCTTTCCTGGATTCTAGAAAGGGGGTGAGTAGGGCCCAGAAGACCCCTCCAAACCCCATACTGACCCACAGCCATAGACGGGGCAGGAGGGAAAGAGTCTACAGGCACCGAGTCTGGAGGTCGTCCGTAGGTCATTTCATACAATAAGTGGCCAAAGCAGTGGATGTCCACACTTTCCAATGTCTGTAGAAGAAGAGAGAGCAGTGGCACATTCCTCTTTCAGTGTGGCTTTGTGAATCCCAATGCCCCTGTCTTCAGCTTCCACTGAGAAACAAGGCTGGGGTGACCCCACTCACTGGTAGTGAAAACGCAACTCCAAAGCCTTTTGTAAAAGTTCACAAGGCATTGCTCTGACCAAAGGTCTTGGTCCTGCCCTCCACGGTCTTCCAATAAGTGACTCTATGCCCTTCTTTTTCCCATCTACCATTTCAGCTAAGCCTCTTGGAGATTCAGCAATGCTCTCTGTAGGAGAAACCGGCCAAAGGGCATGGCCTACCTCAACCGTACCATTCACTGATTCGTGCATATTTCTTACAAGAGTCTGGCCATAGGGATAATTTATACCTCAAGATGAACCTGCTGTTTCATTACTGTCAGCAACTTACATTGATTTTCCTGAACTGTGAGAAATAAGATCGGTAGAAGGAAGGAAGGCCCAATAAAGAATTCTCAAGGTCTAGTAGCCGGCAAGTGTCCCCATCCATCATCACGTTGGAGGCATGAAGATGCCCATAAGGGAATCCCTTGTCATGTAGAAATTTCAGTACCTATTTAAAAATATGCATAGGTTACATTTCCCCCAACTTATTCAGATATAAGACAGGTTAAACTTTGGTTTTTTGAGTCAATGTATTTTCAAAAATCGAACAGTTCACTGGGGAGATTCCTAAAGAAAATTGCCACCTCCATCCATTTTTCTGGAAAAAGATGTGATGCTGAATGCTTCCCAGCTGTGAGATGCAACTCAATACCAGATCCCTCATTTCCACAGAATAGAGAAACAGCGTGCATCTGCTTGGGGTTAATAGCTTTATGCCAAAAGCCTCTACTTTAATCACTTCCTCACCTCAACAGGCCAAGCCCTCTTCATGGCAAAGTCCAATCCCCCAGCACAGAGGAGTAAAGCTATCATGTCAGTGCTTGATAGGGGCCGAGTTGAAAACATCACCTTAGAATATACTTAGCTGTTTAGTAATAGAAACATATGACAGGCTCCCAAAGGAGAAGCAAACATTTAATAAAAGTGGCTCAGCCAGTAATAGAGGTGGCCAGGACATTCCATTGAGGACTGGAAAAAAATGTTTCAACTTCTCTTTTTATTTTTGTTTTGTTTTTTAAGATTTTATTTATTTATTCTTAGAGGGAGAGTAAGGGAGGGAGAAAGAGAGGGAGAGAAACACTGATGTGTGAGAGAAACATCGATCAGATGCCTCTTGTACACCCCCAACTGAGGACCTGGCCCACAACCCAGGCATGTGCCCTGACAGGGAATTAAACTGGCGACCTTTCGGTTTACAGGACGATGCCCAACCCACTAAGCTACACCAGTCAGGGCTTTATTTGTTTTGTTTTTAATATCATTCTGAACTTACAATGTACAAAATATGTTAGTAGTAGTACATGTATGCAATAGTTACATATATACATCATTAGAGGAGGGTTCTCCTGAAATGGTCTTCACTGACAGGGATGCGCAACCCAAGAAGATCGGAGAATACTGTTCTAGCGAGTGATGTGGTAAAAGCTTTTCATGCTAATTATACTTCAGTAAGGGAGCCCTATGGTTATATATATAATAAAATCAAGAATTTTGTCACAAAGATAAAGACTGACCAAAAATAACACAAAAGTTGATACCCCATAGTTAAGTTTTAACAATCAGACACTAAAGTCCAGTAGCTAAGCTTTTTGGAATTTTGTATTTCTAAATTAGTCTTAATCTCAAACATTTACTTTTTGGGGTCAAATATAACAATGCCATCAGTTTATAAACAATCAAATGACTTAAATTATTGGGGATATTGCTTAATAACTTTCCCAAAAGAATACTGGAATGCTGGGTGAAATTCCAATTTAAAAATTAAATAACTCTTACCTCTAATATTTGCCGCCCATATGTTTTTATTTGCTGAAGTTCAAGGCCCTGGATCTTCTTAGGGTTGCAGTACTTCTTTAAGAATGGGTCTTTTGGTTTTGACTTTGGAAAAGAACAAAGAGCACGCATGTAAGAGAGAAGCGGAAGGGTCGACATCCGTACACGGGCTCCCTAACAGGCAGGACTCTGTGGACACTGGGGCACCAGACTGCAGGCGTGGGTGTTTAAAGTACAAGACTGTGCAGCTGATGGAAAGAGGCAACCTGGGTTTTGCCTCATGTCTAGTCCAGTGAAGATGTGCCTGGTCTTGGCCTTAGCCAATCCCAAAGTCTTATATACTGTTAGAATTTTTCATTATTTAAAAAAACTTTCCCCCCAACTTTGAAATAGTTTAGTGTAGCTTTGTTAAACTCACCACAAACCACAATGCAATGGACATAATCATTAAATGTTCAACCTTCCCTCATGTGGGGAAGGCAATGCTTTTTAACTACACTGCGTAGTTTTTATTACTAAAATCAAAATAAATTCTAAATAAAATTAAAACAGCATCCTTAGGGCCTAGCTTCTGGAACCTCAGGGATCAAGTGTCCATAATAGGTTTTAAAGGGACTTGTGGATTTCTTTATGGCCATTAACTTGTACCAAAAGTACCTTGTAGATCAGGTCCTTCAAAGTTCCTTTTTCATTAAACATCCTAATAAGCAATGCTGAGGATTCATTAGCTGTGGCGAAGGTAACTCGATAAATATAAGGGTGCTGGCAAAACAAAAAAGAAATTCACATTTATTTGCATCCAAATCTGGATATGCAGAGTCAAGTACCATCTCAGTAGTTTAGCTGTATACAAATGTGAGCATATTCTCTGGACACATAACCTTTTCAAGTTATTAGATGAGCAACTCCTACATCGTTCTTTAGATGAGAGAAGGAACATAAACAATACTGACAAAAGGAAGTGGGAAACTGATGTGGTCAGCTTTACATGGAAGGCATCTATTTTGGTATGCATGTTTCTCATAGTTCAGGCAAAACTGTAATGGAAGAAAGGGAAAGTCTGAATTTCTGGAATAGTGATTTAATATTCTGCCTATGTAAATCAATGAAGACTAATCTGAATCCTAGAACAGCCAAGTAGGGACCAGGAAAAATGTATCTTCATTCACAGCTTTGCCTAACATTCCACACTGTTGCACTGTGCCAAGCCAAGGAGCATGACAGCCAGAAAACAAGCAAAAGTAGCATTTGGGGAGATGGTGGCCCTTTTCCAAAGCATCTAGCATGACTCTTCCTGCCCTTCTCCTGGAGTATGCAATGTGATGATTCACAGACAGCATCCTCCTAAGATGGGAACTGACGTCAACTGTGGTTTGGGGAGTAAGACAAATTATTAAGGACTGAAAGGAAAGCATTCATATGACCTGAAATTTTGGTTACATCAACCAACTGGCTCTGTACAGGTATTGCAATGTCCATTAGCTGAAAGAAGTACCATGAAAATTGAAACACAAGAGTGTTGAGCTACGCAAAGATTTGGGGGCCAGGGGTTGAGTGAGATGAGGGGTGAAAGGGTGTGCCCAGGGAAGTGCAGTAATTGATCATGAAGTTTCTCTTGACCATCACATCAAAATGATTGCTGGTGACATTTTAATAACTTAATTACTGAAATATAACTCACATAGCATTATGATTTGCTTATTTAAAGTGTACAATTCCATGATTTTCAGTATATTCAAAGTTGTGCAACTATCATACAAATTTTCGAGCATTTCATCACCCCCAAATAAACCCAAGGAATAAAATAAAAATCCTTGAGTTCTACAGATATAAAGAAGGAAGGATAGAAAGCTATTCCTTACAGTAGAATGCCAACTAATAAACATAAGAGAAATGATGGGATTAGAAAAACTCAATGAATGCTAAAGCTAGTGGGTTTGATAAAGAAAGGGATGTTTATATAGTCTCAAGATATCTCCCTATAATTACTTACTGATTAATTCTAGTTCTTTCCTAGAAAATAATTAAGGATGAATACAAACATTTAGCTAAAATTGTTCACTATGGCTTTTTAAAAATCTTTACCTGAAGACATGCCCATTGATTTTAGAGAGAGGGGAAGGGAGGGAAAGAGAGAGGAAGAGCAAAATCCATGTGAGAAACATTGATTGGTCACCTCCTACACATGCCTTGACTGGGGACTGAACATACAACCCAGGCATGTGCCCTGACTGGGAATCAAACCCATGACCCTTTGGCTCACAGGATAATGCTCCAACCGAGCCATATCAGCCATGGCTATGGCTTTTTTTTTAAGAGACAAAAACTGGAGGTGATCCAAATATCCAGATTAGTTAACTAAGGTATAGCCAACGATAATTCTATGCAGCCAGTAATAATGATGTTGTTGATAATAAAAGAGGCTCATGGTAAGCCTTCTGGGCCAGCTGGATAAGGACATCAACACCTTCTCCATGCGTGTCAGGTAAAGTGCAGGAGTAACCCTTGAGAGTGGGGTCCGTGGCCTGTGGTTTAGCTAATTCTGAATCCTGGAATGAGGACTGGCTCCTGTGGGGAGAACAGTGTGGGGAGGGGCTGGGCCACCCGCGCTGACCATTGGCTGTGCTCTTACTCTGACTATACTGAAAGAGGAGGCAGCATAAACCCACCCCATACACACCTCAGCCCAGGCTCTTTGCCTGGTCTGTATTGTAAATGGAGGAACATGGGGGGGGGGAAGATGTTCACAGTATACTACTAACAAAAAAGTCAGGTTTTAAAATAATACATATATTTTCAAATCATATACAATTCTAGAACAGTAACAGCTGAATACTGTTAATTCTAATTAGCTGAATCTACAGGTGAGTTTTCTTTTCCTTTTTTTCCTTTTGCTTATCTTTGTTTTCTGACTCTTCCGCAATTAATATGTACCACTTGTCCACACCACCTTCTTTTTAAAAAGCCTACCCATTAAAAGAAATTTAGAGTTGAGTGCTGACAGCCTGTGTCACACAATTAATCAAACTCAAAGACCACAGCATTTTTCTTGGCTACACACCACACCTCATTAAAAGTTTGGTTTTACTATTTGACAAGGCACGCTTTCTTCAAAAACAAACTTGCCAACCAACTGGACAGGTCAGCGTAACTGTGCTGAGTCCATGAGTGACTCACTGTAGGGTCCTACACCCTCATGCAGACCACAGATAAAGAACATCAGCACTAATTCAATTTTCTGGACAGATCAGTCTTTTTCTGAAGACATTCTGTGTCTATTTGGAAATATATTCATGTAGTTCTTTCCAACAAAGGCCTCAGATTAGAACTGTGTTTTAGCATAAATAATGCCAGGTTTTCCTAAAGACCACTTGGCTAGCCCATAGGAATAGTAACTCAGACAGGAAAAGGGTTATTTTGCCTTTCCCTCATTCAGCTTACCTAAACCCTTATTCGTTCTGTTTTCTCAGGCTAGAACAGACCTTTTAATTCCATTGATAAATATCTTCACCAACAACAAAGTGGCTAGTTCCTATTCTGCTATGTTTAAAGTACCACATTTCATGGGTTGTGTATTATAAATGCTATTTAATTAGCCTCCAATCTATGGGACTAGTTATAGCTGTTCTTTGGAACAACTTCAATCTGAACTGAATTACCTCTCCATGCTTTTGAGTATGTCCACAGAAAACATTGTGAATCTGTCATCAACACCAAACATAGCAGGAGCTGTACTCACCAAACAGGAAGGCAGAAGTTTGATCAGACACTGAAAATCTTTATCTGACAGATACTTGTCAGGGCCAAGGTCAGCCTAAAAACATGGATGGAAATATCAAGGTGCTGCCTTTAGTCATTAAAAAAAAGACATAGAACTGTACACCCAAAACCTATATCATTTCATTAACCAATATTACCTCAATAAATATAATTTAAAATATCCCTATGTCTTTCTCTTTTTTTATTTTCCCAAATATATGAATGTAAACCAAAGATGAAAACCACCTATGTCTTGCTCCCTGCTCTTTCAAGGTCTTTCTGGAGAAAGAGAATATAAACATATAAAAAGCAGGACTTAACTGTAATCTTATTGGATTCCATTAACCACGTGTATCACTAGAACTCCCAAAATGAGAGATAACAAAGTAATGCCCAAGTACTTTCTTTAAAACAAATGGCAACATACTGCCAACCCTAAAGAGGTTCTAGAGAACTATTTTAAGCTGTTCCTATTTCTTTCCAAATGTTTATTAGTTGATCAAATATAATCATGTTGAAATGACCAAATATGCAAGCAAAGTGAATTAAAATGACAGTCTTTTGATGTGGTACTGAGCAGAACTTTATAACATCACTCAGGAGCACAATATAATTTCTTAATTCTCTTGTGAATTTCTGCTCTCCTAAACCCATCTGAAGTCCCCGAAATGAGACTGAAACAAAAAACCAGCTTACCCAGCTTAACACAAGCCGTTCCTTTGGCTGATTTTTAATCTTCATCAAGAAATATTTCTTCCTTATCCTCCAACCTACCATAAAAGCAGAAATATGTTGATAGCTACATAATTTTTATGCCATTTGATGTTTCATTGACTACTGTTTCATTGACTGACTGATGTTTCATTGATGTTTCATTGATAAATAAAAATTAACTTTGGCAATATTTCCATAGCTGTATAGGCGCAAGTAAAACAAGCATTTGGTAATGTTGACATGGTAAAGATTGAACTTAAAAATAAAAAAAGACAAAAAAAAATTACTCCAGTCACAGAAATAATAGGAAAACAGCACTTCGGTTTAGATTTAGTGAATAGAAAGATGAAGAATGAATGATGAAACCAGGTTGAAAATATGTTACTACCACTGAGATCCTCAGAGGGGACTTCAACCAAGATTCACTAAGTATTAAAAGTTAAGGACCACATCCTCAAGTAGTAAGAAGGCAAAAAGGAAAATAAATCACCAGCATTTAAGAGCTTTCTTGGGATACATAAAGGGAAGCATGACAAAGAATCCAGATCTGGAATCTGTCTTTTTTTAACAGAATGGGCTTGCCAGTTCCTCACCTATGTCTTTCAGTGGTTCCACCACCTCCCACTTTGGTTCTGATCGGAAGAACATGGAGACCTGCTGTAAGGCGATCTCTGCAAAGACATTTTAGAAACTCATTAGTCAAGCATATCAGGAAAGTACCATATGCTTAAGATATTTTTCTTACAAATGACATTCTTACAGTCTATGACCTTAAAAAACTTAATTACAAAAACAAACACACAGACTAAATGCAATGTGGGATTCTAGATTGAATCTTGGAACAGAAAAAAGACATTAGTGAAAAATTAGTGAAATCTAAATAAAATCTGCAGTCAACAGTATTGCACCAACGTTAATTTCTTAGTTTTGGTAAAAGTACCATGGTTACATAAGATGTTAACATCAGGGGAAATTGGGTGAGGGGTATATGGAAACTCTCTGTACTATAACTGTCATTTTTCTGTAAACCTATACTTATTTCAAAGTAAAAAGTTTATTAAATAAAAAAGTAATTAATTACTAATGTTGTGGGTATATATATGTTCATGTACTGGAAGATCTAAAATATTCAGATGGTGTAAGCCAAGAATTCAATATATGCACTAGGCCATAACCCAACCACAAAACTCAAAATGTTTTCTAAGGTCAGCTTGGAACAGCATTCAGTGTTTCTCCAAGTGATATTTATCCCATCTTCATTCCTCAAGGAATTATAGCTTTCACCAACAAAGAAGCGATTAGCCTTAAATATATACTGAAAATAAACGCCAGTGTTTTAGAAAAACATCTATGTACAGCAACAACATGGTTCTACTGTGGGAGGTGATGGTGGGCCTGTTTACTGGGAAAAGTCCATGCTTCCTTTTGTGTTCGTTTATCACGACAATGTTTTCTCCTTTTAAGAAGACAATGAGAAGAGGAAGTTCTTTAAAGTTCATTGTATTAAAAAATATCAAAATAACTGTGTTTTTGCATTTCCTACAAAAAGCAACATCTGTAACTTGCTATTTCTCAATGTGGTGAGTAAATGAAGCCACCCCTGACTCCTGAAAGCAAACAGAAATCCTGCAGATTCGCTGTGGAATTCCACTGCTGCGCAGCATTAATTACCTTTCAGGCAGGCTGCAGAGACATAAGGGATTGGGCAGAAATGCTCTCCATATGTCAAAAGTACCGAGTCTGGAATTACCATGCAAAGAGCTGGGCATGGTAGTATCATTCTGATGTACTTTACAGTACATTATGAGTTAAGAGATTTGGGGAAGAGAACCCACTAGCTATTTGTTTACTGATTCAATATGTAAAGTGTCAGTCCATCCACAAAGAAGAAAAGGTGTGAGAACCAAATACAAAACTTACTCCACTCACATTTGTTCTAACTACTCTAATGTGAATGACCATATAAAATGTTTTCAGTATTTACAAAATAACTTGAATGTAAACAAATTTAAAGGAAATTATTTTTTGTTGTTGTTGTTTTGATTTTGAGAGAGAGAGATCAATTTGTTGTTCCACTTATTTATGCATTCAATGGTTGCTTCTTGTAGGTGCCCGACAGGGAGCGAACCTGTAACCTTGGGGTACCGGGATGGCACCCCAACCAGCTGACCTGACCTATCCAGCCAGGGCAAAAGGAAATTCTTTTAAATGAAAATCATTCACATCAACTTTGAGAAGGATCATGAAAAATAACTTTCTAAATGTAGTATGATATCATTCTAAGAGACTGTGAAGGACAATTTGTTCAAAAATAATAGTGACTCATAATTCCCCACAAAATCATTATTCAACAGTATTGACCATATGCTACCATGTGCTGTACGTTGTTTCAGGAACAGGGAAGTAGCTGTGAACACATGGAACAAATGGAATGTGAACAAAATGGAAGGTAAATTGAGGACTAGAAGAAAGTTTTTATTCCTCGGGGGGCAGGAAATTATGGAAAGGACATTTTCCTTCCACTAAACTATGATTTATTGTCAAGTAAATCACATGACTACTACGGTCCCAATATTAATCCCCCTTCCCCAGGCAACACACTTAAATGCTAAGCATCTATTCCTCTGCTTAGAAGCTTTTATTGGTGTCCCATTTCCTTACCAAGTCAAGACCAAGCTTCTAAACCTAATGTTCAACCTAATTCTGGCTTTGTCTCCTACAACAGTTGTGCCTCACTCTCCGTTCACTCTGAGATTTGCCTCCCTCATTCCCTGAAGACTGGCCTGTCCCCACCCCTCAGCATTGTCCATTCTTGCCCATCTGTCCTTTGAGGCTTAGCCCAAATTTACTGCTTCCCTCCCCACTGGTGTCCTCTCAGTGCTGTATCTGTCCCTCCTTTGGGATTCACTCACAGACTGTCCTGTATCAGGGCTACTCTCTTCCTCTAGACGAGACAATCTGGCTGGAAATACCTCTCTCCCCTGGAGCACTGCCCCTGCCTCTCAGCCTCACTAACTTCTACTCACCCCTCAGATCTCCATGTATGTAGCACCTCTTCTGGGAAGCCTTCCATCTTCAGATCTAAATCATCTGCAACCCTATAAACTGCACCCCCCCCACCCAAGGTGCTGCCCCATGTTTACCCAGTCACAGTCTTCTCCCTGCAGAAGTGCCCAGGGTAGGGGTCGGGGAGACTATTCCTTCTGTGTTGCTGTATTGCTAGCATCTGGCACATAGTAGGTGTTCAATAAACATTTCATACAGCTAGAACTAAGGGTTCAATAGACGTTCAGTGGGTAGGGATGTTCTCTCCTGTTAGAACATGAAAACCATAAAAAGGATGGCATCTGCCCTCATTTTCTTTATCACTAACAGACACATGGTGGGGGGGGGGGGAATGCAGGCTCATAAATGCAGATAAACAAGCCTTAGACTGGAAATGTAGAGCGAAGCCTTCAAGTCCATTCTGCACTTCCCACAGAATTCAGACATCTGAGCTCAGAAGATGCCAGCTGCCCCCATTAGTGCATGCAGCCTTTGAGCTCCTAGGTCCCAGCCCCCTGGGATGGCTACAGGGCACAAACACCGGCCCTTTCAGCCCTGCAGCTAAGCTCCAGGCCCCTAATCTACTACAGGAAGTGGCGTAGCAGAGGCCTACACAGAAAACAGCTGGACATGGGCCTCCACCTTCTCCAAAGCATCTCACTCTTGCTCTGAACACCATCCCCATCCCCCAATCTCTCCTGTGATACTTTTATCCTGGAGCTCACTATTATCAACCTATTTATGGGATTCATGGGGCTTTAAGACCAAAGGGAACTTCAACACTCCCCAGTCCACCGCCCCCCGCCCCCCCCAAAACTCCTGCTTTATAGACCTGGACCCTGAAGCCCATGGAGGACAAATGCTGCTGATGACAAAGCTGGGACTAGGATCCAGGCCTACTGATCTCTGGGCCAAGTGACTTCTGTGTAGACATTAAAACTCCCCTTACTCTGAGGGGGTGTGAGGTTTGGACTGGGAAGATGGCTACAGAGCAGTGAGGCTTTTACACGATAGAAGTACCTTGCTAACAAAGTGAATCAGGCGGTGGCGGCGGCGGCGTGTGTGTGTGTGTGTGTGTGTGTGTGTGTCCCAATACCAAGCCCTCATGACTGGGAGACATCTGTTTTCCCTGTACAATAGCTGGTTCTCAATTAGACTTTCTAATTCAAGTGAACACCTCACAATTCCTGCACAGAGGATGATGAGCCACACTGCGTTTTACAAAGCCTGGGCAAGTCTGCCTGGCTTTCTGGGGAATGGCTCAATCAAGCTGACGCAGAGGAGGGGGCCCAGGCTTCCCTTTCCTGACTGCTGGTGAGTCAGCCTAGGGCCAAGACAAGTCCTGACATTTCATTCAAAGGGGGAAATAAGTCAGCATCTCTTTGAAACAGCAACCACTCGCTACTATTCCGTTAGACGACTGTAAGTCAATCCAGACGGCCCACCCTGACAATTTTGGGAACAACTGCGGTGCAGCACGGAGAAATGAAATGAGCAATGCTGCTGTGAAAGAATGCAAGCTGTGCTGGGGGCCCCAGCCCTGTGATGCTTTCCCTCTCAGGTGAACCAAAAACAAGTGGGGGATGAATGGAAGCCTTGTTAACAACGCAGTGTTCAACTTGTAACCTGTAGTTAATGTGAATTTGAAATAAGCTTTCCTTCATTCCACTGCACTCTGGAAAGGCATTTTTCTTACTCCTACTTCTATTAGAGGACAGCAGGTCCCTGCAGGGCTGTCCAACCTTTTGGCATCTCTGGGCCACACTGGAAGAAGAGTTGCCTTGGGCCATACATTAAATACTCTGTGACACGTAATCACAAAAAATCTCATAATGTGTTAACCAAATTTACAATTTTGTGTTGGGCCACATTCATAGCCATCTTGAGCCACATGCGACCTGCGGGCTGCAGGTTGGACACCCTTGTAAGAGTGAGGCTTCTTAAACTTTAATGAGCATGCAAATCACCTGGGACCTTGCTAAAATTAGATCCTGATTAGTAGGTCTGAGATGGAGCCTGAATTCTGCATTTTTGACAAGCTCCCAAAAATGTAGTACTGCTGGTCAGCAGGCCCTACTATGAATAGTGAGCTCCAAGGACTGTGGTTTTCAAACTTAGCTGCATATAGGAATCTCTTGGGGAGCTTTAGAAGCCACCAGCCTGTCCAAGCCCAGTATTTCAGTTGGTCAGAGCATAGGCCTGATACCCCAAGGTTGTGGGTGGTTCTATCCCTGGTTAGGACACATACAAGAAGCAACCAATGAATGCATAAATGAGTGGAACAACAAATCATTGCCTCTCTCTCACCCCACTCCCTCCCATACTCTCTCTCTCTCAAATCAATTAAAAACAAACAAATGAAATGAAGAAATGGAAGGAAGGGAGGAAGGGCAGAAGGAAGGAAAGAAGGAAGGAAGGGAGGAAGGAAAGAAGGAAGGAAGGACAGACCATGAGCCATACCTGCAGAAATTCTTATTTAACTGACATGAGTGCAGCCTGGGCACCAGGATTTTATAAAGCTCCCCAGGGGATTCGATTATGCAGAAAAGTTTGGTGCCTGACAAGCAGGCCTCTACTTCCCTCTCTCTAAAAGAGGAATGAAATTTCCTCCAATTGCTTTAAAAGCAGGTTTTTTTAAAACCCTCACCAGAGGACATGCTTATTGATTTTACAGAGAGGGGAAGGGAAGGAGAAAAAGGAAACACCGGAGGAAAAACATCGATGTGACAGAGAAACATTGATCAATTGCCCTCCGTATACACCCCAACCTGGAACCGAACCCACAACCTAGGCATGTGCCTTGACCAGGGACTGAACCCACAACCTTTTGGTTTGCAGGATGACACCCAACCACCTAAGCCTCACTGGCCTAGACCCAAAGCAATGTTTTTGAGGACCCAAAAATTAGCATGTAAACAATCTATTCTTTTAGTGAGGAAATCAGCTCATTAATAATACCCAGAATTCCATTTAGAAAGAATCTAAGCACAGTTTAGCTTTAACAAACCATATGAATTCTAGTAATTAGTTCAGTCCTACAATGGTTTCCATTAGTGTCTTCAAGGCCACACCAGAATGCATTCAATATTTAATCACCCATTCTGCTGACACTAGGTTTAGGTAAGCAATGCCAGCTTTGTGTGGAACTGGTATCCTTTCCATCTCAGTCCCTTGGCCGTCACCCTGTTCCATGGAAGGTTTGAAAGACAGCTACCTCCTTCCTATGTTTTGCACTGAGTGGGTCTCAGTGAACCACCAGGAACACAGAGAGGACCCTTCTGAATCACTGCTGTAGTAAAGTAATTCTGAAAAAAGCCAGACACACTGTATAACTGTACATACAAAAAGGAGCCAAATACAAATCAATTGCAATTACTGTATAGGTTATCACGAATTATTTACTATCGATTCTGTCAGGGAAGTTACTAAAGACAAGATTATAAGTACACAGACACAATAAATTCTCTTCCAGATTTTTCTGGGCAGGCATTATAAACACGTTAGAACTAATTATTTTCTTTTATACACCAACAGTAACTTACAATCAGGTAAGAATTAGTGAATGAATAATACCCTATAACAAATATACACATCGTCCCACTGGAATAGTTTCTCCCACATATTTCACCTCCCACAACACAGAGCCTCATGAGCCCTGCGACCACCGCTCACAGGTCCCTCTGCTTACCAGTGTAGTTTGCAGAATAGTTGTTTGGATCTAAAAACTTCTTAACCAGCTCACAATTAGACAAGATATGATTTGTGGTGATAATGTTGAGATAGTTCTGAAGACCTTTCTGTCTCTCGGCTATGAATTCACGATCCATGTTACCAATCAATTTTTTAGGAGGAAGAGGTAGACATAGGCCTGCAATCTTTAAGAAAAAAAAGTATTAT
The DNA here is from genome assembly GCF_004126475.2 of Phyllostomus discolor. Classification (NCBI taxonomy): domain Eukaryota; kingdom Metazoa; phylum Chordata; class Mammalia; order Chiroptera; family Phyllostomidae; genus Phyllostomus; species Phyllostomus discolor. Next base: position 51,701,514 of record NC_040909.2, on the reverse strand, counting down.
ATTACACTCATGTCATTCCTCAATAAGATACAATATCAGACTCCTGAGCCATCATATTTCATTAAGTCTGAGACAGCACAGATTTTAACATGCATCCTAATTTCAGTGATGTGAAAATGTGAAAAAAAAACGTGCATCTTAGAATTCATAAAAATACTGTATTAAGCATAACAACTATAAAACTTAATTTTTTAAGTGTTTTTTTTATCAAACTTATACATGAACATAATTTCAGGAGTCAGTTTTTTATTATTCACAGTCCCATGACATCCCTCCCCTGTGCTGCCAGACAACATATCCACTCCGGACATACCTATTTCCCCCCACCCCTCAGAGACAGCCACGTTCAGTTCTTTCAGCCAATCTTATGGCACTGAGGGATGTTGACGTTGTTATGTCTTGATTTTTCATTTTTAGGAATTATCTATAAATCTTCTATCATGGAAGATGAGGTTTAAGTTTTCTTTCGCTATCCTGACCTTACCCCACATATACCCTATTCCTAATCCTTCCAATATAGTTGTTACCATTTTTTAAAATGTATTTACTTTTAGAGAGAGGGGAAGTGAGGGAGAAAGAGAGAGATAGGAACATCAATGTATGAGAGATACAATGATTGCCTCTTGCTTGTCCTCATTTTGGGGAGCTGGTCCACAAGCCAGGCATATGCCCTGACTGGGAATTGAACTGGCAACATGCCAGTTCGCAGGCTGCGCTCAATCCACTGAGCCACATCAATCAGGGCGCTATAATCTTATTTAATGTAGTACTCATGCTTATTTTAGGCAAACAACATTTACAGCCCAAAAGCCATGCTTACTGTACTTAACATGGTTACTTTCTATCAACTGGTGGTTTACTTTTTTTAGTTTTCTATTGGACTCCAAACTCTCTGGCTAAGCCTTTTCTCAACACATTCACATACAGAGATGCACTAATTTTACCTTCTTGAGGAATATCTTCCAGAACCCACCAGCCTGCTTTAAGCAGGACTGATTGTCCCTACACCTGTTGCAAAGCTGGCATCCTGGGACCTCCCTTTACTGTCTCGCTGGAGGTGCTTTTGTCTTTCTCCTGCTGATCCTCATTTCTATGTCGATCCTTTTTCTTAGATATTCCCCCTATTTTTGGTGGAGATATCCTCTTGTCAGCTTCCTAAAAGAGGGGCAAGTTCTGGAAAGCCTGCATTTGTAAATCTGTCTTTATTCTACCCTCACACTTGATTGAAAGCAAGTCTTGATGTGGAATTCGAAGTTGAAAATATTTTTTCTTCATAATTTTTAAGAACTACTTTATTGTCTTCTAGTTTCCAGTGCTGTTGTTAAAGGTTCAAGATTCTTGATTCTTCCCCCCAACAAACACAGACTTTTAGGATTGTCTCTTTGACCCCAGTTTGTGAATTCCACGTGCCTTTACGTGGGTCTACCTTCATTCTCTGTGCTGAGTATGGGGCCCTTCCGATCTAGAAACTAGTAATATGCTTACATTCTTTGGTATTTTCTTGTACTAGGTCACTACTTCTTCCTTGCTATGCCCTTTGCTTTCTTTTTCTGGAACTCCTATTATCCAATATGAGACCCTCTGGACTGATTTATCTTTTCTCTCCTATTTTCCACCTTTGTTAAACCTTTTTTTCTACCGAGAAGGTTTTCTGGGATATTTCCTTTATCTTTCAGCCCTTCTAAAGTTTTAATTTCTACTATTATCTTTTTAAAATTATATTTTATTGATTATGCTATTTTGGCTGTCCTAATTTTTCCCCCTTTGTCCCCTCTACCCAACACCCTCACACACACACCTTCAAGCAATTCCCCCACCATTGTTCATGTCCATGGGTCATGTGTATAAGTTCTTTGGCTACTCCTTTTCCTACACTGTACTTTACATCCCCATGGCTATTCTGTAACTACCTGTTCGTACTTCTTAATCCCATCACCCCTTCACCCATTCCCCCACACCCTTCCCATCTGGCAACGATGAAAACACTCTCCATACTCATGATTCTGTTTCTGTTCTTCTTGTTTGCTGAGTTTGGTTTTTTTACTTAATTGTTGATAGATATGTATTTATTGCCATTTTACTGTTCATAGTTTTGATCTTCTTTTTCTTAAATAAGTCCCTTTAACATTTCATATAATAATAGTTCAGTAGTGATGAACTCCTTTAGTTTTCTACTATTAGAGTGCTGACTCTTTTCTTTTTCCCCCCTTAATAGCAACCTGAATGTAATACAATTTCTTATCTCTCTGAGAATATAGAAGAATTTTTCTGAAGTACCTGAAATGTTCTTCTTACTGCACATATTATGCTTCTTGAAGGTTTTTTCTTTCCTGTTTATTTTAGTTGTTATCATTCATATTAAAATGTTCTCAGAAATCTGGTGATTCTGGGTTGTCTGTTCATGTTTAAGAGTGGAGCACCAAAAGCTGATGAGAAGCTCTAGGTAAGTGCCTGTGGCTTGTCTGTTGTGGGCTTTATTGTAGCCCATGACCTCCCTCAGGGCTTCATCAGGAGGGCCTGTGACCTTAGTCTTCAGTCTGAGAGTCTTTAACTCTTTCATCTTAGTCTGGGCAGGTATCCCCCCTACATCTTCTGGTCTCCTGCCCAGAAGGTCTAGGCCTAACTGCCAGTGTTCCAGGAGCTGAGAAGAGGGCAGAGGAGAGGTTGGTGGCTGAGGCCCATGCTCCTATTTATTATATAATATTTTCTACTGTGCCTGCATTCTCTAGTCCATAGACTGTCCTTACCTCTTCAGGGAATAAACTTCCAGTTTTCTGCTGGAGGGAGAAGGGCAGGCATAACTTGCTTGGATTGGCAAGATTTGGGGACCTCACTGCTTCTTAAACGTACTTTCAACTCCTGATTTTATTTTATTTTTACAGATATTTACTTATGTATTTATTTATGGGGGGGAGGGAAGGAGAAAGAGAGAGAAACACTGATGTGAGAGAGAAATATCGATTGGTTGCCTCTCATACGTGTCCTGACTAGGGACCAAACCCACAACTAGGGCATGTGCCCTGACCAGGGATTGAACCCATGACCTTTCACTTTGCAGGACAACACCCCACCAACTGAGCCACACCAGTCAGGGCTCAACTCCTGATTTTAGCTTGACCTGGCCCCTCTCCGGAGGCAGCACCTATGATGTCAATCACCAAAACTTCTGGAAGTTCTGTGGTATAAACTGGACCCCGTGGGGTTATCCACCCCCCATGCCAGAATTCTGCCTTCCTATATCTGCTTAATTAGTATCGATTTTCAGCTTCGAATGTTACGTTGTGGTTTACTCCTGTCCTATTTGTCCTTGAGTGTGTGTGTGTATACACTCACACATAAGATCGATTCACTGTTTAAGAGTGGCTTCCAGAGGGAGGAAAAATAAATGCAGATGCTCAAGGTACTATCATTTTCCAGATCACGTAAAACTTTGCAGTCTATTTTTCAAACTTAAAAACAAGGCATCAGAGTAGTATCTTAATTTAATGAGTAAAGTCACTTTCACAGAGCAGCGCTGTTCTTCACTCATGCTTAGATTAGGGCAGTCCAAGTGGCGTGTGTACTGGCTGAGAGCAGAGTCGAAAGGGAAGGCCATCTTGAGTTCAGACAAGGCTGTAATCGAAACCACCCTTGTGGGCGGTTGCCCACCCTTGTGGGCAAGCCTAAGTTAACCTGCTCCGCTCTATTTAAAAACACACACACACACAGACACACACACACACACAAACAGTGAAAACCTTGAACTTGACTAGATAAGATGAAGAGTTTGGCTGACAATTCAGTGAAAACCTTGACTTGACTAGATAAGATGAAGAGTTTGGCTGACAATTCTGAATTGCCTATTCTCCAACTATGAAAGAATGTCAGAGCACCATTAGAGTGAATTTGGTACCATGGTACTGCCAGATAAGACACAAATTTCAGGCTGTTTTCCTCATGTGCATGCCTGTGCATGTATGTGCACACCTCACGATAGGGTTATATATGCCCAATGTCTAAAAGGGCTCACACCATCTGCTTGAGAATGGCTACCTCTGGGAGTGAGTTGATCAGTTAATTTTTTTTCCATACTATAAAATATTTTCTCATTACTCAATTACTACTTTTTTCAATTAAAAAGGAAAAGGAAAAAAACCTTTTTGATTATCACATTGATTGTCTACTTAGCAAAGATTTTTAAAATGCCACTGACCAACATCGGCACATCTGCCTACACCACCTGCCCGCCAGCTGACCCCACTACATCGCACAGAATGGACAGTCACATTTGACATCACTGGATTCAAACCTCAGCAGGGATATTTTTCATTCGTGGTGAGGATGTGAAAATTAATTTGATAAAGTATCTGTTTCAAACTTTGTGGCCTCCAAACTTCAACCAATGTTTTCAAGCTTCATTTCACTTGAGGAAAATGTACTGATCTGCCCAGACATACCATCAGCTTTTCCAATCATCAGGTGAAAGACAGAATTCTTTGCCAACAGCTGCAGTCCTCGCCGCGTCCCTGCTACATCAGTCTGCTGGACACAGTGGAGGTGTTTTCCTGCCCTAGTTCAGTATCTCACAATAAATATTCCTAAAAGTACTACAACTAGGCAATGTGTGTTTTATTTTAAAATCTTGTCTTTTAAAAGAAGATTAGCATCCAAGATACACTCATTTTCTCTTTCAGTTTTCTTCTAGAATTTCTAAAATGCTTACCAATCTCAGAATATAAAATTTAGCAAGTCACTGCCCAGTCAGAAGGGAGGGCAAGAGAACACTAGCACACGGAGTGACACGGTCACTAAGCCACTGATTCCCTAGAAGCCTCCACGTTGATGGCTGGGAGCCATGACACCTCATCGTCCCCTTTTCCATAGCTTTCTTCTTTAGCATGCCCTATGGACTCCCTTCTTGAGTTCCTTGTATAAAGGACACAGTCCCCCAGAGTTCCACTCATAACACCTGCAGAGTGACAATGCAAATGGGAGATGATCACCAAAACGGGGCCGAAAGCCGGTAATCTGTCCTATGCTAGGCTAGTAGAAGCCTCTACATTACATGACAAATTATATCACAGTTTCAAGAAAACTAGCTTTTGTCTGGAGGAAAAAAACCTACAGACTCTGAATCTGTTAATCTCTCACTTCAGTATCAGATCTTAATAGTCTACACACTGCCTTCAGCCATATTCCAGTGATTATTCTAGGGAGGTCTACACTCTCAACAGAGCCTTAATTTGTCCCAATTTCCCTTCAGTGTATAGTACAGTCTCTCCTACGTCAACAATGGGCAGTAAAATTCAAGTAACAAAACTTTTGTGCTACAACAAACCTGAGAAGTCATCTGGTATAACCCTCTGGTTCAGATGGGGAAAGTGGGGCCTGAGAGAGGAAATAACTAAGACAAGGTGGTGAGGGGCAGAGCCTGGGCTCCTTCCCAAGTCTGAGGGCTCCCACCCAGTTCCTCTCATTTCACCTCCAGCTTCCTCCTTGTTCCTTGTCGTATGCTGTCTCCCTAGATCAGCAATTTCCAACCTTTTTCATCTCGTGGAACACATAAACCAATCACTAAAATTCTGTAGCACACCAAAAATATGTACTTTTTGCCAATCTGACAAAAAAGTAAGTATGATTTAGATTCAATCACACTGGTCAGCTATTATTGTTGGCTGTTGTCATTTTTTTCAAATCTGACAATCTAAGGGAAAAGAGGTCAGTGCCACTGACTAAATAGTCTGGTATTGCATGTTTAAAAAATTCTTGTGGCACACCAGTTGAAAATTGCTGCCCTAGATGGTCACTACTTTGATGGTGCCTTTAAAATAAGGTGGGATTTTTCTTCACTATTACTACAAAATAATGTTCACTATAAAGAATGGGTAAAGTGTAGCTTTTTTCTATTTTTCTTTTCATACAGCTTAACATGTGCTTATTTGCAGAGAACTTGGAAAGTACAGAACAGTATAAAGAATCAGAAAAATACCCTGGCTTGTGTGGTTCAGTGGACTGAGCAGCTGGCCTGCAAACCAAAGGACCACCAGTTGGATTCCCAGTCAGGGCACATGCCTGGGTTGCAGGCCAGGTCCCCAGTAGGGGGTGCTCAAGAGGCAACCACACACTGATGTTTCTCCCCGTCTCTTTCTCCCTCCCTTCCCCTCTCTAAAAAATAAAATATATAAAATCTTAAAAAAAAAAGAATGAGAAAAACACATAACTCGTAATCCTACTACCTGGGTTCACCACTATTAACATTTTGGCATATGTCTCCCAATATTTTTTTCTAAACATTTCATGTAATTATATTATATTGCAAGTATAATTTTACATCCTACTTTTTTTTTCACTCAGGCATTTTTCCTATTGAACTCAAGACAACTCTGAATATATGTATTATATTTCTCTTTCTTCATCAGGAATTCATTATCAGTCAAGAAGGGTAATCAGACACTGAAAATCATCATCACAGTTTTATTCCGTGGTTTTGGAATATTTTTGGTTTGTTTTGTAGAAGATATTTTGCAATATTTTGTAGCCAAAAAGCTGTATGTACTTTCTTCTGTTTGTTTACTTGGATCCAGAAAAACCGCCCACTTGAAATGATGTCTGGCCATATCCTGCCCAACACAAGCCAACATCAATACACATGAATATTTGCATTTGAAATAAGATGCACATTGAGAGTACCCATTTTAAAAGGGAAAATTAAACTGAAGCAAAAAATAAAATTCTATTATATTAAAAAGGCCATAATTAAATAGTAACAGAGATCCAAACTTATATCCCCAAAGCAAGAACAAACAGGAGATAAAACCCTCCTCCCCACAGTCATTCTTAGGGGCTAAGCACAGGCAATTTAATTTTGGGAATTTTTCTCTCACAATTCTTACCCAGCCCTGGCTGAATAACATTGTACAAAGATGACTCCATCTTCTTTAAAACTGGGCAAAGGTTCACTTATGCATAAGGGTGAAAACTCATAGTAAGTTCAATGTTAACTCTCAAATGCTTGCTCCACTGTGAAATGTCCTGTGGAATGTCTGGAGGGATTTGTGGGGATATCCAGCCATTCCATGGCTGGAATGAAGTGCACATTTGTACCTTATCTACAAGGTCATCACAGGCCCAGCTTTTGTCTTAAAGAACATGTTATGAAAACCCATATATGAAACTAACTAAACTCACCTATGAGAATTCAGTCTCTAGAATTCAGTCTCAATATTCTATCTAGAGACTTAAACCGATCTTATTAAAATTAAAATTTTAAAAGACAACATGTGTCAAGTGCATGGTCCTATGACAATTACATGACGGTTTGCAGATACTCAGGACAACTCTATTGTAAATAAAATTAGACAATCCTGCTTTTAGCAGTGCTATAAATAATTTAAAGTGTGGACTCTACAAATGTTCTTTTCCAAAGGCTGATCGATAAAATATGGCGTCTTGATGAAAAGGAATCCTTCCTAGCCAACAGTCTTCCTGTCCTTTTTGGACAGGATCAGAGGTCACTCAGACTAAGTGACGATGGCTAGCTCACCAGTGAAGGGAGACGTCCTTCACCTCCTTGCTGAGCTGATAAGAAGCCAAGTGCTCTGGCTCAGGTATTAAGGGTTTTGTGTAACCCATCAAATCTGAGCTGTGACACAGCCCAGGGGTGTTCAGTAATCCATGGCACCCGACCAAGACATGGGTGGCACTGCCAGTACTTCCTAGAGCACTAGAACCTCTCCAGGACCCTTCAGTCACTACCAGCACTGGCTGTGTTTCCATAGAGACTTTGCAGCTCAGCCTTCTTTCTATTATGGCCATCAATTAGGAACACTTAAATCAAATGGATTTAGAAATATGTATTTAAGAGGAAAAGTTACACCAAAGAAGTCTCTAGTTAGTGCCAAACACTGATCTGCAACGCTGACTATGCAGCCTAGTTCAGTGGAAAGAGTCTGAGACAGTTCCAGCTCCATCTCATGAACCAGCCCAGCACTCCACTCAATCATCGCTAATCTGAGAAAAGAGAACACACATCTCATGATGTGGTAAAGGCGCAGCATGGCACAAAGGCACACAGTTTCAGGGTCACTATCACAAAACACATTTGTTCCCAAAGGTTTATTTTTAGAGCCACACATCATCTGTCCCCTTTGCCAGGAAAATTTGTTAATTTCTTGTTCTCATTATTGCCATTGCCAACTGGTTTCTAAGACACCCCAAGCAAGCAATGTGCCATTAGTGTTTTAAAATATTTACCTGCAAGTTGTTGTTCAGCAAATCAAAGTCGCTGTATCTCCTAACAACCTATAAGAGATAAGACAGTGGTATTTTAATTCAGTAAAGACCATCTCTTTTCATTTCCTTATTTAATATTTATTGGCATTCTGGAGCTGAGGCCCTTGCGCTAAGGACAGTAAGTCTTACATTTAGTCCTTAACTTGCTTAGCTTGACAGGCTCAGAGAACAGACCTAGCAGTGTGCTGGAGCTGGCCGGGACATAGGAAACTGGCTAATGCCAGCCAAACTCACAAGATGCCAACAGGTAAGAGAATGATAATGTATTTCTTTTCCATGTAAGTCGTCATTTAAATATCTCTCTTATTAACCAGGCACCTGGAAAAATGACTTAATGACTTACCAAACATGATTTACTGAACATGAAATCAAAGAAAAAAGAGGTGGAGAGTTTTGAGGCCATTTCATCCTTGACTGGATAAAACTTTCCCCAGATGAGTGAGACCCCACCACTCTGGAGACCGATTCACACCTGTAGGCAGAGAGCCGACCCTTCTCCCTGATTCCCGGTTCCTCTTTTGGCAGACAGTCCACCTCCTGTTGTCTACACATTCTCCCTTAGTTATATTGATGCCATTGACTAGGCCATTGCCAAATTCTACCACCATCTCTTCAGTCTCTGGGCAAGGAAATTACTTTGCTTTTGAATAGTTTGACTTCAACCATTATTGATGATTCTCAAATGTTAACATGCAGAAGAATTACCTGGAGATCACCCAGGATCCCACCATAGAGAATCTAACTCAGTAGCTCTAGGGTAAGGCCCAACAGTCTACATTTCTGTTACTTATCTCCTGGGCTGCTAATGAATCTAGAAAACTGTATTGGGTTGATTTTTCTGGAAGGATTCTGCTGTTATCCCTGCTTGTCAAATATATACCCAAAGTTAAATATAGGGCTAACCCTGGTAAGTGCTAGGGAGCAAATACGGCACAGCAGTTAATCATGGAGAATACGTGGATTCCAACCCTGTTCTGTTGCTGATTTGTGTGACTTGAATCAGTTACTTACCTCTTGAATGTTAAATGGGGCTAATGCTACCACATAGAAGTGTTCTTTAAGGGGTAAATAAATTAATGTGCTTGAACCAGTGTCCAGCAATAAATGCTCAATAGATGTTAAATATTACAATTATTCAAACAGAATGTAGGTCAAAATTTCAGGCAAAGGAAAAACCAAATACAGGCCACTGCAGTCAAAGACTGCTTAAGAAAAGAAAAAGCCCTGGCTGGTGTGGCTCAGTGGTTTGAGTGCCAGCCTGAGAACCAAAAGGTCACCAGTTTTATGTCCAGTCAGGACACATGCCTGAGTTGCCAGGTCCCCATCTGGGGGCACGCCAGAGGCAATTGATTGATGTTTCTCTTCCTCTCTTTCTCCCTCCCTTCCCCTCTCTCTAAAAATAAACAAATAAATATCTTAAAAAAGAGAGAGAGAGAAGGAAAGAAATAGGCCAAAACGGAGTCACTTCTGCTAAGACAGGTCACCAAACCAAAATCCTAATTGCAATTTTAGCCTCTCCCATGAATGGAATTTTAAACCAATCAGTCTAGAACTGCCTGATCAACAATAGTGTGGTAATCTGCCTGATAAAACCCAGCCTTCTCCTAAGGAAAGCTGTCCTTGCCTGAAATAATCCATTCTTTTAACTTCTTAGTCCTACCCTCTTTCTGCCTATAAAAACCTTCCTTTTTGTGCAACTCAATGGAGCACCTCTCTAGCTGCTAGATGGGGTGCTTCTGATTCATGAATAGCTTCATAAAGCCAATTAGGTCTTGAAATTTACTCAGTTGAATTGTGTTCTTTACCAAAAGTAAGGCTCAAGCTAGGCTGTGAAGGACAAGGTAATATGAGAGAGGAGGAAGGTAATTATAATTACTAAAACCGAACAGAAATGGCCCCTATACAGAATTCCTCTGCAAGTCCACGGAAAGGACCTCTAGATCCATGCAGGAAGTTTTTTCTCTCTGAGGCCACCACTGAGGAAAGCAGAGCCCCATCTAAGTCTATGAGGAAACCAGCACTAGAAATTGCCCAGGAATGAAACTCAAGTCCATAAATGCAGTGTCCAAGCTGTATAATGTCCAGGGCACTGTCTCACCTTTCTACCTGGTAGACTAAACTCTAACTTCGCCCACCCAAACCATGTTTGCAGGGGAGGTTTGAATTACTAGGAACAAAGTAAGTAATTTGCCTATCCTACTTACTCTGGGTATAGCTAGAGAACAAAGTCCTAGATAGTCCCCCGGTAGCAAACTGGGAATAGAAAATCTCTTATAATATACATGTTAAAGCTAAAAATTCGTATCTAAAAGAAACACAATTTATACTTATGCATGTTTGCATTTTTCCAGATTTTTAGATGCCACAAGTCAGAATTTTGTTTAAAAATTTAAAACACTTTTCTAATGACAAAAAAATGCTTACCTGCCAACTGTTTTCTACAGAAATTCCTCTTTGCACCCGAATGATATATTCCTAAAAAAGAAAAAAGAGGGGTTAGAGAGCCTTAATTATAAAACACCCAAATCAGGAGATCAAGAATAAATTAAAAAATCAGAGAGACTTCAGAACAAAGAAAAGTAGTAGAGAGAAGGACATTACATAAAGATAAAAGGATAATCTACTAGCAAAACATAGCAATTGTTAATGTGTACCCACCAAACACCAGAGGTGCACAGCATGTGAATGAAAACTGATATAACTGAAAGAAGAAATTGACCGAACTCCACAATGACAGTTGGAAACTTCAACACCCATCGCTCAGCAATTAACAGAAAAACAAAACAAAACAAAATAGTAAAAATATAGAGGAACTCAACAATACCGTCAATTGATGGATTTACAGAGCATTTTAGAACACTCCATCCAATGACAGAATACACATTCTTTTCAAGAGGATATACGGATGGCAAAGAAGCATATGAAAAGATGTTAAATATTACTAGTCATCAAGCAAAGGCAAGTTAAGACCAGAATAAGATATCACTATACATCTATCAGAATGCCTGAAACAAAAATAATGGTAACATCAAATGCTGGCTAGGACACAGAGAAACTGGATCATTCACACACTGTCTGTAGAAATGTAAAATAGTGCCACCATTCTGAAACACAGTTTGGCAGTTCCCTAAAAAATCAAACATGCAACTATCATACAACTCAGCAACTGCACCCCCAGGCATATATCCCAGAGAAGTGAAAACTTGTGTTCATACAAAAACTTGTACATGAATGCTCATAGCAGCTTTATTGTAAGAGCCCCAAAGTCGAAACAAACCAGCAGATGTTCTTTAGCAGCTAAATAGTTAAACTTTGCTACATTCATAGCATGGAATACTAATCAGCAACAAAAAGGAATAAATTATTAATACATGCAACATCTTGACAAATCTCCAGAGAATTATGCTGAGTGAAAAAGCCAATGACAAAAGATTATAAACTACACACGTCTCCAATTTATTATTTTTCTTTCAACTTTACAATGGTGTGAAAGTGATAAACATTCAGTAGAAACCCTACTTCAAACTAAATTTGTATCTTTCCCCAAGCTAATGATACTCTATCATGATGCTGGTCAGCTGCGGAAGGGAGCACCCACCCAGTCAGCCCCAGGATCACCAGGATAAGTAACAGATACTCCACAGTGTACTGTGTTGCCAGAGGTTTTGGATATTGTGTTCTGAGCACCTTTAAGGAAGACTAGGCTAAGCTGTGATGTTTGGTAGGTTAGGTGTATTAGATGCATTTTCGATTTAGGATATTTTCAACTTAGGATGAGTTTATCAGGATGTAACCCCATTATAAGTTGAGAAGCATCTGTGTAGGATTCCATTTACCTAGCATTCATGAAATGACAAAATTATAGATAAGAACAGATTGGTGGTTGCCAAGAGTTAAGGCTGTGGGATATTAGAGTACAGGTGGGAAGGAAATGAGTGTGGCTATAGAAGTATAACCACAAAGAAACTTTTCTTTAATATGACATTTTCTCCTTGCTTTCCTCTTGATTTAGGCTGGGCTCATCCAGCACCCTGACTTACCTGCCTCCTTTTCCCATGCGTGTCCACTCCCTTAATCATTAAGCCCTCAGGACAATGAGGTTCCGGTCAGCATCAAATAATCTTAGGAACAAAATCACGTGTCTGTTGACCCCAGAGACAGAGTGTCAGTCAAACTAGATATAACATCTCGGCCTCAATTGTTTCACTTCCAGGCCCAGATGGAGGGCCGGATGCACTGACCAATGATGCCCTGACCACTACCCTAGCACCCACCAATCAGTAGAGACCATGACCCTGACCATGACCCTAACTCCCTTGGTCACCATGACTAATGATTTTTCCCCTATATAACCCATCCCCTGGAAGCCACTGGGGAGCCAGGTCTTTGAGCATTAGCTCACCTGTGACTCTGGGCGTGGGCCACTTCCTAAAAATAAACCCTTGCTTTCTTTGCTGCAAACTCCTGCTTGTATCTTATTGGGCTCTAATGTACACAGGCAAATGGACCCCTTCAGTCCAGTAACAGAATGGCAAAATGAGGTTCTATGGTTTGAATATTTATGTCCTCCAAAATTTATATGTTGAAATACCAACAGCCAAATATGATAGTATTAGGAGGTGGGACCTTGGGGAGGTACTTAGGTAATGAGAGTGAAATCCTCATAATGAGATTTGTACCACATTAAAGGGGCTCCAAGGGGTCCCCTGCCCCTTCCACCCTGTGAGGACACTCTGAGAAGGTGCCAGCTATAAACCAGAAAAGGGACCCTCAGTAGAAGTTGATTGTGCTGGAACCTTGATCTTGGACTTCCAGCACCCAGACTGTAAGAAATAAATTTCTGTTGTGTATAAGCCACCCAGTTTGCGGTATTGTTATGGCAGACTGATGGGACTTAGCCATGAGGGGTCCTTGGATTGATGGTGAAGGGGAGCAGAGTTTGCCACCCTAAGATATGCCTCTTTGGGGATATCAATTATTTTAAGCTGGTTTATTTTAAGAAACCGCAGACAAGGGAGAAACTCTGAATAAGGAGAAGTTACCCTTTGTAAAGCATATTCACATTGTAAGAGTGTTGCCCTCATATACAGCCTGCATTCACTACCAGTGGGGAAGGCAAAGGCTTCAGTCTGCATAACAACCTTACCCTTGTTTACTGAGCTTTCCCTGTAACCTCCCACAATTTACTCTCATCTTCCACATCTTCTGTCTTTAGCTGAAGGTGATATTTACGGTGATGGCTTCTGCCATTTCGGTGAGTTGCTCAGCCTTCCTGGTATCCCAGGAAGTATGCGTGCTAATAAACTTAAATTTGCTTTCTCTTGTTAATCTGTCTCACGTCAATCTGATCACTTGGCTAGCCAAAAGTACCTTAAAGGGTACAGGAAAATTTTTCTTCCCTGACAATGGAAATGTTCTGTATCTGAACAACCTGGTTGTGATACTGTACTATAGTTTTATAAGATATTGCTTACCATTGAAAGAAATTGGGCAATAGATATATGTGGCAGCAGTCAGAAGACTAAAAGATCTGTGATTGTTAGCATTCAAATTTTGCATTTTATATGCATAGTCATCTAGAAAAGGCCATGATAAAGAAAACAAGTAAAAAGGTAGAAAAGATATGCAGTGATGGCGTTCTGTAAGAAAAACTATCTTGTAAACCCCCGAATCTGCCTGATCATTAAAATCTCCCTGCTCCCTGCAGAGAGGTGTTAAAAATACACATTTCCAGGCCCTGCATCATCAGAATCTCTAGGACAAAAACCTAGGAGTTATAAGTTTTAATAGCCTCCCCAGCTAATTCTTCTTCTTTTTAAAAAATCCTCACCTATGGATGTTTTTTATTGATTTTAGAGAGAAAGGAGGGGAGAGAGAATCTATGTGAGAAACATGGATCAGCTGCCTCCCATGCATGCCCCACCCGGGGATTGAACGAGCAACCCAGGTATGTGCCCTGACTGGGAATTGAACTGGCAACCTTCTGGTGCACAGAATGATGCTTCAACCAATTGAGCCACCTGGCCAGGGCTCCCTAGGTAATTCTTAATTAAGTAAGCAGTTTACGATGAAGGTGTGGTAGGCAGTTAGACAGACATGAGCAGAGCAAGGATGATGGGCCAGGTACAGGTCCCAGGGCAAAAAGCCCCAGGTGCCTAGCAATGGGCAAAACTTAGAAATAAGGACCTCGTCCCCAGGGTAACCTTTCCTTTCCTACCATATCGCTGGTTTAGGCCCCCTGGCCTTTCATATTGCTGGTCCTGTGGTCCCAACCCTCCTGCGACCTTCCCCCACCCCTCCCCACATGTTGCTAGTCATGCAGGTTAGACCCTGTTAGAGTAGGACCGAACCAGGGGGCCAGAGAACAGCCTGTAAGCATTAAGTCCCTGGACAATGAGGTTCCGACCCACATCAAATACATCTGGGCCTCAGTTGTGTTTTAGCTCTAGGCCCAGAAAAGCAGCAAACCCAGATAAGCAACGCCATGGCTGACATCAGGGCCAGCTGCACTGACTAATTAATGACCCCTGCCCTGGTGCTGACCAACCAGTTGAGACCACTACCCTGAAAGGACACACCTGGAAAGCTGATGAATATTCTGTTGGGATCCCTGCTGAGACCTCCAGATAAATACCCTGAAGACAAGGACTCTAAGCAACAAGGATCCTTCTTTTGCCTCTGTAAGTTGTATCCTGAGCCCATTTCTTCTACCTCTGACTTTCTAAGTAACTAACTCTCTTATAGTTTGAATCTTGTCTCTGAATTCTTTCTTAGCTAGAACTCAAGTACCGAGGCTGCTGAACCGAGGTCCTGTCTGACACCACTGGTCTAACAGCTGGTGTTGTTCCACTGCCAACAAAGGCATGAATTAAGTCATATAAAGTATATTAACATTTTCCCCTCAAATGCTCAGAACTGTTTTAATATCATTAGATGGTATGATTTAGCCACTATTCATGGTCACTATTCAATAAATGCTTATCAACACAGTACTCAACGAATCCTTTCAACTGAATTAATTCTAATTTAAATAGGTTATTTAGAAAATAGAGCCAAGCAAGCATTGTTAACCTGGTAATTGGATTTAAAAATAGACTTTATTACACAGTCATTTCATTCTGTTGATTTAGCATAGGCTGATACAGTTCATATAAGCAAGAATTTCTGCCTCTTCTGGAATATTCAACAATATCCACTCAATTATGAGTGGAGTGAATAAGCCTGGCACCATGCTTAGCTGGTTTCATGTGGGGTCATAAAGTATTTCAAAACTGATTTGTGTAATGGGGCAAATCTCTTAAGCAATATGCTAATGTAATTATTTCTGAGTAGTAAAGCCAAATGCTAATAACATCTGACATTCTTATATTTTTGGATCAGTCCTTTAGCTTTGAAATTTTCTCAGAATTGTATTACTGGCAAATTTTTTGGGCTTTTGTATTCTAATAGTAGAGCTGAAATTAGCACACAGAATTGAGTAATTCCAAGCAACCACACATAGACAAGTTTTTTGAAGTTGGGGGAAATGTTAATTCTCAAAAATCACTTGGAGTATCCATTTCTTCACTATAATAATATTAATTTTTAAAATTCTAGTTCAATGTTAGACACTTGATAGATGCTAAGTAAACACCTGCTGACTTGCTTTATATACTTTTTAGAGTTTAAAGTTTGGACACGTGTTTCACAAAGATGTTACTGCCAGTTGCAAACATCTACTAAGCACCTATTATGTTCCAATCCCTGTGCTTTGTTCATGCTGAGGATTAACTCTGCATAAGAACAGTACAACTGACTCCATTCCTTCCCTGTGGAGGCTCCTAGTTCAGATTATTCTTTTTAACCTGGCTACATAAACCGGCACACGATAATGTTTTGGACAAGCCTTTGGCAAAAGGGAAGATGTAACTACAAGATAGGGCTGGGTGCTGATGTAAGACTGTAATATCCCAAAATGACACATTAACTAATGCTTCTGCCAAGACACTCTATGTTAGGCCAGTGTCCACTAAAAAGGGTGATCCTTCCCCCAGAGGACAACTGGCAGTGTCTGGAGGCTTCTCCAACCGTCACAGCAAAGGGGGGGCGGGGTGCTACTGGCATCTAATAGACAGAGACCAATATGCTTCTAATACCTACAAAGCACAGGACAGCCCCCACAGCAAAGAACCATCTGGCCACAAATGTCAATAGTGCAGAGGCTGAGAAAACCAGGTTCAGGTGCATTGAGTACACAGGTCAACCCAGTCCATGGAGGCTTAGAATGCAAAGTGCTGGTGGAGGTTACTCCTGTGTCATAATCTACCCTTGGTCACAACCTGCTGGTACTCCACACACGAAAGCATTTGTAACATATGCATATCCACTTAGAACAGGGATGTCAGACTCATTTTCACCAGGGACCACATCAGCCTCAGGGTTGTCTTCAAAGAGCTGAATGTAATTTCAACTCCTTAACAGTTAAAGAGCAGTTACATTTATACAGTCCTAAAATTATTTCAGCCCTTTCAAGGCCACTGTGAGGCTGATGTGGCCCCCGTGAAAATGAGTTTGAGGCCCCTGACTTAGAAGGCACACTCAGTTACCAGCAGCCTCAAAGCATTACCCATTGTGTTTCACCTTCAAAGACACTTTAAGAATGAGGCTCCCATGCAGCCCCACAGCCCCCACTCTGTGCCATCCACTATGTGGTTACAAACACAGAAAGACAATGGGAAATAAGATAAGATGATGTTCAGAAACATTTTTATTCAACTCCAATGGAGCAAGTTGTTCCCTAAATATAAAACATTTGAATTATTTTAGTTTGCTTGACACCACCATCCAGCCTGACCAAAAAAAAAAAGTACTTCCACCTGAAATCTCCAATGCTGCAAACTAAACAACATGGTATGGCTGTCTACTGCTGAAAACCGGGCTGTAGCTCTTGTTAACACACAGCAGAAACCCCACACTGGCAGTCAGCTCCACCTCCTGAGCTGGAGTCAGCAGCCCGGAATCCTCCAGGGACTCACTCCCAACTTTGCCACCCTCTCTGACGTGGCACAGGACCTGCATGTGTATAAACGACGAGGCCTATGGGCTGAGAGCCCTGAAGGGCAACCCTAAGTCACACAGGTCTATGCCTGCTCCCAAACTGTGTCATCTGTGGCCACTTCCCCAAAGGCCCTTCTTCCCACTCCTCCTCAGGACACCACACATCTTGGAGGGGCAGGGTTGCTGCTTGACAAGCCCTAGCATGTGGGCATTTTGGCAAGTCAGTGTGGTCTGGTGCTGAAGTTCTTCAAACTGGAAAGCTGCCAAGACCATGTGATTTCTTACATAAGTGGAAGAATTAATGGAAAATGAGCTCTGGTTTTGTGCCAGGAATTTTGCTAAGCTATTTACTCAATATTTCTCATTCAATTCTCACAGCTGCCTAGAGGGCAGGCAATCTCAGCTCAGCGAGATGAAGTGAGCTCTCCAAGGTCACACAGCTAGCAAGGAATGGAACCCAAGTCACTGACTCTAAGACCTTCCAGCCTACCACTCACGGCTAACAACCCCCAGTGCCCTGGGGGAGCCCCTCTGCAGCCATGAGAAGTGGGGGTCCTCACTAGTCTGTGGAACTTGGGTGGTTCACCCCTAACCTATGGGTTCTTCCCCTGGGTTGTGCAGCTAGGGCTGTCACTGCCACCCCACCGATGAATGCTCCCAACACAGGCCATTTTCCAGTACGCATTGTCACTGGCATTTTGTGTCTCCTGGGTTTCCCAAAAGATATTTAAGATCTCACTGCGCAGTAGGCTGGTATTCAAAGATGCCTCAGATTGGTGAGATTTTAAGAAAAATAGGAATTTATTTTGAATCTCTCTGGCTCCAAATTACTTTAGTAAGGCTACAAACACAGACCACTTTGAAAGGAATGTGTTAAAAGAACTAAAGCCAAAACTTAAGCAAACCTTTAAACCAGCCTACCCCGTGTACCTCTCTGCCCTCTTGGCATGGAGATCAGGTTTACTCTGAGACTCAAAGTACAGAAAGACAGGCCAGCTCTTCAGAGGCAGTTTACAGGTAACCTTCAGTGCTCCCACATCTCCACCTCTAAAGCAGAGGGTCCCAACTCCGCTACATCCGAGAATCACCTAGAGAACTTTTTTTGCAAAGATACCTACTTAAACCCTACTGTCCTGAGATTCTGATTTAACTTGTCTGGGCTGAGGTACAGGCATTAGTAGGAGTTAGAACTTCCCAGGTGATTCTAACGGTGCTGCCGGGGGTAAGAACCACAATTCTAAAACCTCTTAAGTAGGAAGCAGCTTCACACTACAAAAATAAAAACCTTCTCATGAGAGCAAGAAAACAAATTAGCCAAGCAGCCACCAAACCTCAGTCTCTTCTACCCCCATGCCTCCCTGCCTCTTTCTGAGGACTCTGCTCTCCTGTTTTCTTGGGCACACTAGGTGTCTATCCCAAGCCCTCAGGGGATCCCCTGCACTGGGCCTGTAGCCGTGGCTTCCACAGACACCACTCACAGGATCTGCCAATGGCCCTTTGAGGTGAGCACGGAAGAGCCTTTACCCTCATTCACAGCTGGGGAAATGAGTATGTGAGAGAACAGATGCCTTGACTAGAGAGTGGTGGACCTGGGCGACAAAGGCAGGCCGTCCACCCACTAACGAACTGCACCACTCCTCTGAGTTCGTTCCCAAACCTGCTTCCTCCTCCAAAAGAAGCCTCACAAAGAACACTGAGCACAGGTGACCTCGTTGGACATCCAACATATGCTATTTTCTGGCTCAGGAACCTTCCAGAGATCCCACTGGCCAAGGATAAAACCCAAACTCCTTTGCCTAGCATCCATGTTCTTCTACCACCTGACCAAACTGTCCTAACCCTCTTTTTCTGCTCAAGCCTTCCTCTTACTTTTTGTATTTAACCACCTCTTACTCCCCTTGCTTGGCTGTTCTACCTATTAAAAACCTAGTTTAGCCTTTCAATCATGTTACTGCTATTTCTGCCACATGTCTGTCTCTGTTGGAGGATCTCTCCAACTTGATTAAGTTCTTCATGGGCTGGAATCACACATTTCTTTGTATTCCAAATAGTAACCAGCACATGGCCAGGCCAAGAGCAGAAGCATGACAAACATTCATTGATGACTATTTGTTGATTGATGGCTTGCACCTTTGGCAAAGAGGAAGCATACTGCTCTCTTCCATGTGCACCTCTATCCAGGTAAGTCAAATACACTCTCAAGAAAATCTCCACGTGACCTCCCAAGGCCTCAAACTAAAGTCAGTACCCATACCCACAGTATCACGCAGCACAAAAGCTGAGCTCACAGGCAGTGGGCAGCATCATCCTGAAGAACAGCAAAATTCTCAGTGTCACAGGACATGTGCTCAGCTCACTGGCCACCTGCCTGGCGGCTTATGGTCCTTAGTATCTCATGTAGAATTAATAATTACTCCTTGCTCTGCTAAATATTCATTATTTATCATTGTCTCATCTACAGATTTTCAGTGTTGAAATGTACCTTTGTTTTATTTTAATTGCTGTGCAATCCAATAATGTGTAAAACCTCCCCCCAAACCAATGAAAACATTAAGGGTTTTAAAAGCACCTAAAGAATCACTATTATTTTGACCTACATTGTGGCCAGTGAGGGAAGCCAAGTGTATCTCCTTTACAACTGAAATAAATTTTTTTCATTTAAAGTCTAACTGATGGAGTCATAGAACCGTGTGCTTTAACTTTATGCAAAACAAATTCTTCAGTTTCTGTTGTGTTCACAGAAGGAACAAGGAACACAGCACGAGCAGGCTTTGATCTCTGCAGGGCTGCGCAGGGCCCTATCCCCTATCGCTCAGGCTTCTCCCTTCTCTGCGCCTTTTGCAGTCAACCCTCTTCTCTGTGGGACAGGCTCCTGCCCTGCCAGGGGGGCTAGTCTCCACACGGACTTCAAAAACAGCCAATCTTCCAGCCAGGAGAAATACTGCAAAGCAGCGCTCAAAAATTCTTCTGACCTCAGACATGATTACAGAAGAGATACAGCATTTTATTTTACATTTATTTACTTATTTATTTTCCTCACCTGAGGACATGTTCTCATTGCCTTTAGAGAGAAAGGAAGGGAGAGAGGAGGGGAGACAGAGAAACATCAATGCAAGAGAGAAGCATCCGTATGTGCCCCAACCGGGGACACTCGCCAGCGTGGGGGCAGGGGATGAACCCACAACCCAGGCAAGTGCCCTGACAAGGAATCAAATCGCAACCCCTCAGTTTCAGGAGGATGCTCAACCAACTAAGCCACACCCACCAGGGCTGGTTACAGCATTTTAAAGCAGCAGTCCCCAACCTTTTTGGCACCAGGGACCCGTTTCGTGGAAGACAGTTTTTCCACTGACTGGATGGGGTGGGGGGAAGGGGGAGGAGACTGGAGGCGGAGCTCAGGCGGAAATGCGAAGCTTCCCTCACCTCCCGCTGTGAGGCCTGGTTCCTAACAGGCCAGGGACCAGCCAGTCTGTAGCTGGTTTGGGGACCGCTGTTTTAAAGAGCAGTTCCTGTAGCACTCTACAGTACAATGACCCTTAAATAGTGCCAAAGCAAATTATATAATTTGTTAAGATGGGAACCCAGTATTCTGTCTTACATGAAAGCAATAAAAAATACGCTCAAAAATCTTGAGGCTTAATTAAATAGTAATTAAAAATGAAATATAACCTTCATTTATTAATCCTCACATCCCTTGGGTCAACACCCTAGTAGTGTAGAAACAGACGCAGTGAACATAATCTCAGAGACCCGCTCACCACTTATTCAACTGGCTAGGAAAGACAGTTAAACACACAAACAGCAACCTGGTTGGAAATAATAATGTTTATGTGGGTTCTGGAAGCGAAGGTGGCCAACGCAACACCCCTCGTACCCTCATGAGGCTGGCACCAACCCTAGTACCCAGTAGAACTGAAGTGCTCCTTCTTAGGAAGGCATTTCTCTACCTACCCCCACTTGCCACTGCCCCAAAGACGACAGGCTACCAGGAGTCCTTCTGGGGCCTGAAGGAGGGGCTGGTCACTATGTGAGGATCACTCACAACATGCACCCCTCTCCCATACCACCTGCACAAGTCCTGAGGAGGAAAGGGCACCAACTTTCCATTTAAAGATACCTAATTTTTGGATTGAGTGCTGGCCTGCCAAAGAAAGGGTCACCAGTTCGATTCCCAGTCAGGGCACTGGCCCCGGTTGTGGGCTAGGTCCCCAGTTGGGGGCATGCGAGAGGCAACCACACATTGATGTTCCTAACCCTCTCTTTCTCCTTCCCTTCCCCTCTCCCTAAAATTAAATAAATAAAATCTTAAAAAAAAATAGACCTGGCTGGCGTAGCTCAGTGGATTGAGCATGGGCTGGGAACCAAAGTGTCCCAGGTTCGATTCCCAGCCAGGTACATTCCTGGGTTGCAAGCCAGAACCCCCAGCAACCACACATTGATGTTTCTCTTTCTCTCTCTCTCTCTCTCTCTCTCTCTCTCTCTCTCTCTCTCCCGTTCCCTCTCTAAAAATAAATAAATAAAATCTTTAAAAAAAAAAATAGAGACCGGATTTTAAGTCCAACTGCCACTTACTAGTTTTTGTGACCAAACATCTCTGAGCCTGTTTATTCACCTGCAAAATCATACCTTTCCAACAGGGTTGTGGTGAATATTACATTAAATCATATATTTGGAGTATCTGACACAAAGTCCAGCTTTATAACTTTTCTGCTAAGAAAATAGCAAATACAAGGTGTCTGCTGGAGACTATATTGTGGTTTTAATTGGCAAGCACAGGAGACAGCAGCAGCACTATGAAGAACACCAAAGAAATAACAAAAAGCAGCCATTCTCTTTGAACATGGGAAACAATGTTATCAATCTCTGCTTTCTAACAGAGAGTACCATTACTCCAGCACCTATTGTCCCAGCTTCTACACTCACTTTCAAAGGAGGCTAATTAAAAAGCCTGTCCCTAAAATAACCAGGACATCAACAATAAGAGAAAGGATAAGTTATTTATGGTTTATCCATTTAGTGGAAGAATATGCAAGACTTTAAAAGGATGTATTAGCCCTGACTGGTGTGGCTCAGTGGGTTGGACGTTGTCCTGCAAACCGAAAGGTCACAGATTCAATTTCTGGTCAGGGCACATGCCTGGGTGGGCCTGGTCCCCAGTTAGGGGCATGCAAGAGGCAACTAATCAATCTTTCTCTCCTTTTTCTCCCTTCTCTTCTCTCTAAAAATAAATACAATCTTTAAAAAAATAAATGAAAGGATATATTATTAAAGTAATTTCTATTACATGGGTAAAGGTATATGCTATAATGTTAAATTTGAAAAAAAAAAAGGATAAAAAATTCTGTGATAACTTTGATAGGAAGAAGGTACTACACCAAATGGTAATAGCAATTGTCTCAGAGGTAAAATATGTGTGGTTTAAATTCTCTGTTATTTTTTCTATATTTTTTAGGATATCCTCAATGGACATATATTACTTTTTTTTCTTTTAAAGTAATAGGTTTTATTACTTCTGAAGTCATATCTATTCATTATAGAATGAGTAGAGGTTTTTCTTTATTTTTATTGTTAAGAGCACAGTTACTTTTCTAATCAGGAAAAACAATTTTTTAAAAAGTTCCTTGGTTTGCTGCACACGTAATTTAAAACATGCTACTTTAACATAAGGAATCCTGAGTGATAAGATAAGCACTGCGACTATCTGAGCTTGGATAAGAGCACAGTACATTATCAATGGTAAATGTAAACTATCATCTTTTTTCCTCTGACAAAGAATCTTTTGGTCATTTTACGACTTATCAGCACTTTTACTGTGCTGGGGAGTCTGGGAAACCAGAAAATGAAAGTCAAATAAATTAACCCTTCCACTTGCTTCAGGGACAGTACAACATTTGGTGTTGCAAGGGTGCTCTACCTTGATGCAAGGGTGGTGACACCACCAAAGAAGTTTCCCTTGCTTGACTTCAACTCATAGTTTCAAGCTAGGAAATTCCTACTGGTTTCAATTATTTATAGTAGAACCAATCACTACCACTAGGGATAATGAAGGGGTGACTACACATAAATCGATTCTACGTAGGCTAGAAATGTTGCTGTGCTCTCCTGAGATACTAGTTCCAATTCATAGCCAACTGGTGACTGTACATGCCAAGCTGTTGTGTATATCTCCTCAGAGCCCAAGGCGGGAACTGTTAGGTTTATGGAACACTTACTCTATGCCTTCTGTTCCTCAGCTTATTGCATCTCCCAAGGACACTTGGAGGTGTCACTGCCTCTTGGGTTATAAGAACCCAAGGCTCAAAGGGCATAATTGCCTCATACAAGTACACTCCACCGCCGTGGCTGGGTGGCTCAGCTAGTTGGAGCGTCAGTCCTGTACACCAAAATGTTTCCATCTGATTTCCTGTCAGGGCACATGCCCAGGTTTCAGGTTTGATCCTCAGTTGAGGCACATCTCGGTGGCAACTGATCGATGTTTCTCTCTCACATCAATGTTTCTCTTTCTCCTGTTCCCCTCCTCTCTCTAAAATCAATAAACATATCCTTGGGCGAGGATTAACAAAACACACACACACACACACACAAGTGTACTCGGTTAAGTGATAAGAATGGACTTCACTACAGGCCTGCATGACCCAGGGCACAAAAGTTCCTATGTTCTACCGTGTTGGGCATAATGTCTTCACGTCACATACCCTCTCATTTTGATGAACTGAGGTCGGCTGAACCGGCAGAACCAGTCTATCAAGTCAGGAAGAAGCTGGAGAGAGTGAGGGGCAGAGTGCAGACAAGAACCCAGGCAGGGGATAATGTGACTTAATGTACAGGGTCCAGCACAAATAACACCTCTTTTTTATTACAAAATCATAAGTATGTAATTCTGTAACTTAATATCATATTCAATCACACCATATGACATTTTAGGTGAAATGTCCAAGTTACTATCCATCTCATGTGAGACATTCACATATCTACCAACCACACTCAAACAGGCGTTACTGCTACCGGACCCTGTGTACAGCTGCAGAGTTCTCAGAACACCGCCCGGCCCACAGTCTCCTGATTTTAACATCCTTGCACTTTGTAACCCACCTCCCACTACACACACACAAACTGTTGTCCACACATCTGGGTTGAATGTAACCTGGGCACTGCAATAGAAGCTGCGTACGGGTCAGAGAACAATTTTCTCTTCACCATGTTAAATAAGCCCCACGATGAACATTAGGCAGGTTCTGAAGAAGCAGAAAGGAGCATTTTCACATGAGCATGCCTAAAGCAGACATCAGTTTTATGGAGTACTCAGCAATTTGAATGGTAGTTAATTTCAGTTGTACCAAAATGGAACAAGGTCTTTGAGTAGGTGGTTTTGTTTCCACGCTATGCTCCTGTTAAAATCTCACAATAGCGGCACAATGAATGAACCTCTTTCCTGTGTCTTACTGTTAAAAACTATGGAGACTCTGGGTTTCAAGGGACTCTGAGTCCCACTGGTTGCAGGGCTAGCAGGTCCTCACTCTAGCTCAGCCTTTCTCAATCAGCTCAGTGGGTTGAAGAAAGCAACGACCTAAGGCTGTGACGTCCAATATGGCAGCCAGTATGCACATGTGGCTAGTGCCACTAAGAGGGTGAATTTTAAATTTTATTAAGATAAAGTAGTCTAGTGGCTACAGTACTGTACAGTACTCATTTATAGACTTAGTAGAGATACATAGATATTTATAAAAATGTAAGCATATTAAACACAATGTTGTGATTTGCTTTTTTTCTACCTAATATAACATGAATTTCTTTCCACATTAGTAACCATATATCTGGGTATTATTTCTAATGTCTATATCTGTGCTGTCCAATACAGTAGCCACAAGCTATTGAGCTCTAGTCCAAATTGAGATATGTTGGAATTGTAGAATATATATGATTTCCAAAATTTTGCATGACTAACATAAAATATTATTAATAATTTTTAGATTAACTACCTATGGATGATATTTTGGATATAGGTTAAGTAGATATTATTATTATTATTATTATTTTTTAGGAAGGATATCTCTTTTTTTTAATATATTTTGCTGATTATGCTATTACAGTTGTCCCATTTCCCCCCTTCTCTCCCCTCCACCCTGTACCCCCCTCCCACCCACATTTCCCCCTTTAGTTCATGTCCATGTGTCATACTTATGAGTTCTTTAGTTTCTACATTTCCCGTACTATTCTTGCCCTCCCTCTATCTATTTTCAACCTACATTCTATGCTACTTATTCTCTATACCTTTTCCCCCTCTCTCCTCCTCCCACCCCCCTGCTGCTCAGCCTCCATGTGCCCTCCATTTCTGTGGTTCTGTTCCTGTTCTAATTGTTTACTTAGTTTCTTTTGGTTTTGCTTTAGGTGTGGTTGTTGATATTTGTGAGTTTGCTGTCCTTTTACTATACATGTCTTTTCTTTATCTTCTTTTCTTAGATAAGTCCCTTTAGCATTTCATAAAATAAGGGCTTGGTGATGATGAACTCCTTTAACTTGACCTTATCTGAGAAGCACTTTATCTGCCCTTCCATTCTAAATGAGAGCTTTGCTGGATAGAGCAACCTGGGATGTAGGTCCTTGTCTTTCATGACTTGGAATATTTCTTTCCAGCCCCTTCTTGCCTGTAAAGTCTCTTTGGAGAAATCAGCTGACAGTCTGATGGGAACTCCTTTGTAGGTGACTGTCCCCTTACCTCTTGCTGCTTCTAGGATTCTCTCCTTCGTTTTTACCTTGGCTAATGTAATTATGATGTGTCTTGGTGTGTTTCTTCTTGGGTCCAACTTCTTTGGGGCTCTCTGAGCTTCCTGGATTTCTTGGAAGACTGTTCCCTTTGCCAGATTG
Organism: Phyllostomus discolor; assembly: GCF_004126475.2. Classification (NCBI taxonomy): domain Eukaryota; kingdom Metazoa; phylum Chordata; class Mammalia; order Chiroptera; family Phyllostomidae; genus Phyllostomus; species Phyllostomus discolor. The sequence goes on along the minus strand of NC_040909.2, from coordinate 51,675,342 downwards.
GGGAAGTTCTCCTTTATTATTTGTTCAAATACGTGCTCAATCTGTTGCTTTTCCCCTTCCGATTCTGGTACCCCTATAATTCGGATATTGGAACGTTTAAAGGTGTCTTGGATGCTCTTAATCTTTTCCTCAATTTTTTGAATTCTTATTTCATCATGCTTTCCTGCTTGGTTGATCCTATCTTCCTTCTGGTCCACTGTATTGTTTTGAGACTCATATTCCTTCCTTTCACTATTGGCTCTCCTCTGCGTGTCCTCCTGCATCTGTTTTATGGTAATCTGCATTCTTTCATCTAAATTTCGTCCAAAATCAACCAGTTCCGTGAGCTTTCTGATCACCAGTGTTTTGAACTGCGCATCTGATAGATTGGCTAGTTCTTGGTTGCTCAAAAGGATGAGTCCTGGGGGATTGATCTGCTCTGTTGAAAACATAGTTTTTGTTTTTGGTTTTTTTTTTCCCCCTGTCTCTCCTTTTTTTTTTTTCGGTCTGGTTGCTCTTGTTACGGTGGGGGGCGGAGCCTTAGGTGCTCACCAGGGCTGGGCACCCCAGTCGCTAGATTGTGACGTTATATGTGGGGGCGGGGCGGGCGCAGGAGCGGGGCGGGAGAAAACAATGGTGGTAGTTCCGTTCCCCTGGACTCAGACCCTTGTCTGGGCTTCTGGGCCGTGAGTTCTGCCCTGGTCCACAATCTCCACCCCTCTGGGTCTGCCAGCCGCAGCTTGCGTACTCAGGGATCACCGCTGCCTTCTTGTGCGCCGGATGGCTTTTGTGCCGATTTCGCGCCAAACCTTCCCCCGACCTCCGCATGCCCCCGACCCAAGCCAGCCCTGCGCCCGCCCCCCGGCTGGTCTTCTCCTACCAGTCCGGATGAACGCGTCTACTTCAACTCCTTGGCTGCCCGACTTCCATTCAGATAAATCCTCTGCTGGATCTAGGTGTTGTTCTGATAGTAAATTATTGTTGTAAATTATTGGTTTTCTAATCTTGGTTCTGCGAGGAGGCACGGTGCGTCCACCTATTATTCCTCCATCTTGCCGGAAGGAAGGATCAGTAGATATTATTGAAATTAATTTCACCTGTTTCTTTTTACTTTTTTAATGTGGCTACTAGAAAACTTAAAGTTATATATGTGGTTTGCATTACAGAAGGCACTTCCACTGGACAGCGTTTCCCTAAGCCCTCCACTGTATGTAATAAATTAACCCCACTCCTACACAGCCAGGATGGGAGGACTGAGAAAACGGTCACCCAAATCAGTGTCTGATCAGTTAGTAACAGTTTAGAACAAGACAAACAACAAGGGGATCTGGAAGGTGTTTCAGGATTAATGTGTTAAAAGCTATAAGGTTTCTGTTTTGTTTCTACTTTTTAACAAAAATCTGTCAATAAAATAGTTATTTAAATATTTTCTCCCTTTAACTTAGTATAGACTAAGGAGACTCCAAGTGTGCGCTCAGGAACTTGGTGTGGGGTGGGGGCAGGTCACAGAGATGAGATGAGTGTATTCATGATTTAGTTGGTTTTTCAAGGTTTGACCGTTACACAGATCTTTAATTGATTTTACTCTTTGTCGTATATGATTTCATTTATACCCATAATGGACCATGACTAAAAGCAGGCGCAAGGAATGCCAATGGCAAAATAAGAGTTAGCAAGAAGTTAGAAATACAAGTAGGATCATCATAAAAATGGTAACTCTAGCCCTGGCCAGGTGGCTCAGCTGGTCGGAGCATTGTTCTGTGCACAAAAAGGTTGCAGTTTGATTCCCAGTCAGAGCACATACTTGGGTTGCAGGTTGAATCTCCAGTCGGGGTGCACACAGGAGGCAAGCAGGAGATGTTTCTCTCTTCTTTCCTTTCTCTCTAAAATCAATAAATATATCCTTGGGCAAGGACTAAAAATATGGTAATTCTGCAAATTGTTTAAAGATGCTCTTTATCAGTGCCTTAAGTTGTAGTCATCTTATCACAATTCTTACCATCTCTAATATTGCAAAAACCAGTATAATTCAGATCCCTCACATTAATATAATTTTTAGTAATTTACTGACCAGGATAAAGTACTTTTTAAGTTTAAAATCATTTCCAGAGGGGTTTTTTACAATTCAATATTACTAGGGGAGGAGTTTGTAAGGTAAAGAGAAACCTGGGGAATGGGGTTTAGAATACGTCCCTTGCAAGTCTCCATTAAGCCTTTCCTGATAGAGCCACTCCCACAGCAACCTCACTGCTCCCCAGCATGGGCTGGCACTCCTTCATCTTTGGATTAGACATCTGCCACCTCTACGAGGATATAAGCTCCCTGTTTCATTTGTCTACCTTAATACACGGCACAGTGCTGGGCACACAGGGGACTCCTCATAAGCGCTTGCTAACGTTCCCAGCACCTTAGCGGCTTTCTGGCATAGACACAGAGAAAACTGTGTCCAACCCCAGGGTACACGTCCCCTTAGGGGAAAGGAAGTCAGCTGGGCTACAGAGAACACAGCGCCTTTCTCAGGAAGCAGCATTCTGAAGATGTCAGCCACTCCCCATCCCTTCACAAGTGTCAGCATGGTCACTTGGCAGGGGAAAAGGCAGGGAAAGAACAAAGCAGCGGGCTTTCTATTTTATTTTTCACTCTGCAGCCAGAGGTCGAATGTGTATGCCCTGATGCTGGGGTTCCTCCTCAATGACCAAAAGCTGGGAAGTGAAGAGCTGAAATGGGCACTTGCCAGGAGCCTCTTCCCTTCAGGCCTGGCCTCCCGGAGCTCATCTGCCAGGTCAGTGGTGGAGCCTACAGGGGCCCACCTGCCTCTTCCACTGCCTCTCCTCACTCAGCCTTTGACACCAACAGCCAGCTCTGAAGCCAGGCAGGCTGCGGAGGACGCCCTGTGCTGCCTCTCTCCAGCCTGGCTGTTCAAAAGTGTCCTCAGAGTAAAAGAAAGAAGAGGGTTGGGGAGGGGTTGCTCTTTGAGATGTCACTGACTTCTTTTTTTCTGTTTGTTAGCAAAAGTACTCATAGTTGGTGGTGAGGCAAACTTTTAAATAAATAATTTCCCTTTTTCCATTCAACATACTTGAATGACTAAAAAGCTACTTGAGATCTGGTGAATACAAAGGTGATCAAAACAAAACAGCTGATACTTATGTGCTGAGCTTTATTCAGAATGCTCCATGCATGTAAATTCAGTTAATCCTCATGGCAGCCCATACTATCCCCATTTCACAGATGAAGAAACTGAGGCTGGAGAGATTAAGCAACTTGTCCAAGGTCATTAAGGCATTGTCCCTCTCCTCAAGTTATTTACAGTTCCACCTGTGCTAGAGGGGAGGGCATAAATAGAAAACAGGGTAGTAAGAAAAAAACAGGTGTGTAAAATGCTTGCAACTTTCAGCCAAAGCTGAATGGGATCTTTAGAGGAAGGAAAACCATATCCAGCTTGTAGGTAAGACAGCGAGTAGCAGTCCATAAGAAGTGCCTCAAATAACTGCATTTATCCAACAAATTCACTTATTCAACAAATATTTACTGAAAGCTAACTATGTGCCAAGGACTATTCTAATTTGAAATTGAATCAAGAAAGCAATCAATACATAGACATGAAAGGCCGGGTTTAGAGTAAAAAAAAAAAATCTCAGAGAGAAAGACATTGATAGGTGCGAGCAAGCTGCACACATGGCCCCTAACCACCTCGGACTGGGAAGGGGCAGAGGCGTGCTCGCCTTGCACAGATCCACCTCTCCACCTTCAGCAGCCCTGCTGCTCACCACTGCACCCTAGAGCCGACCACAGTGCCCATCAGAGAGCCGGGGCTCAAGAAGTCCTCACGGAATAAATGAGCACAATGCTGGAGTGGACGTGGAGATCGACATGGAGAAACGCAGAGATGCCTAGAGCATAGCAATGTGCCATTCAGCCATCCCCTGTGCTCTGGTGGGTCAGTGGGTGCTCCAAGCTGGGCAGCCCCCTGGCCTGACACCAAAGGTCCAGTGTGAACAGGCCCAAATCAGGCTTCATTTCCCTCTGCTTCTGCAACCAGGAAAATGTGTGTGAATGTGTGTGGGTGTGGGGCTAGAGTGCAATGAGTCCCTGCCCAGGAATCACTTGTTACCTGGGCGAAGGGTACAGCTCAAAGGAGGGCCCTAGATGAACACTGCTTTCCCTTTTCACCTCTACAGGTGGTTCTTAGATATTTTTGCATCCAGGATTCTGCCATACCAACACTCCATTCATCCCTTCTTTCCCACTACTGTAAAAAAGCCTCAACTGAATTAATGAGGAGAGAAATGACCTGTTTTTGATGAGCCATGTCAAAGAAATGTGGGCAGCCTTGTTTAGACCTCATAAACAGAGACGCTGTGATAAGCAGGCGGAACCCTGGCTAGGGCTCAGTCACCCTGCTTTCCGGCACTGTCTAATAAGTCTGCTGAGCATGCACACTAAATGCACTAGGCAAGCTGCAACTTACGGCAATTTTTTTTACACCAACAGAACATAATTCATCTATCGTTCTAAGTATAGGATTTTTGTAGTGTATCTTTGGTTGTGTGCTGCATTTTTCAGATACACATCAACTAAAATGAGTAATTCTCCAAATTTACAGTTCTTAGTATCTTTTCCAACAGTGATCCACAGCCTAAGAGCAGGTTTTAGGTCAGCAAGGTTCTGGGAGCTTATACAAACATGTGTATGAATGTTTATGGAAAATTTGTTCCTCTGATGAGATCCCTAAAGGAGTTGGATCTGAAGAGCTAAACAACTTATGCTTAGAATATACCCTGAGTTTAGCATCCTGCAATGTTATAAAACTTTCCAGGGTAAAGGCTAAGAGATTTCTTTTTAGGGTAATGAAAATGCTATAAAATTGATTGTGGTAATAGACAAACAAACAACTCTGTAAATATACTAAAAGCCATTGAGTTGTATACCTTAAATGAGTAAAATGAATGATATGTACATTTTACAAAGCTATTAAAAAGAACTTTCCAGGAAGACTCCTGTTACTCTGCAATGAATTCCCCAAACTCACATGTTAATAAATAGAAGAGTACTTACCCTCTTGGTCATCAAAATATAACTACTTGATTATCTGAAGACAACAATGGCAATGGAATTCCCTTTCAACTTGACTCTTTCAGTAAGCAGGACGCAACAAGATATCCTGATCTTCAAGCAGAAGCAGCCAGACTTAACACAAATTTGCTAGTCAGCAAGATCAGCTGGAGAGTAAATGGCCAATCTGCGCACACTCTTCCCTTCCTGAAGTCCAAGGACTTATGCAAGATAAGTGTTTGTCCCCTAGTCCTTAGTTAAAAGTTTCAAAGTGAAAACGATGGGCCCCATCATCTCCTCTGAAAAGGAGTCACACCTTCATTTCCCCTTACCATACTCATGTTCATTATGAAGAAGTCACTGACAAGCAAGTCTTCCAGTTTAAGGGGGAAAAAAGAATAAAAAGTCTATTACTCTCCCTGCCACAACACCCCCAAACATTTAAGCACGTCTGAGTTCCAAAACAATGTTTGGGTCAGGTCTCCCATTTTCAGGATGTCCAAAACTGGAACATGAAGGAACTTCATTTCATATGCAGCCACCAGAATCCTCCAGCAGCTTGAAAAGGAACCACTACCTGCCTGCAATGGGTTTGTATTACTTGCCCCAAATGAATCGATTTAGGCCCTCAATTAAACTCTATATTTTGAGCAATCTCAACTGTGGAAACTGTACACGAGGTGGCTGTTTCCACAATTCCCCTAGGGAGTGAAGCATATAACTATCTTTTCGATAAAATAAACTTCAGCCCAGATCCTACATTTCCTCCTAGTAACCAGAGACATCTTCTTACTTATATTCCTATCACGAGAAACCTTTATAGTGTGATAATCCCCTCAAAAGAGATGATATTATGATGATTAAGAATCAAGTTGCCAAAAATTATCTTCTTCGATAGGAAAAGATTACTTACAATCTCTAAATTACCAGTCTCTAAAAGCTTCCAACTCAGTTTTCTGACTGCACCCATCACAGGCTTCAAGGACAAGTAAGGAAAAATACATAATGAAGTAGGAGGTGATTGATTATATTGCCAGAAAATAACCACTAGTATTTTATTATAATATGTGGAAATGCTACAAATTATCATAATCTCTGCATTTGTCTATGGAAACATCTTTTTAAAAAACTGCAAAGCTTTACATATTCAGTATACCTTGGAATTCTAAAAACTTCCAAATAGCATCCCCTCAAAAAGACCAGATAGATTCTGTTATTAAGCACTGGGTCACCTTAAAAATGTGAAGATCTGAAGACAATGATGTCTTCTAATTTGGCAGCACATTTGAATAGGTACTCTGATAATATATGGATAAAGTTTTAAAGACTATTTTTAAAAGGTCACAGATTAAGAAGCTGAAGCTCAACATACCAAGCCATAAGAGGAACTTCAAAACCAGCCGTGTTATTACGGGTAAATATTCTCGTTGACTCAAATACGCTCTGTATATGGAAGACCTCAGAGTCTGATAGGACAAAAACTCCCTGAAAGCAGGAGCTGTCTAGTTCACAGCCATGGCTCCAGCACATGCCAGGCACCTAGTAAGTAAGCACTCAATACCCTTTTGTTAAATGAATGAGTGTTGTTGAATAAACAAACTGTAGGAATACAGTTTCTAAAAGTCAAAGGTTCAAGGTGAGATCCATTTTCAGTAAAGATCTTAACATGTAATTTTACTTTTGTACAGATTTAAAATCTTTCTGTTATGCCTTAAATGTCACTAAAATGATCTTTTGTTAATCAAGAATGAAATGCAACCAAATGCAGAGAAAATGGGCCTTGATTCAGTTGAACGTCAGAGAAGAATATTTTAAAAGGAGGAAACTGATATTAAGAGCCATCACACCACAGCACACTGAGCAGCAAAAATCGGATGTACTTATTTGATAACAATGCTCTCCGAACTGTCGGCATCCTCTGGTTTCTATTTCAGCTAAGTAAGCATTTTTTTCAGTCTACTGAATTTAAAAGTTTTCCTTTTCATTTAGCCAAGAACTTAGAGATTTCTCTGGCCTTCTCTTAGTCCTCCTAAACTTTCCCTCAACCTACCTGTGTGGCTTTTTACCAGAATTCCTTTTATTTGGAAAATTCTTCTGTTTCGCCCCATCCCTAAATGCTAACTAGTAGTATCCTCTTCCTAAATACTGTCCTTTCTGATTTTATAGAAGCTTTGTTTCCATGTAGCAGAGGCCTGGTCTATATCCTAAAGCTAAAGGCACTGTGCTCCATAAAAGTGAAAATAAAATCATTCAAACCAGTCAGGCACAAAATCACCAGCCAACCTGTACCCTTTCTGCCAATTGTTCATCCCAACATGCCTTTCTGGTGGTGACCTTCTTGTTCCTTTCACCCTTCTGGCATCTCTGTTTTCCAATTGAAAAAAATTTTCCTCTCCAGTCCGTAAATCCAAATCACATGTAACCTAAAATTTTCTGCTATTAATTCTGTTTCCCAAGGCTAAAAAACCTTGATAAATGAAAGAAATTATGGGGTGAAATTAGCTTACTTGCAATACTAATATTTTAATGTGCTCAACCTTTTACGTATATGTTGCCAGGAAGTGAATAGCAAGAAGAAGGAATGAAGGCACTTTACAAATACTCCATAAAGATTATTGCATGCCCTGGCTAGTGTGGCTCAGTGGATTGAGCGTGCTGGCCTGCTAGCCTAAAGGTCTTGCCGGTTGATTCCCAGTCAGGGCACGTTCAGGTGAGAGCCAGGTCCACATTTGGGGGTGTGCAAGAGGCAACCAGTTGATGTTTCATTCCCTCTTTCTCCCTCCCTCCCTTCTCTCTACAAATAAATAAATAAATAAATATTATTTCATTTGTGCATCAAAACAACCTTGAAAGGCAGGCAAGGCAGGCATTTATTAATCCATTCACATATGACAAAACTTAACATCAAAAAGGTTAAGTGACTCCTACAACCAATGTCAGATGACCAGCAAGTGTCAGCCAAAACCCTTACCTATTAAAGTCTTGCATTTTCCAACCCAAAGGCTGTCTACTATATACTCTCTGTATGTCTCTTTCCTACAGCCAAGGAGAAACTTCCTAGACATTCAGCATTACAAAGCGATCATGCCCCTCTGACTTCTGGGACACCATCTCCCTTTGGCTAACAAGCCAGAAAGCCATCTTCAACCTTCCTACAGAAAACAATGTCTTTTTCTTCTATATACCACCCCCAAAACTACTTCTTTCCAGAATAATTTCCAACAGTTCCTGTTTTAAAGGGACTTACTCAGAAGGCACTAATAATCTAAAAACTTGGCATCAGCATACGATTCTCTCAATAAAGTTCAGGGCTGATGCAACATTTCTGTCTCAGATTTTACAGTTAAAATGACAAGAGCACAGAAGAGTCAAAAATTATGCAAGACAAGGCTACCTTTTTTTTTTTACTCCAACACATCTGCCTCTATGGCTCTCCTGTGAGTCATTGTCTTTTGTGTTCAGTCATCGTTATAAGAACTGCCATTCTCTCTACCCTCAAGTATTTTACTTTTTTCTTTAAAGAAAAGCTCTGCAATTGAAAAGGAATTCTATTATCTCTTTCTCCTCCTTGCTGAAGCACTGATCCCTTACTTTAGTGCCTCAGATACCATGTTGTCCCAATTTTCATCACTACCATTTTACACAGAGAGGCAAAGGTTGCAATTTATTTATTCATTCAACAAACACACACGAAATCCTATCAGATGCTAGGGACAAGGACTAAAAAATGAGCAAGAAGTATCCCTCCTCTCACAGCCTGGTGGGGAGGAAAACTACAGAAGTAATTACAGAATAAACTGGTCAATGTTAAGGTGGAGGTGAGCACATGGCTTGGGGCAGTGGCCATCAGGGATGATTCCTGCAGGAAGTGATCTGTGAGCATTTATATGCATCTCTCTCTTTGTTCTCATTACAAAAAAAAAACAACCCAAAAAACCTAAAAGACCCAACCCCACTAGTTAAAAGGTTATTAGATTTACTTGCCAACAGTCAAGTCAAAAATCTAATTTAATAGCAAAATTTATTCTTGACTCCCTGCCTCAAATGTCAACCCTTAACTCATAGTCCCTTAGCACACATTACAGAGGGTTTAACATTCTGTCCTATATCCTGCCTTCTCACAAGTCCATAGAACAGGATTAAAGATGTACACAATGAAATAAAGTGTACTTTTAAAAAATACAATCATTTTCCTAACTGGAAATGAACACTGAACAATCCAAGCCCTACAAAGCATGGCTGTCAGAAGAGGAAACTGAGGTTCAAAAAGCCCCACTTCAAGACAACAGAATAAAAGGTCTCTTTGAAGTCACCAGAACAACTTGAACAAAAAGAGAAACAGAAGGCTACTGTGGGGACTTAGCCTCCAGATGATGACCCCAAACACACTGCAATGGTAAACAAATAAGCCTCTGAGCAGGGATCTATTCGGTGACCTAACAAAACATTACAATTCAAGGAATCTCTCTCTTTCCATTCATTACTTCCCAGAGTCCCACTGCTGGCAGCTCCTGTTTTCTTTCCTGGTTCCTGGGTTTATTACTTGCAAATTATAATTATGGTGTGCTTTTCCCAAAAAGGTATGGGCAAATGAAAACAACCATGGTTCTAAAGCCACATAAAAGACAGTATATGTAACATAAATGAACTCTGCCTGTGTTTACTATGAGGACCTATTACTCCTTTATACTACTCCAGTGGATTTTAAACTCAAATGAATGCTACCACTGCCCACTAAATAGCAGGTTAGAGTCGGGAAGGAGCACATTCATACACCTGCCTCAGCAGGACTCCAGACTGCTTCCCCCAAAGGCTTCCCCGTGCTTCGGCCAAACACTTGACCTGGAAATGGGTCTGCAGACCCCAGACTCTTTCCTTCAGCTCACAAAACAAGTAGGCTCTGAAGTCCCATTTCAATTTGGCCCGGCACACCCTCATCCCCACCACTTAGATCCCCAAGGGAAAGGAGGCAAACTCAGCGGCCCCAAAGAGGAGAAGGCTGGCGGCGGGCAGAAGGGGATGAGAGGGTCCTAAATGGTCAGTTTAATCGGCCGGCCCTAGGTGGGCCCAAGAGCCCAACACCACCCGCGACTCGCAGTGCCCTCCTGCACACCACCGAGCCCCTCCCGCTCTTTGGCCCGGGGGCTGCGATCCCCACGGTCTAGCCTCCCGGATGACGAGAGCCTGGGTCCCGGGGGCCCAGACCTAGAGCTACCGCCACCCAAAAACCCTCCTAGTCTGGGCCGCCGACCCCTGCCCCGGTCCCCGCCCGGGCTTCCCAGCCCGGCCGCCCGCAGCCTCTCGCGGCCCCGGGCCGCCCCGCGCCGTCCGCCCGACCGGCGGGCCGCGCACCGTGTGGGACTGCAGGCTCTGGCTCGCCTCGATTGCTGCTGTCAGCGGCACTGTGTCGTCCAGGAGCACCTTGCCCGCCGGTGGTTTCTCCATGAAGGCCATCCCGGGACGCCAGTCCACCACCGCCTCGGGACTAGGGGCAGGAACCACAGGCGCCGACTCCCGCCGCCCGCCCGGCACCACCGCCGCCGCCGCTGTCAACACGCGCCGCCCCACGCGCCGCCGCCACTCTCGGGACCCGCTGGGTCCTAACGCCGAAGTTCCCACCGGCGTCGCTGTCATCACCGGCCGCCCTTCACGCTGCTGCCTCCCGCAGGGTCCTAGCGCCATCCTTCTGCAGTCCGCGCTGTCCTGGACTCGCCCCTCGGAGGTTCTCGAGGTCCTCTCAGCAGCAACTCACATCGGGTACCCTTAGCACTGGCCATCTAACCCGAGGACACTTCACCCTAAGTCATCACGTCCAGAGATCCTCATATCTGAAGACACAGTGTCCTCAGCCCTGTGACCCAGTACCCACAGTCCCAAAGATCCCCAGGGTTGGGCTTTTCACGTTAGGCACTTAGAAGCTGCAACTGTCAGACTTGAAACCTTTACAGTTGGACCTTTCCCACCCAATCCTTTCAGATCCAAAGATCCTAAAATCCGAGGGTCGGGGTGGGGGGGAGCCCTTGAGGATGGGACCCTCAGCCTGCACCCTGCAGATCCAGAAACTTTCTAAAACAAGTCCTTCAAATTCAGGTTTTACTTGAACTTTTGCACCTCACTCTTCAAACCCAAGAACCTAAGAGCTGGGCCTTCAGAATTAGACTTCACAGCTGGATCCCTTGGACCCCAGAACCCTCTGCCCCAAGCTCTGACTTAACTGGGAACCCTAAAAAATAGGCACTGGTCCAAGGACTTCCAGCCTCTACCCTTGACCCCATCTCTCATATCAGTCCACAAGGCCTTCAACCCTGAGAACCCTCAAACAAGATCCCTCAGACTTGAGGTCCTCAGTCTCATTGTACCAGTTCCAAGAACCTTAAACCCAGAGTCAGAGAACTTTGCACCCAACTTCTTGGCTCCAAATTTCTCCACAGTCAGCCTGAACCCAAGACCACAATCCTGGCACTCTGTACAACCCCAACTCTACTCCCCCCCACACACAGAGATCCCACACACACTGCTCTCCCCCAGGGCAGCATCCCAGGATGAGTTAGACTTGGAATTAGACAACCAGGATCTCCAGGGCTCCGGCATTTACCAGCTGAGAGACATTGAATGAGTTACTCAACCTCTCTGAGCCTAGCTCCCCATCTGTAAAATAAATATACTCACATGGAAAGTTTGGTACGAAGAATACAGTAGGATGGGAAGGGGCTTGACACATAATAAAATTCAAGTGATATTACTTTCTTCCTTCCCTTCACTTCACATAATGGAGGGATTCTAACTCTTAAATTTGTATCCCCTAAATTTCTACATTATAGACAACAAGAGAACAGAGTTTCTTGGTAATACCACCCTCTCCCCCCAAAATTTGACATTGCAGCAAATGCCTAGACAGTATCTAAAGGGTACCCTTTCCAGATCTCAAACTTAATGGGATTGTTGGACAACCCCAAGCGGCTACGGAGCCTTGACAGAGTGATGTAGGGGCTAAGACCCAGTGAATAAAGAAGTGAAGAGGAAAACATGGAGTTTCTTGATTCAGTCCTAAAATAATCAGAGTTCTTCCTGCATTCTGTTTTTGTCCCAGTGTGCTTAAAAGCATCAGTCTATTAAAACAAAATCAATTATCATTTAGAGAGGATTCACTTAAAGAAATTTCATTTCTTTAAGGCAAATGGATTATTTCATTGCCAGAATCACAAATAGCCAAATTCTGCTTTAATTATTTCTACTTTCATGTGGACTGACCAGGACAAGGCTTTTCTTGCATGCTGCTGGTGGAAGTATAAATTGTCCAACCTTTCTGAAAGGCATTTATTCATTCAATAATTATTTACTGAGTACATGCATATAATAGGCCTGGTACTGGGATTTGACAATATATATTAAGGGCTTTGAAAATGTTCTCACCCAGTAATTCTGCCTCTAAGAAATTATCCTAAGGAATAATCAGAGATTAGTGGAAATATAGAACATGTGAAGGTAAGTATCTAACACTAGGGAACTGGACAAATTGTGGTTAATCATAATTAGAATATTTTGCAATGATTAAAAATCAGATTATCAAAATAGTCAGGTTATCAAGGAATATTTAATGATGTTGAGAAATGATCTTGATATAATAGTAAATAAAAAAGACAATACATTTTACTTTTGAACAACACAGATTTGAACTGCCAAGTTCCACTATCCATGGATTTTTTTTTTCAATAAATATATAGCCAGCCTTCAGTATCATACCCAGCTTTACCTTCAGACTGAACCAACCATGGACCAAAAACAGTATTTTTTTTTAACATTTTATTTTTAGACAGAGAGGGAAGGAGAGAGAGAAACATCAATGTGTGGTTGCCTCTCGAGTACCCCCTACTGGGGACCTGGCTTACAACCCAGGCATGTGCCCTAACTGGGAATCTAACCCTTGATCCTTTGGTTCACAGGCTGGCACTCAATCCACTGAACCACACAAGCCAGGGCCAAAAAACAGTATTTTTAACCCATGGTTGGGAATCTGCAGATACAGGGGGCCGACTGTATGCACTGTTCCACACCATTTTATATAGGGACTTGAGCATCTGCAAATTGGGGTATCCATGGGGGGTCCTGAACCAATCCCCTTTGGATTCCAAGGGTTGACTATAGCTAAGTGTTAGGGAGTCAAGAGTTGTATGTGGATTTTCAACTCCGTGAGAGTCAGTGTCCCTAACCCATGTTGTTCAAGAGTCAACTGTACATGCATTGAATGATCCCACATTTAAAAAATACATTTATAGGAAAAACAACAAAGAAAATACACCAAAATATTAACTTAGGGTTTCTAGGAAGTGGGATCATGATGCTTGCCATTTTTATGCTCTTCTGTGTTTTTCTAAAATATCTATAATGAAGATATTTTACTTGTATGACTAGGGGGGAAATATATGAATTGCAAAGGTAATAAAATAACCTTTGTCTAGTCTTCCTTACTAGGAAAAGGAAACTGAAAGTGAGAAACCAGGTACTTGATGGAATGAAGCCAGAAACTAAAAACTCTCAATCTAGACTTTCCCTGGAAATTCATGTCTGAAGTATACTCCTCAGAATAAATACAGTAGTGAACCTTGTAATTTCATTTCATTTCCCAAAGCAGTGCCTTGTCATTAATCCTTTGAGGACATTGGACTTAACTGGATCCCTAGATTCATTGGAGACCAGGCTCCAAACCCTGAGTGCCTCAACATCTGTTTGACTTTCAAACTTGCGCCCACAGCATCTGCAGAAACCCTCCCCATGTAGAGCTGAGCTGAATCAAATCAGCTTTGCTTCAGTCTCTCAGCATGGGCAAAACCAATGAGGCGTGCAACACCTTAGTTTCACCACATACACTACTACTAAGGGTTATCAGGGAAAAAAGATTTACATTCTTATATGTTGCCAAAGGTTAGATGGCCCTCAGGTTATGCAGCAACTTGAAGTTGGCCCAAGTGGCTGAAGATGAGTTTTAGTGATAAAGCTGCTAGAACTGGCAACTGCTCCACAAATCAAATCGTAGAAACTTGTGGAAACTCAGTGCTTCCTGAGCAGAATTACCTCTCAACTCAAAATGACTTTGTTTCTTTAAATACTTATGATCTGGATAGAAAAATGAAAAAAATCACTCAATTTGATCATTTTTATTTCCCTTATGTGTGGATATTGTCCATCACATCTCAGAGGAATGTTCCCAGGGTTTATAGTTGTATGAATTGTGTTATCGCTACGTATCACCTAGAAATTGACTATGGACTTCCTATTATCCGGTTCTATTTATGTAGTGTCGATATTAGTCTTGGGTTTTCTTGTGATCTTGAACTTAAAAGTTTTTTTTCTAGTTGGTTTTGCTCCAACCTGAAATTTCACTGAAGATGGCAATTCTTGTCTCTGTTGTTTGCAATTCAAATGAAGACAGGCCAAGAACAAAGGAAGTAAAACATCTGGAATCCTGGAGATACTCATTTGCAGCCCAAAAGTAATTCCACAGTGCTCCCATTCTGCTCAGATAGAGCCAGTTAATAAATTATGCCAACATATGAGGCAGGCCGAGCAGCACAGCTGCTCAGAGTGACAGTCAACCCTTGGTAGAGTATGTTTTAATATAAAAACTTAATAAATGTAATTTAATAGCAATTTTCTTTGGGAGTAATTGGTCTCTGAATCATACTCTAAGAACATAAAAGAAAATGACTAATAATTTAGCGCAAAATGAAAACCTGTGGTTACCTAAGAGGTACCTGCGTGCACTTAGCACTCCATTTCTCTAGACGAATACGTAAGTCCACAAGATGAATGCTGGCTGTGGTGGGGCTTTCTCCCTGTTGTTACTGAACATCTGCTGCTAGGAAAAACAAGCGGTATTTTACCAATCTAAAAATGTTTCTAATAGAATATAAAAATCTGTTAAGCAATTTTCCAGTACATTAGGCTAAAATTGCTTAAGATGAGTGTATCTTCCTGTGATAACCAAACATTGCATAAATTGCAGTCTTACAATGCCCCTATGTGGAAATTGCTAGTACAGTTTGGACTGCTATTTAGTCAGTCGTTTGTACTCCCTTCCACATGAGTACAGATGTGACCTCATACAGTCTGGGCCACCTGTTACCCAGGAGAGGATTTCCTAATTTGAGGGTCACCCATGTTTTCATTAGAAGCCATTCTTTCTGGCAGCTCATAGGTACAGAGTTAAAATGGAAAAGGCAACCCACCAGTTCTCCTTATAGCCACTGTTAATAGAGCTGGTTTGAGAATCTTGGCTCTTAGTAAAATGTCATTTACAGGAAAGCATCCCTAACTTCTTGCCTACTTGTCTCTTCCAACTTTTTACTAATTTACAGAGGTCAAAGACCATGACACCTAGGGAGCATTAAAAAAAATGGAAATTGGCCCTGGCTGGCATAGCTCAGTGGATTGAGCACGGGCTGCGAACCAAAGTGTCGCAGGTTCGATTCCCAGTCAGGGCACATGCCTGGGTTGCAGGCCATGACACCCAGCAACCGCACATTGATGTTTCTCTCTCTCTCTTTCTCCCTCTCTTACCTCTCTAAAAATAAATAAATAAAATCCTTTTAAAAAATGGAAATTATCTTGGGAAGCTATTTGAATTTCACAGTATAAATCAGCTAAAAGCCAGTTCTGACACCCCACCTGACCCTACCATACTTAGCCTACACATTTTTCATCTTTAGAATAACCTGTTCAGTAATTCTGCTCTAAAGACAAATAATCACTGAGTGTCAACTTAGAGAAAGGGTAGGAATAGGTATGGCTGGAAACCATAAAGTAATAATATATAGGAAAATGCTACTATTGTAGCAGGGAATAAGATCTATAACATTTTGAAGACAAAAAAATTCTATAGAATGATGTTTCCAAATACGTAATGCCACATGAGATACTTTTACGAAAGCTGATTGTGCCCTAGTGACGAGAACATTATGAGACACACAGGACGATGGACAAAAAGAAACGCTTTGGAGCCCGGTAGGCCCATCTGAATGGCAGCTCTACTGCATACCAACTGTACAACCTTGGCCAGCCACACGGCATTAGTCTGTTTCCTCACCTATAAAGTGGAGCAACATAAATTAACTTTGCGAAGTTTTTCAAAGAATTAATGTAGAAAATCAGCTCATTAGGTATTGAAAAGATGGTAGCTATTGCTAATGACCATTGCACACTCCATTTATGAATCCATACTTCAAGACTGCTTCTATATCACAGAGAATGCGTTCTGTAGAATTTGAAAATGGCTTCAAGTCTCTATTTTGTGTAAGTTCCCATTTTTTCAGTGTTATATCAAATGTTCAACATGTGTAGTGTTTTACATATTAGCAAACCTTCAGGTGGATCTGAGCCTGTGAATGCTGCCCGTTCTGAAACTTGTGAAAATGGTATCCTTGCTTCTCAAGTACATTTTGGTTACTTTCATCTTGGTCACAGACTCGAGTATGGTACAATATTAAACAGGTTTAAAATACTCACTTTATACACACCACTGCCCTCTAGTGACTAGAATCATTCTTTTAAGTAGTCTATTTAATTGTTCCCTTAATATGAACAAATATAATTAAAAATGTAGTTACTGATCTACCAGCAGGAGGAAAGAACTTTTTATAGGAAATGTGGGTTGATCCAGCTCATTACACTTGGTCGTACCTTCCTGATCAAAGCATCTAGCTGTGGTCAGAGCCACCACCTAAATCCACAGAGCTCAGGTGGACCACATGTATGTTCCACTACAGATTTTTGTCTTAAAAAAAGGGTTAGCTGTGGTGGGGATGACTATTGAATACTAACATATTAGGCACATTTTCTCTGCAATGCCCCTCAGCTCTTAAAAACGGGACCTCGCCCTGGCTGGCATAGCTCAGTGGATTGAGCGCGGGCTGGGAACCAAAGTGTCCCAGGTTTGATTCCCAGCCAGGGCACATTCCTGGGTTGCAGGCCATAACCCCCAGCAACCGCACATTGGTGTTTCTCTCTCTCTCTCTCTCCCTCCCTTCCTTCTCTCTCTAAAAATAAATAAGTAAAATCTTTAAAAAAAGAAAAATAATAATAAAACTTCTCTAAAAAAAGGGACCTCACAGTGTTCCTTATACTTTTTAAATTTTATTTTTATAATAAACATATATTATTACATAAGAGGCAACCCACAATACTCTCAAGGAAGGGAGAAAGTAATCTGGATTACTACAATAGAAACTTTGCACTCAAGATCTATTCCAGGTTTAGAATGCCAAGAGGCTGGTTGACATCCAAAATATTGGGCTGTTTATCTTTGGGCCAGTCAGCTATAATGTCAGGAAAGTCTCTAACCTTCACAGGAGAGCATGAACAACAGTAGTAGCTACTGTCCACAGGCTAGCCTTGTGCTTTGCTCTTTGTGTCTATCATCTTCAACAATCCTGTGTGGTGTTATTACCCCCATTTTACAGATTAGACCAAGAGTTTACAAATCTGCACATAAACCTCTGAGAGCAGGAAAACCATCTGAAAGGCAAGAACTACTTAAAGGTTAAGCAAGATGCCATCTTGGTATAAACAGTAACAAATTACAAAAAACTCTGACCCAGAAACTGCTGAAGAACAGTATTCAAGAATATTTATTGGTAAAAGATAGGTGTTCAAAGACGACCCAACATCTATTGTTACCTTCAATAAAAATACTAGCTAGTTATAAATTCAGTGAGAAATTTATTCTATAGAGATATATTAGGTTTGTGTCATCCAAATGAAAATCTAAAAGTAGATTTGAAATCCTAAAAGTAGAACCTTTAGCTAAATGATAACATTCCCAATATTTTTTCAATTTTACTAACCTAGACATGATAAATACACTTAAGTTTGTGGAAATCAAAAGGCCAAATTACAAAGTGGGCATGTGAACACCTTGCTGCCTGCTCCCCTCCCCTATATGCAATGCTGGATCTGCTGGCCATTCCTTGTCGAAGAACAGCAACCCATCTTCCTCAGAGGCTCTTCAGAAACAGTAACATCGATGCCTGAACTTGCATCTTTAAACACATATTTCAGGATTTGGGAGCTTCTGGAACCATAACTTTAACCCAGCCTTCCATAACAGTCTTTTCACTTTCTTTTACAACACACGACACAGCAATAACAGCCATGAACTGTTTCAGCCTTTTCACTTCTGCTGAAGCTAAAACAACTTCTCCAATGTATAAAGGGGCTGGAAAGTTAATTTCCTGGGAAAGAAACACACAGCCTGGCCCTGGCATTTTAGTACCCAGGAGAGCTGAGATAAGTCCATTAATCAAAACTCCATGTACAATTGTCTTTCCAAACTTGGTGCATTTGCAAAATCTTCACTTAAATGCAAAGGATTGACATCCCCCGTTAATTCTGAGAAGGCAACCACATCCCTCTGTGTGAAGGCCCTGCTGAGTTCAGCCCGGTCTCCAACTCTGATGTGCATATGCTGAGAGTGCTGCCTGCTTCCCACTGGCTGGTTCAGGCAGATTCTTCTCTGAAGCCTAACCCAACAAAGACGATGGATGGAGATCACTGGCAACATCTTCAGCACCCTCAAAATTCCATCAACAGGAGCTCTTGGCCTGCTTCAGTGTTCAAACATTATACTGGCACCAAAAGGTACTTTTGAGAGTAGACGAATGTTTCTGAAATTGAGAACTATTCAATCCAATACTAGTTCCCTACTATTACCAGATAATGCAAGGAGAAAGGGAGAAACCTGTAAGACAAAGAAAAATGTTAACACAGTATCAGGAGAAAATTGCACTGAAACACAGGGTAATGTGTTTCATGCCCTGTTTTAGAAACATGCCCAGTTTTAAAGGATAAGCCAAGCTGATGCAGTAGTATCTTAACGAGCATCCTGAGAGGTAGCCTTACATAAACAAGTGGTCATGATAAGCTCAGAAAGAGCATTCCAATACATAAGACACTAGTCATTATGCAATAAAGGAAAAGTTAAGATTTTTCTACAAGCATTCCAAGTTTTATACCAAAACTACTCCCACATAACCTGAAGGGCTTGTCTAAGGTTGCCAGAAGCAATGAAATTCTGGATTCCTCTCCCTGCCCCCCTTAGCTGGGTGATGTTAACCAAACTATATTTATACAAGCACAAAAATGGAACACACATTAAAAAGCAGTTTGATTAACTACTCAGCCTTGTTTGGAATATGTGAAGGAATAGTCTTTACCTGAATCACTTTGAAAGCACATTTCTTGCCTTTATAGGATCCTAAAAGGGTCAAAGAGCTCCACAATTTGACAAGACCACTGAGGAAAAACCAAGAAAGCATTAAGGAAGACTTGTCCCTGCAACATCTCCCTAGTACTTTTCTTTGCAATGGTCCAGAAAACCTAATTTACATGAGAAAAAAATTTAAGCATAGTGTATCACAGGCAGAGAATTAAATGATTCCCAATTAGGAATATTTCTAATATTTCTGGTTTACAACCATCATTTGGGAAATACTAAAGTTATAAGTAAGTCACTTATAACTTTAGGTTTTGCTCTCTAGGGTTTTGCTCTCTAGGGTCTAAGCTCCTGCTAAATGAATGTTCACATTCTCCCCAGTTTAAACTTCCAAAAGCTGCTCAGAGTTCACAATGACAAAACTCTTCTTAGTCACAGAAGAGAGAATTTTTGCTCTACTTCCCATCTGTCTCTCATCTGTGTTATACTAGAAATGCTTTAGTGTCTGTCATACCTGCTACATATTCTCAGGATGGCTGACAAGGTCTTCTCCTCGTAAGTTATGATATCCAAGGGTAAGGCAGCGTCAACCTAAGTATAGAATAATGGTATTATCACCATCAATCTTGAACTCTAATAACTACTCCTGTTCATTGCTTTTCTCCTCCAAAAGCAGTATTTTATTTAATAGTGCTGGAGTACTGGGCATGCTTATTTATAACTCCCTCCTGCCAGAATGTTCTTCCTGTAACTCTTCATGTTGCTAATGCTTCTTTAAAAAAAAAAAACCAAAAAACATTTTATTTATTTACTTATTTAGAGAGAAACATCAAGTGTTGTTCCACTTATTTATGCATTCACTGGCTGATTCTTGCATGTATCCCAACCAGGGATTGAACCTGTAATTCTGGCACATCAGGATGATGCTCTAACCAAGTGAACGATGTGGCCAGGTCTGCTAATGCCTCTTCACCCTCTAAATCTTCATTTAAATTGTTCCTTCCCAGATCCCCAAGATTAAGCTCAATCACTTGCTATTGTCTCTCACATACAGGACGCACATAATTACTTTTCCATAGTACTCATCATTCTTGCTATTAACTGTTCAACAAGGTTGCCTACTAAACCTAACCAAGACTATTAACTCATGAGACAGAGGCCATGTCTGTTTGCTTAGAGAAAACAGGTTTTATACATGAAACAGAGAGGATGCACATTTTTCTTAAACTTATTTCTAATTATTTATTTTATTGAATTTATTGGGTGACACTGTTAATAAAATTATATAGGTTTCAGGTGTACAATTCTACAATACATTCTCTGAATATTGTGTGTTAACCACCCCAAGCTTTTTCTTAAACTTCTGATTTTTTTCTTTTTAAAGATTTATTTATTTATGTATTTATTTTTAGACAGAAGGTTAAGGGAGGGAGAAAGGAGAGAAACATCAAATGTGTGGTTGCCTCTCATGCACCTCCTACTGGGGACCTATCCCGCAACCCGGGCATGTGCCCTGACTGGGAATGAAAGCAGTGACCCTTTGGTTCACAGGCAGGCACTCAATCCACTGAGCCATAGCAGCCAGGGCATGATTTTCAAAAATTAGAGTCACAGGAGATTACAAAGAAATACACAGGAAGGTCCCTGAACCCTTTACCCAGCTTCCCTCAAAGTTAACATCATGTATAACTATAGTATGATATCAACACCAGGAAACTGAAATTGATAAACCAGAGTTAATTCAGATTATACCATTGCTATGCAATTTTACCACATAGGTGGTTTCATGTAACCACCATAGTCACGATAAAGAACTATACCACCACCAGCTCTCTCCTTCTACCCCTTCACAGCCATACCTACTCCTGACATCTTGACCCCAGGCAACCACTAATCTTTCTCAAGATTATGTAATTATGTTATTTCAAGAAATTATATAAATAAAATCACCCAGTATATTACTGTTTGGGATTGGCTTCTTCACTTAGCATAATTCTCTGGGAATTTAGTCAAGTTGTTGCATTTATCAATAGTGTGCTCATTTTTATTATTGAGTATATTCCATGGTATGAATGTACTATAGTTTATTCACCCACTGAAGGACATCTCACTTATTTCTACTGTTGGACTCTTGCTAATAAAGCTTCTATGAACATGCATATACATATTTTTGTGTGAATGTTAAGTTTTCGTTTCTCAAAGATAAATGCTCAGGTATGCAGTTGCTGGGTTGTATGGTAGGTACATAGTCTGTTTAGGAATCTGCCAAACTGTGTTCCAAAGAGGCTATACTGTTTTACATCGCCAACACCAATGTATGAGTAATTCAGTTTCTCCATATCCTCACCAGCATTTAGTATTATCACAATTTTTTATTTTAGCCATTCTGTTAGGTGTGTAGTGATATCTTACTGTTTTTAATGTGCATTTCCCTAATGGCTAATGATGTTGAACAGATTTTCACTCATGTACATCTTTGCCAACTGTACATCCTTTTGAGTAAAATGTCTTATTCATATCTTTTTTTAAAAGATTTTATTTATTTATTTTTAGAGAGGGAAGGGAGGGAGATAGAGAGAAACATCAATGTGGGGTCACTGGGAGCCGTGGCCTACAACCCAGGTATGTGCCCTGGCTGGGAATCAAACCTGCAACACTTTGGTTTGCAGCCCGCGCTCAATCCACTGAGCTACATCAGCCAGGGCCTTACTCATGTCTCTTAATTGTATCATTTGGTCTTTTCTTAACTGTACAGTTTGAGTTTTGAGATTTCTTTATACATTCTAGATATTAGTCCTTTGTCAGATATGTGGCTTACAAATATCTTCCTTAAGTCTATAATTTGTCTTTTCATCCTCTTAACTGAATCTTTGTGGAATAAAAGTTTTTAATTTTGATGAGATGCTTAGCAGATTTTGATTTAATAGAATATATGAATCAAGAAATACCCCTGGCTGGTGTGGCTCAGTGGATTGAGTGCTGGTCTGAGAACCAAAAGGTCTCCAGTTAGATTCCCAGTCAGGGCACATACCTGGGTTGCAGGCCAGGTCCCCAGTAGGAGACTCACTGATGTTTCTCTTGCCCTTCTCCTTTCTCTAAAAATAAGTAAAAAAATAAATTTTCAAAAAGAAAAAAAAAAAGAAGTATTTCCAGAAAATCACCTTAGTTCTCTCTCAAAACTCTGTTTTCAAGTGAATGCTAGAATAAGACCACTCATAATGCTGGTGTGTGATAAGATAAGAGGCTGCATCAGAATGTAAGTCAACAATATCAGTAAATGTACTGTTTGGTTCAGCTCAGTTTTGTTCATACAGAGACTTTCTCAGTAAAAGAAGTGATGTGCTGATTTACCTTCTGCTGTGAGCCACAGATCTTCAAAATGGGCAAAAAGACAGTCTGCAGGCTATCGGCCTGAACCCCGCTTTGAGTAGCACTGCACTAAAATAAATATTTGTCCAACGAATTCCTTGTTAAAAAGAAAGTGTATTGAACATACCTACCAACATTTTGCCATTTCTGAAAGTCGGCTTCTAAAATTTCAAATGTGGTTTTAAAGTTTTAAAATGTTTAGAAAAGTGTTTTTTCAGTATTTATTACAAAGATCTTAGGAGTGTTCAATCTACTAAGTGATTCTGTACCTCCCCAAACAGGTCCTTCAGGGCTGAAAGAAGGAGCTGCTTGAACTGTGCAGCATTCAATCCAATTGCATGATCTTGAAATTCTCTGTAAAAAACATTAAAAACAAAAATACATTGCATTAAATTTTATGCCATTTAGATTCATAAAAATAATAATAAACAAAAGAAATGAGGAGACTGAACTTACAGGCAGACTTTCATGTAGTGGTGCTCAGAGGGATTTTTGTAAACTACTCTTTCGTATGTGGCAGCTGGGGCTGGCATCTTTTCTGATGCTGATTACACCTACATTAAGAGTCAAGGGGGCTAGAAATTAATTAGCAAGGTACATGCTGTTTTTCACTTTTTAAATGAGAATTTTACCTATGTGATTTTTTAAAGAGCTCCTAAGCACAGTAACATCCAATTTTGGTCAAACTAAAGTTACTCATGCAGACACAAAGGAAGTTTCTATATTTTATATGTCAACCTGCTACATTTTTATTTAAATTCTAATACTATAATCCCACCAAATATTTTCCCTTACCAAGTACCCAGGTCTGTGCTAAATGCTTCATATGCTTTAAGTCATGTCTTCAAAACGATCATATGAGGTAAAAGCTTTTGTTATTCCTGTTTTTGAGAAGAGGATAACGAGGCTTGGCAAAAACAGGTAACAACTACCCAAGGGCATACAGAAATTCCAACCACTTCTGCGTGCCATCAAGATCACTCTGGTATGCCTCTTAATTAAAAAAGGTAAACGCAAAAAGAGTAAAATCTGGATCTGAAGGTCCTCTTCTTGTTTACTGTCAGTCAACACAGAACACGAACAGGAGACTAAGAGGTGGTAGGTAGTTCTGCTGTCCCCACCCATGCTGAATCTGCAAATTTTCTTGGTCTGGGGGCTAGGTCAGCACAGGTCTGGCATCCCTAGGAAAGATGGAGCTTGAACAGCAAGGGGTTTGAGGGGAGAAATTCCTGGAATGGGCACTCAATGACATTTCTCACAGATCTGAAACTCTGAAGAACCCAGAACATGCTGATCTCCCTGGAGAGAACCCCTGTCCATGGCTCCAGTCCCTACCTCACTTTCCCTCTGGACTGATCCTATTCAGCCTTCACATTTTAGCTTATAGTTCACCTCTTCCAGGAGGTTTACCTCTTCAGGGAGGCCTTCTTTGACACCCTATTCTAAGTTAGGTTCCCTTGTTATATAATCTCTTAACACTGTCCATTTGTTTAATATCTGGGTCCCGTACTAAAGGAACCAGGAAATTGAGGCCCAGCCAAGGAAAGGGACTTATCAAAAGCCACAAAGCTGTAGACCAGCATTTGCAAAAACCTCTGTGGATCAGGCCCAGTTCCAACCACTCCATGATGGCCACCGGAGAAAATCAGGCTCAAGGAGCTATACCTACCTATCCAGTGGGCAAACATGAATATTTACTGTGTCTACAACAGAGTAGATATTCAACACTTACTGAATACATGATTGAATGAATGACAGAAGTGTTAGGCCTACATGTTTAAGAGTATCTTTGGTTTCAGGACCACAATAATGGTTACCCAGTGCTTCTTTCCCAGTCACTAGTCTCCCCTAAATAGAAGGACAGGGAGAACAAAACCCTCAATTATTTAACTCACTGCCTGGAGCATGATGGGTATTTTTTAGGTATTACTGACTGCCTTGATGGTATTAGCTGCTTGAGTTAGGGGGAATGAGATTGGGCTTGTGGCTTAGGGTGCCAATAACAGTGAAGACTAATGGAATATTCTAGAATTAGATAATGGTGATAGTTGCACAACGATGTGAGTGTACTTAATGCCAATGAATGGTACATTAAAAATAAAAAAGAGGACTTCCAGCCAAGATGGAGACATAGGTAGATACACTATGCCTCCTCACACAACCAAAAGAAGGACAACAAATTTAAAAACAAAAAATAACTGGAATTGCCACAAAATTGAACTGCCTGAACGTCTGACAACCAAGGAGTTGAAGAAACATTTAGACTGGTAGGAGGGGCAGAGAGAGGCAGCCGAGGCAGAGAGGAGGTACAGCAAGGCAGCAGCGGGAGGACTGGGCAGGAGAGGTGGCGGCTGGCAGACAAGCAGTCCCACCATGTGGATAAACTGGGAGGAACTGGGGAGAGAGACAGACTGCACAACCCAGAGTTATGGCATGGGGAAATAAAGCCTCAAAACTTCTGTTGTAAAAACTTGTGGGGGTTGTGGCAGTTGCAGAAACTCCCAGCCTCACAGGGGAGTTTGCTGGAGAGATCCACGGTCCTGGAATGTACCTAAAACCACCCACCCGGGAATCAACACCAGAAGGGCCCAATTTGCATGTGGGTAGCAGGGGAAGTGAATGAAAGCCAGTCCAGAGCTGAGCAGGCATTTTCTGACCCCTCCCCCACATTCAGCACCACAACGCAGGTATAGAACAGCCAAGTGGGCTGCCCCACCCTGGTGAATACCTAAGGCTCTGCCCCTTACTACATAATAGATGCACTGAGACAAAAAAAAAAAAAAATGTTGCCCCAGTGAAAGAACAGATCAAAGCCCCCAAAATAGAACCACCGGAGGAAGAGATAGTCACCTTATCAGATGCAGAGTTCAAAACACTGGGAATCAGGATGCTCACAGAAATGGTTGAGTATGGTCACAAAACACAGGAAGAAGTGAAGGCTATGCAAAGTGAAATAAAGCAAAATATACAAGGAACCAACAGTGAAGGGAAGGAAACTGGTACTCAAATAAACAATTTGGACCAGAAGTAAGAAACATTCAATGAGAACAGAATGAAGAAACAAGAATTCAAAAAAATGAGGCGAGGCTTAGGAACCTCCAGGGCAACTTTAAACATTCCAACATCTGATTCATGTGCCAGAAGAGGAAGAAGAGGAGCAAGAAATTGAACTTACTTGAAAAAATAATGAAGGGGAACCTCCCCAATCTGGCAAAACAAATAGACTTCCAGGAAGCTCAGAGAGTCCCAAAGAAGTTGGATCTAAGGAAGCACACACCAAGGCACATCATAATTACATTACCCAAGGTTAAAGATAAGGAGAGAATCTTAAAAGCAGCAAGAGAAAAGGAGACAGTTACCTACAAAGGAGTTCCCGTAAGACTATCAGCTGATTTCTCAAAAGAAACCTTTCACACAAGAAGGGGCTGGAAAGAAGTATTCAAAGTGATGAAAAGCAAGGACCTACATCCAAGATTACTCTATACAGCAAAGCTATCATTTAAAATGGAAGGGCAGATAAAGTGCTTCCCACATAAGGTCAGATTAAAGGAGTTCATCATCATGAAGCCCTTATTATATGAAATGTTAAAGGAACTTATCTAAGAAAAAGATCAAAACTATGAACAGTAAAATGACAACAAACTCACAACGATCAACAACTAAACCTAAAAAACAAAAACAGAAATAAACTAAGCAAACAACTAGAACAGGAACAGAATCCCAGAAATGGAGACCATATGGAGGGTTATCAGTGGGAGTGGGAGGGGTGAGAATTGGGGAAAAGGTACAGGGAATAAGAAGCATAAACATTAGATACAAAATAGACGGGGAGATCAAGAATAGTATAGGAAATGGAGAAGCCAAAGAACTTAAATGCACGACCCATGGACATGAACTAAGGTGGGGCAATGCTGTTGGAAGGGTGTGGTGAAGGGTTAAGGGGAATAAAGAGGAGGAAAAAATGGGACAACTGTAATAGCATAATCAATCAGGTATATTTTTAAAAAAAGACTTGAAGAGCAAGTGCTAAACTGTCACCTCCTACACAGGCCTGAGCTTCAGGGTCAAGGACAACACTGCCCTCTACAGGCCGTCCTGATACTAAAAAGGTTGACGCCGGGGCAGCCCAAATTCACCAGGCTCACCACAAAAATGTATGCTCTTCTATAGTCACTGACATAAACATCTTTGAAGTTAGCCTTTTTCATGGATATTCATTTGCTCAAAATCTTGCAATTGTTCCTGATTCACTTCGAGTAAGCTAAAGTCCCTCATGTCCTGCCATTTTCCCCTACTCAATCCCTTCCACCACACAGGTCTCCTACTTCTTCACACACCAGTTTCCCTCCCACCTCTGAGCCTCGCTCCTGGCGTTTCCACATGCTGGGAATACTCTTCCTCCAGGTGGCCACATGGCTCACTCCCTAGCCCCCTTCATGGCTTCGCTCAAATCTCACCCTCGATTTGGCCCAGTGGCTATCAAATACGGCAACTCCCCCCACTCCATGCACCTGCTCTACTCTCTTCTTACCGCACTCCCCCCCCCACCCGGCAGAACTATGTAATTCTTATTATGTGTTCCCTTCTCCATTCCCACAGAATGTACACTTCTCAAGAAACAAGGATCAGTCTTATTCACTATATATATACACACACACATATATAATGTTTGAACTGAACTATTTTTTTAAGCACTAAGGTCATGCGTAACTTTGTCCGACAATTGTCACCTACGAATTTAGCTCCCGCATGACGCATGCGCTCTGCACTCGTGGCCCCACTCAGCCCTCGCAACCGCGACCCTCCGCTTCCGCGACCGCGTCGTACAGAGGCCCAAGCAGCTTCGCGGCTGGGCCAAACCTTCGCTTGCTTCGACCTCGGCCGGGACGGGGAGGTACTCCGGCTCACTCGGCGCCGCAAGCAGCACCCGCCTTGCGCTTGCGACCTGGATTGAGCCCGCACAAGGAAAACTGTCGCTTCGCTGTGGTCTTCCGCCTACCAGCTCTCCGCCGGACTATGCTGACGCCTCCCTGAATCCTGTTCACGGCAAGAATCCGCCAAGGCCTGGAGTTTCCCCTATAGAGGCCTGAGCACGGCCCTAGAAACTCCGGGGATGTGTATTTTTGGCTTCCGCCTGCTCCGCCTCCCGGATGAGCGACAGTTAGTCGCGGATATGACGTCACGCGCCGCGTCGCAGGGCTGGGGCGGGAATTCTGGTGTGGTGTGGAGCTGAGGCCCGCAGACCTCGGTGCAATCTGGTGCCCTATTCGGAGGAAGCAGTGTGTGCAAATACCTGCATGGGGTACGGGAGTCAGGGCATGTTTATTAGGTCTTCACAGCCATTCATTTATTCATGCATGCATTCAGTCAGCAAGTTTATGTCTAGCATCTTTTCTGCTGAGTACATCTTAATGTCAAGTCCTCTGGACAGGAGGACTCGCTCTAGGTGCCTCTGTGGCTCTCAACACAGTAGATATTCAATTTGGGTTGACATAAAAAGACCCAGATGGTTCCATTTCCAAATGTAAGCCAAGTTTTGTCTATGCATTTATTTATTAGATACTGTTATGTGCTAGGTACGGGCAACTCATTGAAACCCAAGAAGATGCAGCTTCTGTTCTCATGAAACACAGTACTTGTATTTAAAAGTAACAGCTAAGACGCCTTGGCTGGTGCGGCTCAGTGGATTGAGTACCGACCTGCAAACCAATAGGCTGCAGGTTCGATTCCTAGTCAGGGTACATGCCTGGGTTGTGGGGCCAGGTCCCCAGTTGGGAGCATGTGAGAGGCAACTAATGGCTGTATCTTTGCCACATGGGTGTTTCTCTCCCTCTTTCTCCCTCCCTTTCCTTCTCTCTAAAATAAGTAAATAAAAAAATAAAAGTAACAGCTAATATTTATCAAGTGTGGGTTGAGTCAATTAAGGCACGACGCAAAAAACTTTACATGTGTTATCTCATGGAACTCCGACACAATCCTAAGGTAGTTATGATCATCCCCATTTTACAGAGGTTGAAACTGAGGCCCAAAAAGCTAAGTTACTTGCCCAGAAATTACATAGTTATAAGTGGTGGAGTGGGCCATCTGACTAGATGCTGCCCTCCACACTATCTTATTACCACCAATTCTGTGGTATTGCTAGGCAGGATAGATAGCAAACCAAGGCAGAGAGAGGGAGGGAGACATGTCCCATTTATTAATTCAGCAGTCCTGAGTCTGGTGAGTGAAGATTGCCAAGGTGTTCAAAAATCACAAGAAAAACCATGATAGCATAGGGGTGAGGTGGGGCAGTGAAATTCTGTATGTATCATTTCCACTATCTGGGAAAGAAAGCCTTTGAAGCTGTATATCAATCCCAAGATCTAGAGAGGGGAGGTGGAGGGTGAACCTAGAAGCTGGCTACAAGCATAAAACCCCTAAAAATCCCAGTAGTCGGAGCACTCAGATTAGCTGGGTACCCACTTGCAGCTTCATCCTGAAGTGTATTTCATAAACAAATTTACTATCTGATTTCCACTATACGTGTTGTCTCTCTTGCCTGAATTCTCTTGCAAGCAACACAAGAGCCAAGGAGAGGGAGCCCCCTAACTCGAGTCTCCCTGGTAACAGTATGACAGTGTACATAGGAAGAGGCTGGGGCTGCCAAATCTTGAGTGTAAGCCCCATGAGGATGGAGCCTTTTCTGTGTTGGCTTACCACTGCATTCCCGTGCTTGGCACCCAACACATATTTACTGAAAGCAGTAGTTCATAAACAGTTCATAAATGGTTGTACTAATTTTGCCTGGGTTGGGGACAAAGGGTTGCCTTGCACAGCTGAGCCTGAGCCTGCTGTCACCTTCTGTCTATTTCTTTTCTCAAAATCCCACTGTCTGCTGTTTACGGAAGCTTCAGTCCTTGGCTGTGGCCATGTCCTCCAGTCCTACAGCTTCGGCTTCCCTTCCCTCATCCCTCAGAGGAAACAGGACTTGTTCCAGATCTAAGGAGAGGTAGAGGAAATTGGCAAAGACCCAGAGACGCATTTTCTTTCTCAAAAGAAAGGCAGCTTCCTTTTGGCAGCTTCTTGGGATTTAGAAGCTGCCAAAATTTGCTCCAGGTCCATCCTTTGCCACTTACTCAGCTTCTTCATCTGTCACACAGAGAATAGTAGCATCTCCCTCAGAGTGAGGAAAAAGCAGCAAAGTACCTGGCACCCAGGAAACACTCTGGAATGGGAGAGAGTTCCCTAAACCAGCTGCCTGGCAAATGCAAATGGATTTTACTAAAGCTGAGGAGAATTCATAACTTTGAGGGGGAAAAAAGGCAAGACAGAGGCCCAAGGAGAACGGCAGTCCCTTAACATCCACAGCCACAATTCTCCATGGAAATCATATTCCTTTATGTCAGTGGATTGTGAAAACAGGACAAAGGAAATGAAAATGATCAGAAGTTAAAACTTCTGTAGCTGTTGTTCCCATTTAGGGAGACCCACCAAATGCTAGATAGTTTACTCATGTTATTTTCCTATTGGGTTGGCCAAAAAGATCATTTATTTTTCCTGTAAGATGGCTCTAGTACTGCATAGTTTTCTTTAACTTCATTCAAAATGATTTTGTGAGATTGTATTATGACAGCCGTCATATCAGTATGCATTTAAAAAAAACTTACCAAAATTGGTGAATTTTTGTGTAGCCATTTTTATATTGAAGATGGAAGAAAATACACATTTTCAGCATATAATACTTTATTATTTCAAGAAAAATAAAACACCACTGAAATGCAAAAAAAGATTCGTGCAGTGTATGGAGCAGGTGCTGTGACTGATCCCAAGTGCCAAAAGTGATTTTCAAAGTTTTGTGCTGGAGATTTCTCAATGGACGATTATGTTCCATGGTCAGGTAAACTAGTTGAAATTGAGAGCGATCAAATCAAGACATTGAGAACAATCAATGCTATACCACATGGGAGATAGCCAATGTAGTCAAAATATCCAAATCAATAAAATTTTGATGAAAATGAAAAATATGTCTTTTATTTTATGGAAAAAACTAAACAGACATTTTGGCCAACACACTATCTACCCTGCAATGTCACTATTGTCTTCCACAGATAGGGAAAAAGTAGCTCGATGAGGATGTCATTTGTTGAAGGTGGTGAGAGGCACCAGAGCCTAAAATGGGGCATTCCATCCCTCCCATGTGAATGAGAGGCTGGGACCTCCTGTTTAATGAGACACTAAGTTGCTTTTCAGAGACAATAGACCAAGACCCTAAGCCATGCAGATGGGGCATGCACAGAAGACAGGAATTTGACTTCCCTCTATACCTGGAATCAAAGAATCCCCCCACCCCTACTGATGTGCACAGAACCAAAAGACCTGGACATAACCAGAATTTACACTGGAACCCTTTCAGAAGCCAAGGGTCCATTGTCCAGCAAAATCCAGTGTTCATGTTCCTTTACAATAAATGGCCAAGTTCCAAGTTTCTTCAGTTAAAACTTGCCCCACCAGTGCTTCAGCATACCTATTCCCCCCAACCCCTTAAAAACCTTAACTTAACCCAGTGAGCAAGATGGATCTGAGGCACTATTAGGTCCCCCTCTTCTCGGTTGGTATCTTCTTGATCAACAAGACTTTCCTTACTCCAAACCCTGACATTTTGAGTTTTGGCCTTTCAAAGCATGAGGCAAAGAATTTTGATCTGGTAACACTTCGAGACAATCTTGAACATTGTTACCAAACAGGAAGCTTTGAAAAACAGGCAGTGCTTTGGAGTTCCTAGAAGCCAAGCCTGAGACAGGGTTCTTTGTGGATGTTATTTTTGGCAGTTAGGGGTGGACAGGGACAGAAAGCTCTCAAGTGAAACACATAAGGGAGAAGGGAAGCAGTATGGGGCAGAGGAAGAAGCTAAGCAAGATGTGGGTTCAGCTGAAGTCTAGCTTAGCCTGACCCCATGGGAGCCCTGGAGCATAAGTGATAGGAGAAAGCTTTCAGCCTCCAAGGTTAAGGGGCCAAGTCTTCATACTCACCTAGTCAGTCATTGACTGCCAGCTGTAGGGCTGCCAGATTTAGCAAGAAAAAATAAACACAGGTTGCCCAATTACATTTGAGTTTCAGATAAGCAATGAATAGGATATCCTTATACTAAAAAAGCATTTGTTTCCCTGAAATTAAATTTAGCTGAGCATCTGGTATTTTGTCTGGTAACCCTAGAAGGTAAGAGGAAGAGAATGAGGCATAACATCTCAGGCATCTCCAGTCATCTAAGGGTGGTTCTCTGGGGACAGGGGGCATCTCTGAGCTTTCTGCAGCCAACACTCAGCAGGTCGGGGGGAGTGGGTGGGTACAGCAGCCAATAAAGGGGGCCTAGGAAGAACAGCAGCTCCCACTGTGGACAGGGACTCTGAGGGCAGCTCACCAGCTAATGGTAAACAAACAAACAAACAAACAAACAAAACAACTAGAAGTTAAGTTCAAACCATGCCCCTCAGTCAAGAGAGCAGCAGGACACCGTGGCCCCTGGCCAACTCCATGAGGGACACTTTCACTCCTGCAGAGTCATTCCCCACCAGCTCGTGCTGGAGCTGGAGCCAGGGTATTTACCTTCCCAGCATTTCTGAAATGTATTGAAATGACGGAGGAGCCTTTCCTTAGAAACCTCTCTCTTAAAAAGGCCCCAGAACAGAGAATTTGGTGAGGGGATAACCACTGTAGGCAGCCTGTTTCTGGAGGGCCCAAGATCTTTTCTTAAAATTCAGAGATCCTTGCCTAGGGAATTGGTGGTCCACACTCCAACATCCCCACTTTCTTTGGAGGACTCTGCATCCCCATTACAGGAATCTGGGGAATCTGTGGGTTTTGGCCTATAAGAGCTTCCAAGTATAGGGGTAGGGAAAAGGGTAAGCAAGAAGTGGACTGGGAAACAGTAAGACCCAGTATGATCCAATTTATGTTAAAAAACAACCCCCCAAACCAACCATTTATTAGTGTGCATGTGTGTATGTGTTTGCTAGAAGGTGTCCCCATGGACCACTGGGGGAAGGGTGGGGTTGTTTGGAGTGGAGAGGAGATGCTCACATTTTTCAGCATTCATTTTAATTTATTTTAAAGTGGCAGGGTCTCATTTTTATCATGGTTAAATAAAAAGCAGGACTTGTCCCTTATGGTCACAAGAGGGAGCTGTTTACCATACCCATCTGCACACCTCTCCTACATTGGGAGACCACACTCTACCTCAGGATGCCCCCTCAGTGGATGAGAAGGGGAAAGTAATCTCACAGAGTGATCTGATCACAAATTTCTAACTGGGTGGGTCATGCTGGGGAGTCATGCCCCAAGCCTATCACTTCTTTGGTGAAAGGGTATGCATCTAGGTTAACACATCTTTGAAATTCCAGAAGTAATACTCCTCAAAGACATAACCACCCTCAAGCGAGCACATAATCTTATTAACTGTCCTGTAATTGGATCCCCCCGACGCTTGCTTTCTCCCAGCTTCATGTTATTTTCTTATGTTCCCTCCTTAATTCCAAATGCATAAAATAAACTGCAAACTGCCATTCTGGGGAGCATTTGACATCTTGCTTCCCAGCAATTGTCATCAGGTTTAGCTCAGATAAACTTATAAAAATTCTCTACAGATTTGGGTGCTTCTTACATCAGCACCTCCAAGGCAGAAGAGAGGGAGCAGGGAGAACAAGCTTCCCTTCCTTTATTTGCACACCTGAAATCCAAGAAAAATCTGGGAACCAAATTTTTCTTCATTTGGTGCCAGTGCTTAATCTGCACTGAGGAAAAGCTTTTCATAGCTTTTGTCCCATTTACTGCAGATGTTCACACAGTTCACAGAGGAAATATGAATACTGTTTTAAAAAAAAGAAAGAAATAACAGGACAAAATGGAGTCACTTTTGCTAAGCCAGGTCCCCAAACCAAAACTCAATAAATAACCAAATTGCAGTTTCAGCTTCTCTCCCAGGAGTGGGATTTTAAACAAATCAGTCTATAATTTCCTGATCAATACTATTGAAGTAATCTGCTTGATAACCTTCCCCCCAACCCTGCACATTTCCCTAAGGAAAGGTATCCTTGATTGAAATAATCCACTCTTTTACCTTCTTAGCCCCACCCTCTTTCTGCCCATAAAAACTTTCCATTCTGTACAACTCAGAATGTCACAGCACCTTTCTAGTTCCTAGATTGGGTGCTGCCCAGTTCACAAGTTGCTTAATAAAGCCGATTAGATCCTCACATTTACTCAGTTGAATTTTTGTTCTTTAACAATACATTTGATCATGTAAGGTGGTCCCAGACCCTACTGGCAGTCTTATGTTAATATAGGATGTACATACCATAATGCCTTTCTCAAGTCAGAAAATTTCTGAACTGGGAGTCACATCTGGCTCTGTGAGATATGGTAAGAGGTTGTAGACCTGTACTCCCATTAGCAGTTGTCCTTCTGCCAGTTACCCACCCCCACAGCCAGCTTTGACCTTGGGCATTGGGATTGTCACCTTAGTACCACTTCCTGCCCCCAAGAACCCTTCCTTCTCCTGTCTCCTTCAGAGCTTGGCAAACTCTTAGATGTGCCTTAAAGTTCCTAGTCATTGCTTTGTGGGTTTAGGGACCAAAGATCCAGAAACTAATGAAGGAAAGATTCCTCTAGGGGCCAAGGGACAGGGTCTGTCCTGTTGCTGAAAGGAGCCACCGATGTCATCTCCCTCCATGGTCACGTAAGATCCTCACCCCGTCACAGGCACAGGCAACCCCAGGCCTACATCTGGTCATTTCCAGCCCAGAGAGCAGCATCCCTAGGCCCCACGGCACTGGGGGTACCTGGACAGCAGCCCCAGTAGTCGCTCCCCTTGGCTCTGACCATGGCCAGCAGTTTGAAGACATCTCCACAGCCCCACACACGATCACTCCCACTCCTCCTAAATGCTTCTACTCTTTTCCTCCTTTCAGGGAATGGAGGGGTCATGTGAACATCAACCAACTTGCGGGGAAGTGGGAGGGGGAGAGAGAAGTGGATGGTGAGAAAAACCAGGCTGTAGGGTTAAAGGAGTGATGTTGGAAAATTTCAAAGATAAAAGATCAGAAGAGTCAGACTTCCCACTGTTAGGGGACAGTGTGTCTGTGTGTGCATGTGTGCATCAATGACAGAGACAGACAAATACGAGTGATGAAGCAGAGAGGGGGGAAAGGTGGGAGAGAGGCGAGAGACAGAGACACATGGAGACAGACTAAGAGTTAAAAAGAAATGCACCCAAACCTGGCCAGACAGTATTTCAGCAAACATTTCTGAAACAGACCCAGTGAATTGCTACTTTTAATAAAAAAAAACTTTTCTAACTAGTATAGAAAATCCCCCAAAGCATTGTACCTGTGGATGTTAAAATCTGCATCCATCATATTCTTTGTTTTTTATTTTATATTTTTAAATATATTTTATTGATTATGCTATTACAGTTGTCTCAATTCCACCCCTTTTGTCCCCCTCCACCTCACCGTTCCACCCCTCATTTCTTCTGGCAATCCCCCCCTTAGTTCATGTCCATGGGTCATGCATGTAAGTTCTTTGGCTTCTCCATTTCCTATACTGTTCTTAACATTCCCTTGTCTATTCTGTACCTACCAATTTGTGCTTCTAAATCCCTGCACTTTTTCCCTCATTCTCCCTCTTCCCCCTCCCAACTGATAACCCTCCAAATGATCTCCATATCTATGATTCTGTTTCTGTTCTGTTTGTTTGCTCTGTTTTTTATTTTTTAATTTTTTAAAAAAGATTTTATTTATTTTTTAGAGAGGGGAAGGGAGGGAGAAAGGAGAGAAACATCAATGCGTGGTTGCCTCTTGTGCGCTCCCCTACTGGGGACCTGGTCTGAAACCCAGGCATGTGCCCTAGACTGGGAATCGAACCAGCAGCCCTTTGACTTGCAGGCTGGTGCTCAACCACTGAGCCACACCAGCCAGGGCGCTTAGGGTTTTTTTAGATTCAGTTGTTGATAGTTGTGAATTTATTGCCATTTTAATGTTGATAGTTTTGATTTCCTTCTTTTTCTTAAGCCCCTTTAACATTTTACATAACAATAGCTTGGTGATGATGAACTCCTTTAACTTGATCTTATCTGGGAAGCACTTTATCTGCTTTTTAATTTTCAATTATAATTTTGCTGGATAGAGTAATTTAGGTTGTAGGTCCTTGCTTTTCATCACTTTGAATACTTCTTGCCAGTCCCTTCTAGCCTACAAAGTTTCTTTTGAGAAATCAGCTGACAGTCTTATGGGAAATCCTTTGTAGGTAACTAAATGTTTTTCTGTTGCTTTTCTCTTCCTGTTTTTAATGTTCACTCTTAACCTTTAACCTTTGGCATTTTAATTATGATCTGTCTTGGTGCAGTCCTATTTGTGTCCATCTTGTTTGGGAATCTCCAATCTTTCTAGATTTGAATGTCTATTTCCTTCACCAGATTAGGGAAGTTTTCTTCCACTACTATTTCAAATAAGTTTTCATTTTCTTGCTCTTTCTCCTCTCCTTCTGCCACCTGTATGATTTGGATGTTTGTACATTTGAAGTTGTCCCAGAGGCTTCTTAGCCTAGTCTTGCTTTTTGGATTCTTTCTTTTTCTTGCTGTTCTGATTGAATGTTTTCACTTCCTTATGCTCTAAATCGTTGATTTGATTCTCAGCTACATTGACTCCACTGTTGACCCCCTGTACATTTTTCTTTATTTCACTTAATGTAATCTTCATTTGTGCCTGGGTCCTTTTTATACTGGAGTACCCAGTGAGTTCCTTGAACATCCTGATAACCAGTGTTTTGAACTCTGTATCTGATAGATTGCTTATCTCCATTTTGTTTAGTTCTTTTTTTTTTTTTTTTTTTTGGAGTTTTGTTCTGTTCTTTCATTTGGGCCATATTTCTTTGTCTCCTTTTTTTGGCAGCCTCCCTGTGTTTGTTTCTATGTACCAGGTACAGCTGCTTTGACTCCCTGTCATAGTAGCATGGCCTATTGAAGAAAAGTACATGGGTAACTTGGATGGGGAGGAGCCTTAGGTAGTCACCAGGGTGGGACAACCTGTGTGGACCAGGTTGATGGAGTTTTCAATATGGTCACCACTCTGTGGCTCTGTATGGGGAGGGCTCAGGAAGGGGACAATGCCACTGCCTGGCCTTGGGAGTTTTGTCTGGGAGGAAGCCGAACCCCAGAACTCACTCTGACGCCAGACCCTTTAGTTTCTCCTTACATGCCACTGTGCCCTTCTAGCTGCTGCCCTGGTGCTACAGCCCAGAGAAAGTGAGTCTGTGTAAGTCTGTTGTGAACTCCTTAAGAGGAGGCTCCCAAGAATCCCATAGTTTCTTCTGCTGCCCTGACCCTAGTTGGTTTTTATAGCCAGAAGTTATGGGGACTTATCTTCCTGGCACTAGAACCCTAGTCTGGGAGTTGTGGTGTGGGGCTGAGACCCTTTGCTCCCAAGGTATCCCTCCTGCTTTTTATCTACCACATGTGGGTGTGGGACTGCTGGTTCTGTGTCTCCATGTCTCTGCCCCTCCTACCTGTCTAGATGAATATTTCCTCTTTAATTCCTTAGTTGTTGGACTTTCTACAGCTTGATTTTCTGACGATTCTGGGTGACAGTTGTTTTGCAGTTTAGTTGTAATTTTTGCTGTAATTGTGGGAGGAGGTGAGCCGTGTTTACCTATGCCTCCATTTTGACTAGAAGTGCACCTATCATTTTAGAGTGATGTTAATTAACTAACCAACCTGCGACTGTCCTGAGATCAATACCCAGGCCTTAGCAAGTACATGAGGGAGCCTAAATTCAGCATTTATGTTTAATTAAAATCTAAAGTTTGTTTGAAGGCAGTGGGAAAGCCCCTGGTTGGTAAGAAGTGCAGTGCCTTGACCTCCCACTTCAAAGGCGCCTGCATTGGTCCCAGGCAGCTATGAGCAGGGCCGCATCTCCTGACTGCTTTTTAATTCTGACATCCAGGGCAACCAGAACTGCAGAGACTTCTCTCCAGAAAACCAGACAAACATTGATTATCATTTCCAGAGAATGGGGGAAGGATGAGGGTCCTGGCTAGTGAATGAGCCCTTCCAGGGAGGGCATGACACCCATCCTGGTTGTTATAGAGGCTGGACTGAGGAGGGCAGGCTGTTCCTTGTAGCACCCTTAGAAAGATGATGCTGGAATCCAGCTGAGCTTGTTTTCTGCCAACAGGAGGCTGGGCAATGGGAGGCCTTAGCTATTTGCTGAATGAACAACTGAGCTACCATCCTTAGCAAGGGCCTAAGGCGTGGCCTCAGTGACCTGTGGCTGAAGCTGCCACACACTGGCCTCATCCAGGGGAGCCAAAGGGACCCAGACCCCACTGGGAATTGGGCCAGAGAGCACTTGGGTAAACCAGTGAAAACACTGTTTTTGCAAGTCACCTTCGATCCTAAACCAAGAGGCTTTACTCTACTTGTTACCTGTGTGACCTTGGGCAAGACACTTCACCTCTCCATGCCTTGGCTTCCTTGGCATAGGTCTTATGAACCTCTTAGGTCTGTGAGAAAGCTCGATAAGGTGCTACAAGGAAAACACTTAGACTAGTGCCTCCAATCCTGGCCTGACGTACATTACAATCTCCCAGTACTTTCTGGGAGTCTCCTTTGGACAAACCAAAAAGGTTTCCTGGGGTGAATCGCAGCTCAGGATCACTGGAAAATGAGCCGCAGGGAAGGACAAGGACCAGGTCTGCAGCAGGACATGGCCCCTGCCTCCTCTTCTGTCACCAGAAAGCATTGCCTGGAAGTCAGAGCAGACCATGTAAGAGTCATTTGTGACAAACCCATGAAGTGGGTTTTTAAGGTTCTCTCTTGGCCCTCGCAATTCTGGCCCCACAGTTCTAGGAAGAACCCAAAGCAGGAAAGCACAGCTCCTCATTGTGCCCCACTCTCCCTTTTTGTGATTATGAAGAGCCTGCTGGTACAGCCAACTGGCTGCCCCCAAGCCACACCATGCTGGGCCCTGTGGTGTATGCCTTTCATGACAGTCTTGGAAAGGATAGAGGGGTCATTCATCACCAGAAGCTTCAGAAATAACAGTGGAAAGCCCCAGGAATCACAAGTGGGCTCCTAGCCCAAGTGCCTGGAATCAGCCTATAGGTGCTAAGGATGGATCCTCTGGGCAGTTGAAGAGGCAGAGGGGCAGGCAGTGGTTGGCACTCAATTTGCCATTAGTCTGGGCTTCTTGTCCAGGGCAGAGGTAACACTGGGAACAACTGATGCAGGAGACACAGCAGTTTGATGGGGCTGCCCTTGTGTGTAAGTCTGTCTTCTATCTATTTCAGCCCTTGACTATTCCCACCTTGCAGGGCTTCTGACCTGAGGTTCTGATCCAGGTCTGGGCCTCTTTGATGACCCTGAGGAAACCATCTCTCACCACCTAGACCCATCAAGATGAACCCCCTCTCCCGGAACCTACCTCTGCTCAGAACTTTTGGTGAAGGTGGGAGATTGGAATAAGTAGCATGTCTATCTACTTTCTTTTCTAGTTCACTGATTTTCTCTCTCATCTATACTATTTTCTTCTAATTTTTCTAGGTTTTGATTTACTATTTCTTTTCTAACTTCTTAAAATGGAAGCTTGAATTACTGATTTTTCAGCCTTTCTTCTTTTCTAATATATAGATAGAGGCCTGTAAAACTCCCTCTGCACACTGCATTAGCTGCATCCCACAAGTCTGATACATCATATTTTCATATCTTGTTTGTAAGATATTTCACTTTTTAAAAATTATTTTTAGATAGAGGAAGGGAGGAGAGAGAGAGAAAGAGGAGAGAGAGAGAGAGAGGGAAAGAGAGAGAGAGAAAGAGAGAGAGAGAAACAGATTTGTCGGTCCATTTATTTATACATTCATTGGGTGATTTTTGTATAAATATGTGCCCTGACAGGGAGCTGAATCCACAACCTTGACGTATCAGGATGACACTCTAACCCACTAAGCTACCCAGCCAGGGCCTTACTCTTTTCTGATAAATTAAAATATTCAGACCAAGTCATGAATTCCAATTTAAACTTAAGTTTATCTTGCTTTATTTCCAGAATTACTTGGCTGGAGAGATTCTCTGTAAAATGATTTGAAAGAGTCAATCTCCTGAGGATTTTTGGATTCCTAAATGCAACAGAAGAGGGTCAAAAGGAAAATTTTGATGACTCTTGTCTTGTTTTTGATGTACCATTTCAATTACATAAAAATTTTAAACATGGTTTCTTAAAATGAACCTAGTAAATCATCCAAGCAAGGCCTTCCACTGCCTACAGAGTAAGCCTCACTTTAAAACACATATAACACAGTTCATAGAAAATCTGCCCATGTTACACAAAATTAAGAGCTTAGAAATAGCAACTGTCTACATGTTGTTGATCTAGGCTTAGGACACTTGTTTCATGTCAGCTGCTTAGACTTATTTTCAATCACATTACTGTTCACAGAATTCACAGACTTCATTAACAACCAGTATGTTACATCCCCGGGTTGTCAGTAGCACAGCAACATGGAAAAGAGGCCCACGAGGTGCTTGTGCATCTGATTACTTAGAACTCAAGTCTGGTTACTTAGATACCTAGAACATTATTGCTTCATTAGTCCTACTATAAAAACACACTATTCCCAGGAAACCCACCCTACCGGGTGTTCTTCACTCGGGGAGTGTCTGAGTTCCCTCACGGCACACCTGACCTGGGGGCACTGATCAAAGCCCCCACGTGTCGGTATGTCCTCTGCTGCCCCCAGGGCTGGCTAAGGTGGGACAATATATGGGTGTGTAAATGTTTTCTGCAGCTTGCCATTTTCCAACCTGGTCTTTCAGCGGACGGACATGGTCTCTATGTAAAACTTAAGATACAAACAAGACAGGCTCAGCAAATAGGGACTAATGTTCCTACAACAGCCACTGACCATGCAGGGAAGAACATCTGAAGCAACAGAAGTACCTCACGTCTCAGTCTGTAAGAAATGTTTTAAAGAAAACAATGTCCTGGGTGATTGTGGTTTAAGGTGGCTGCTTTGCGACATAAACTTGAGGACTTCTTGGTAGATCTGAAGGCTAGCTTTTCTTATTTTGTCCAATATGAGTTCCTATTTTGTGAAAAACATCTTGGAGATTTTTCTGTGACCCCCAAAGCTCTGTGGATCTGACTGGAGACAGGGGGACTGGCTTCCTCAGGGATGCTGGTGCTCCGAACACTTTTGGGGCAGGATCCCTGAGAAGTGGTAGCTGCATTAGATTTGGGAGGTGGGAGCAGATGTAGAGTGCGGATTGCAGGCTGCAGTCCAGGCCTCAGTCTAGCTTCTTGTTGTTTTCTAGATTGTGCACAGAAGTTAAAAAGTCGACGATGAGCTTGGCTGTCTTCCTGGGTTTCTCCATCACAACTGAGTGCCCACAGTTTTCCAGAAGTTCTACCTGGCAGTTGGCGATCGACTTGGCCAACACGTCTGCCCCGGACACATTGACCACCTGCAGGACAAGAAAGGAAACCACATGGAAAAGATTCAGATACCTGGGCGCACTCAGTGGACAGAACTCCTACTGAGATCTGGTTTTTAGGACCAAGTCACTCAAGTGTTAGGGCTTATGGCTCTCTGAGAGAAGTGATGGCATGTCTCATGTTTTATACTGCAACTCAGTGCCAGGAGAGGAGTTGTGATGCTGCCAGCATTACTGAAGTGGAAAACTACAGGCCCTGCCTGTGAGGAGGTTCTGGTCTGGTAGGGAAGACAGAGAGGTCAGCAGACAAATGCAGTGTGATGTCATAAGGGTTCTGATGGGGAAGGGTCTGGGAAGCTGAGGGAGCAGAGAGGAGCAGAATTCATGGAAGAAGGTGGGAGTCCATGGCAAGTATAAGGGATAGCAAGTATCTAGGGTCTGAGACACAGCACAGAGGGAGCGGGGAAGACATGGGGGTGGGGGAGATGGGAGGGGAGGAGGGGGCCCACTCCTCCAACCATGTTGGGTGTTGGGCCTTTATCTGAGGACAGAGGGGAGCCATGGGGCTGTGTGAAGGACAGTGACATGATCAGGCTGGGCCCGGAGGATGCACCCGATGGCTGGATTGGGGTGGGCCAATTGTGGGAAGGACACAGGGAAGATACAAGAGGTGAACACTAATTACTAATGACCACATGCTAGAAACTTCTCTTCTAAGGAGTTCTCTGGGGTCTCTAGAGCTGTGTGACCCCAGGCCCTTAGTTTTGTGCATAACGAGGAATGCTTTTCTGATGTGAAAGCCACCATTTTAAGGGTGGACACTTTACAAACAACTCATTTCCTTTCATTTTCATGTGGGCTGCCTCATTGTTACGCCAGCCCAACTCACTTTTTCTCCCCAGCACCCTTGCTTGGCGTTAGACTTGCATTCACACCCCTTCTCTTAATCACCTTCACCTTCAACTCATCCCAGACAAGGCCCCTTCTCTCATTCTTAACAGCAAAAGCAAAGCCCCAACAAAATTGAGTACCATCTCTTTTTGATCTTCTTTCTCATCATCCTACATCGTTAAAATCAAGATTTCCCACCCATTTGGAAAAGGGGTAAGTAGAATGCAGAGCACCCCTGGGCCCAAAAAGAAACAGCTAACAGGGAACTTGGTGAGAGGAGAGCACCTCATAGAGAAATCGAACCCCTCTTACTGTCACTCATTCACAGATAAGGCTGCTGTGGCAACTGTCTGAGCAGAAGTCAAGCCCAGTTACTATGGAAACAGACACAGAGAAGATGCAGGTGGAATCAATAGGTCAAAGCATGAAAAAGTAGAAACTCCCAATGGAATGTCTATTCTATAGAGATCAGAAACTGTAACTCACAAGCAGAAACACCCACCTGAGCATCTAGCTTTGACACTGTTATGCTGTCAAACCCAGCATTCCCATGGTCACCCACATGAAACAGCTGGATGGGTCCTTATGAGCTATGTATGCACATCTGTGGGTACCGTATCAGCTATTTATTGGCAGGACATTCAAATGGTGAATTTTCCTTCATCCTCACAAAGGTGAGGGAAGTGAGGCACTTGCCTCTGGCACAAAATTTAAGCAGGTGCCAAAAAACTCAGTCACCAAGATAAATACTATTTTGATGCCATATGTCAAAAAAAAATAAATAAATGTTAGTACAAAAAGATCCATAGTAAAATATTGAGCCTGCATTACATGACACACCTCCCCCATGTTCCAGCCCTGCCATGTGTTATAGTGGCAGGTGCACTGTAGGATGCTGGAGGCAGATCCTGCCTGTCCTGGTCCCTACTGCATCCCCAGGGTCAAATACAATGTCGGGCACATACTAGGTGCTCAGTAAATATGTTAGTTGACTTAAATGTATAGACAGTCAGCTGGCGGGTTCGTCCTCGCTGGTTTGTTCATTCACTTTCTTGCCCACTAGTTCTATGTGTACTCTGGGGATCTTGTAGCAGGCACTGTGCTGGCAGGGAGAGGGGACATAAAGAGAAATACACCTTGTTTATCTCCCCAAGGTTATCCCCCTCTGGTGCACTGAACATAAAGGAGAAATATTTGAACACATGTGCAGAAATCCTCCCAGGAAGGTCTGCCAGGTTCAGTTGTACCGCCGAAGCCAGGGGGCGTCCTTCTCAAAAACGAGAGTGCTCACAGATGCCCTGTAGGTGTGCAGTGCCCCGGCCGGCCTACAGGGGTCCAAAGAAAAGGGAGCCTGAATTCCGCCTGGCTGGAGATGGGCCTGTGACACCAAATGTTGATGACAGAGTAGGAAAAAGCCAGCTTGGGTATCAAAAGGCCATGAAATAAAGGACCCTGAAGCCTCTGCCCTCAGGATGGTCCATAGAACACGTAAGGATCTGATCATATTTACAGCAAGCCCATGGAATGTTAGGCTCTTTTCCCAGAGTCCTGGAGGCAATTCTGGACCTTGGGCAGAAGCCAGCTAGCTATCAGAGGCAAAGGCTGTAAATAATAAGTAACTCATTTTTATTGTTTGATAACTGGAGAAAGATCACCTGCATATACAAGGTAAGGCAAAACTAGGTTTATAGTTGTGAATACATGAAACAGTTTATTCTTGCATTTTAATTATTGTATTATTTTCCATATGAGCAACTGTAAACCTACTTTTGCTCCACCCTGTATGTTGTCTCACTTCAGCCTCACAGTCACCCCAGTAGTAGAAGAGAAACCTATGATTTAGAGCAGCCGAGTGACTTGCTCAAGGCCATAGGCTGATAAAGGGCAAAGGCAGGGCTGCACTCCAGACTTCCAGACTCCAAGGCCAATGATCTAGTTTCTGCAGTGTCTCTGCAGGGTGATGGGTTCTCAGCTCTCCCTCCTTGCTGGTGCCTGAGAAACGGAAATTATCTTTGGGATTTTTAGAATGAAGAAAGGCCTTCATTGTTCTGCCCCTGATTTCTGATTGAATGACTCCCGCTGGCCTAGCCTGAGTCCCACTTCTCAGGGGCACACAAAGCTTCTTTTGAGCATCTTGGCTGCTGCATCAAGGAGCACGTGAGCACCCCTTCCTTCCCACACCCTCATTCTGCACTGTGCAGCCGGGGCCAC
Source organism: Phyllostomus discolor (assembly GCF_004126475.2). Lineage (NCBI taxonomy): Eukaryota > Metazoa > Chordata > Mammalia > Chiroptera > Phyllostomidae > Phyllostomus > Phyllostomus discolor. Next base: position 51,631,174 of record NC_040909.2, on the reverse strand, counting down.
ACCTGGCCTGTTCGGGGCAGCTGCACTCTGTGGATGCCATCACCACTCCTGCTCCTGCTCCAGCTCCTGCTCCCACACACACAGTGGGTGGTGGGTGAGGGCCTGGCTGCTCCTCCCGGCTCCTCTCCTGAGCCATCCGCTACAGTTTCGAGCCTTGGTGGCTATAGCCTGACATCCTGCCTATGCTTTCACCAGCAGACACAGTTGGTATGTGATGCTGCCCTGGCAGGGCTCACAATGGTGGCTTTCACCTTGGGGTCCTTAGAGAAACTGTCTCAATGGGGACAGCTTTTCTATAATATCCTTTCCTCATAATATTCAACAGCAATGACTCCAGGACCTCCTCTAACATACACTGTAATTCTGTCTGCCTGTGGGCCATTTCTCACTGCCTCCTCTTGCATTAAACTTTAGAATAACTTTATAAACAAACCAAAAAAAGGAGTTTTTAGCCCTGGCTGGGTGGCTCATTTGATTAGAGCATCATCCTGATACACCAAGGTTGCAGGTTTAGTCTCTGGTTAGGGCACATTCAAGGAACAACCAATAACTACGTAAGTAAAAAGAACAACAAATTGATGTTTCCCTCTCTCTAAAATCAATCAGTAAATTTTTTTAAATAAAGGAAAAAGGAGCTTTTGGATATAAATGTGTATTTCTTTGGAGGGTTTATTATGGATTGATTGTGTCTTTCCCAAATTCATATGTTGCAGGTCTAAATACTGGTACTTCAAAATGTGACTTTGTTTGGAAGCAGGATCATTGAAGATGTAATTAGTTAAGATGAGGTCATACTGTAACAGGGTGGACCCCTAATCCAATAAAACTGGCCTCCTCACAAAAAGGGGACATTTAAACACAGAGTCACAGAGGAATAGGGGAATGCCATGTGAAGATGAAGGCATGGCACCTGTTAGCCAAGGGAGAACAAAGATTGCCAGCAAACTATCAGGAGCTAGGGTGAGACATGGAACAGACTCCCCTTCCCAACTCCAAGAAGGACCAACCTACTGACACCTTCACTTCAGACTTCTAGCCCCAGGACTGAGAGACAATCAATTTCTGTTGTTAAGCCACCCAGTTTGTGATACTTTGTTACACAGCCCTCCCAAAGGAACATAAAGCCATCTGACAAAACCTACTAAAATTTAAAAAGGCACATACAAGCTCTTTGACCCAGTGATACATCTAGGAATTTGCCCTTCGGGTATGCTTTCACATTCCACAAGCACATGTGAAACGGTGCTCACTGAGCTCCCGTTTAATAGCAGAAAGCCCTGCTCGCTTCAGCAGCACATATACTATAAACTGGAACAATACAGAGAAGATTAGCAAGGCCCCTGCACAAGGATGACACACAAATTCATGAAGTCTTCCATATTTTTTTTTAAAAAAAGCAAAAGGCTGGAAATGACCTGAATGATTGTCAGAAGGGCACTAATTAAAACATGATGGCAGACCCACACAATGGAATACCATACAGCTCTCAAAAAGAAGGATGTAAAACATTGTTTCAGGCAAGAATCTAGAGGGAATGTTCATTGAGGAGCAGTCTCTCTGCACGGTCTCAAAGTGTCTTCCCACGGCCTGCTGACTGGCTGCAAGGGGAGAAACAGTAAACCTACAATGAAGAAATCAGGCAACACCCTGCTGTGTGTCAGAGGATCTAACATTTGTAACTCACAAGATATTTTAGCCAGGGAATATAGTATAACCTGAACTTAATCATGAGGTAGGAGCAAACAAACTCAAACTGAGAAACACTTCATAAAATAACTGGCCTTTAATTCTAAATACTTCAGCATCATGAATGACACAGGCAGACTAAGGGATCATTTCATATCAAAGGAGACCAAAGAGACATGACCTGTGGCATGTGACCCTGGATTAATCCTGCTTCAGGGGCCAGGAGGAGGAGGGTTCTGTGTAGGATATTACTGAAATGACTGATGAATTTGGAATATGGATCACAGATTAGAGAAAAGTACCTCATCAATGTTAAATTTCCTGACTGTGATAATGTATTGTGGTTATGTGGGAGAATATTCTTGTTCTTAGTAATTATACCCTGAAGTATTGGGGATAAAGGGACATAATGTAAGCAACCTATTCCAAATGGTCCAAAAATACATACTTTTAGATAAATGAGAATGACAAAACCAATGTGGCAAATATTAATGCTAGTAATCAATAAAGTGGGGTAACAGATTCCATGAAATGACATTCAGCCATAAAAATGAACTATTGCAACACAGGTGAACCTCAAAAACATGCTTGAGTAAAATGAACCAGATGCAAAAGGCTACATGTTACATAACACTATTTATATGAATATTCTAAAAAAAAAGGCAAAACTATTGAAACTTTGTTGAGTGGTTGCAAGGTCTGGGGTGAGAGCAGAGATGACTGCAAACGACAGTGGGGGGACTTTTGGGAGTGACAGAGTACCCTACAACTGGGTTCTGGTAGGGCACACACTAGGCGACATTTGTGTCATCCTACCTCATAAAGCAGTTAAAAGCGGGAGGATTTAGGTTAACCATAAGTAGGGGTACTCTGTACTATTCTTACAATTTTTCTGTAAATTAGAAATTATTTCAAAATATTTAGAAAAATAGAATGAGTGGATCTGTATGGGCTGATATGAAATGATTTCCAAGATATATATTTCTTACAAATATGAAGGGACAAAACAGTATATAAAGCATGTTTGAAAAACTTACAGATAAAAAAAACTTCTTTATGCATATGTGTGCATGCTGAGAACAGGAATAGGTAGATGCTGGCTGCAGGGTTTTTTGTTTTTTTGTTTTTAACAGGTCAGTTATTTAATTAGGTTTTTCAAAAGAAATTTAGAACTTCATTTTGTGAGGATAAAGCCCATTTGTGAGAGCATACACAGAGCAGAGGCAGCCCTGGAGCTGGGGAATGGCTTTGGTTTTTGGCAGAATTTGTGAGTCCACGGCTTTCCGATCAACTTTGTGTTGCTCTATAATCTTGTGTTTCTCCTTCTCAGTGTTGAAGATCTCCCCCTCCCGGTGTCTAGGTTTGCACAGCTGCTGCTTCTTGAAGTACGCATCGGTGAGATTCTTGGAGATTTTCACACCACTGATATCAATTTTAGCGGAGGCGGCAATGACAGATTTCTGGCGTGTTCTACAACGAGGAACTCAATTAAGGGCGAGAGCACAAGTAGCAGGCCACTGCTCGGCTGCTTCAGGAAAGCCACCCTCTTGCTTCTGCATCCCCAGTGAGGACGATCAGAATGGTCCTGGGAGTGATGCTGGCCTGCAGTTTTCTCACATGCTGACTGAAGGGCTTCCTGCCCTGGCTCAACAGCTTTTGAGGCACATCTTCAGTAGGATAGCATCTAGGCATTTTGCAAAGTTTAACAACTAGGGTTCGACCATTCTTGTCACCACAAACTGGTTTAGTGACAGCAGCCATAACTTTCTCCTTCTTTTTCTTTTCAATCTGGATTTAGCTGTGGAATACTTCCTCTTGTATGTGGCCTTTCGGGGAATACATAGTTGACCGGGAATGCCTGCCAATTCCTCTGAAGAGGACAGGGTTTCGGCTACAGTGGGGCTTCCCCTTCTTAGGAGTCTTGGCCTTGAGGTTACACTTCTTAACCTTGCCACCAGCATCGGCCTTCTTGGCTTCAGATTTCTCCTTAGTATCTAGCTTCTCCGTTTTTTTCACCCACCATCTTGCAAGATGGGAAAAAGAACTAAAGTGCTGGCTTCTGGTCTACAAGCAAACACAGAGAGCTGCGGGTTTTGTTAAAAAAGGTTCACTGGAACTCCACCATGCCAGTGGTTTGCATGTTATCTACCTATGGCTGTGCCGGCACCGCTGCAGCAGAGTTGAGTAGTTATGATGGACCACGTGGCCTGCACAGTCAAAAATTTTACTATCTGGCCCTTCACAGAAAATGTTTGCCAACCCCTGCCTTAGAAAATTTTAAAAACTTGTATACCCGAAATAGTAAGTATTGCCTCAAGGAAATGGAAATTGGGATGTGGGTTTTCATTTTAAACCTATTTGTAGTCTCTGAAGTTCTTTATATCATGTGACTATATGGCTTTCATAAAAATAATTTGTAAAAATGATTTACAATTGCTTTTCATTCTAAAAGACCAATGTTGTTGCTCTCACCTCACAGAACAATGCTGCCATATAACACTGGCACCTGACCTGGGTGTATCCCACCTCTTCCTGGTATCAGAAACCAGCCAGCCAGGCTGACTATACACACAGCCACCTGCTTTTCCTCAGATGCTGGAATTACTGGCACAGGGGCCCCAGGGACACACTACATACCTGGTCTTGTTTCCCCCAGATGACCTGCGTTGGGACCTTGATCTTGTCCATGTTCTCATAGAGGGAGTATCTCGACTTCTCACTGACGATTTCCAAAAACACTTTTTAGAAAAAGAAAACAAAGTAAGCAAATGCTGGGCTGTGCCCGTGTGCACCCATGCACGGTATAGGACAGTCATCGAGTTCAAGCCACCACTTCCTCCCTTCAGGGGCTTGAGAAAGCAGGCTCAGAATGTTAGAAATAAAATCCAGTCACCCACAAAGCCTCACTCGTCACAGCTCAAAGCTTAAGGGCTACTCACACTTTCGGTAGAAGCTGTTATGAGGAATGCGGACATCAACAAGGCCTTGCAGGATCTAAGGAGAAAAAATCCGAAGTTAGAAGGCAAGAGAAGATTGCATTTCTTCAGGCTTCTTGAGGCTCTGGGACAATGAAGGAAATAAAAACTCTAGATATTCATGGTATTGTCAAAATTTTCAAGGCCTTGTCTATGAATTCCCATGATATAGTATAACATTAAGTAATTGCTCAATAATATCCAAATGCAGAATAAGGTCTATTAAAAAAATTAAACTGTTGGGGATGATGAGCTTCTTAAAAAAAATTATTGGGAACATCTGGGAAGATTCCAAAGTCCCTTGCTCATTATTTGACACTGTCTTTCCAGTCCCTGCTGAGGTCTATGAAGGCTGCAGCAATGGACAGGCTAGATTTCTTGAACCCAGACCCTGACCCACAGCATGCTATGGCAGAAGGAACACAGCTTCCTCCTGCTTCAGGGCTCTTGAGGTAGGGTCCTGGGTTCACATTATCAGCCAGCACTGCTCTCACCTGCCTGGGAATGGTTGGAACCTCTTGAAGGTACTCGGAAGTCCAGTGCATGGGTTGAAATGGGAAAATCAGCTAGAACTGATTTGGACTAAACCAACCCTCTGGAACAGGATGAGAATCTAACCAGTATTAGAAGTGGAAATCCAGAGGTGAGATCAATGGCAAGCTGCCCAACGCACTGTGCTCAGCATCAGACATTTTCTTTGTTCTATCTATTCCGTACCCATGTATCATATACATCTTGAATCCATCCATCCTTCC